>NC_069130.1:66863035-67222202 GCF_026914265.1 Mya arenaria
ATTTGATTTGTAAGCATGGCCAGTATTAAAGTGCTTGTACCCTTATCGTCTGTTAAAGACTTGCGTCCAAATATTGACCATAGGTTAGCATCTACCATTGTAGTTTTGCGTGAACTTTATGGCTATCACACCGAAGAAAGCTTGCGGACAACACTTCGGCATAAATTGCAAGAGTTGGAGTTCACCCCAAACAGAGTCTTGGTCGGCAAGGCCGTCCCCTTCTTCAGGGTGTGCAACCAACCCAGACCACCCCTCTTGTTTCAAATATTAGGACTTCGGTGGACTGTTTCGACAGTTTTGTTGTCTCTGCTCAAAAGCAGTTGAATGACAGCATTTATCAACTAACATAATAGCTGCATGGTTTCCCATAGTGTTTTAAATCTGTACCTTTATTATCACGCTCACTGTTTACAATCAGACAAATGCCCCTGCTTCAATGGCCCACCACTATATGCCAACTCCACAACGGCTGTACCCCGTTCAACAAAGGTTGGACCTTGGTAGACTGCGAGAAAGCGACAGTGATGAGGTTGTCCAGTCAGCATCTGGTATACCTAGCTCGTACAGTACCCGATAGAAAAAGTTACATATGCACAAAAGCAGTCGTGTACCTCCCTCCAAACTCCTATCCCTTCACCTCCTTGATACATCATCTGATGGGTTCGACGCTAGAAATGCCTCAAAGATGAAGAAGGATGAGCAATACAAGTAAGCATTCCTGATAGGGATCATATTTCGCAAAAAAGATGCGGAATATCCCAAAGAGGTAGAACAGGCGTCCCCTCATGGCCACTCTGTGCGCAGAGATACACATGCATTGAAGGATATACCTAAATCTCTGGTATATGATTGTAAATCCACCTGGCATTCATTCGAAATAAAGTTTCTGCAGTGTGCACAATCATTTGGCTTGAGTAAAGATAAGTGTAAACTTTGCTTATTACATTGTTTGTCAGAAAAGGCACTCCACAAATGTGCTCGATTGCTTCAATGCAGTCCACAAATGCCCAACCGTTCTATATTGAGCAAACTTAAGGAACGGTTTGGTTCAGAGATTTCCACCTCCGCACAAGCCAAATTTGCTGACGCTTCACAGGAAAAGGGTCAGTGTATGAAAAATTGGGCATATAGGGTACAGGAACTAGATGCTTTTCGGTCACTTCCGGAGACCTTCACAATTCAGCCGGCGATAGACCGTTTCTGTCAGGACCTGCAAGATCGTAAAGCTGGTTATAGCACCTTCATGCGTAAGTATACAACCATTGAAAAGACCATGAATAACATAAGGTTGTTTCAGTATTCCAAGACTGCTAAGGGTAAGAGAAAATATGTTCATAAAGTAGTAGATTATGATGATGATACAGCAAATGTTTACGCCGTTCAGAATTTCACTGGACCTGCATTAGACTTGAGCGTTCTCCAAAAGGATATACAGATTCTACGAGAAGAGGTGAAGCGGCTTGGCTAAACAAGGCCCACCACTCGGCAGCATAGCAATCACTAACGGTTCAACAAACCACGAGGTTTATTTAGTTGTTATGTATGTGATAGCAAATCTTATAGGATTGCCGAGTGTCTCCATAAGAAAGAATTCAAGAAATTTGTTTTAATCACATCAGAGTCGGGGCGGGGAGCCGAACCTCGACTCAGTAAGACTCTGGCTCAGGCCCAGCTGAGCGAAAGGAGGTAAGTAGCAAATTTGTTACGAATGAGACTATCATGGTAAGGAAATTATGAAACAAATATATATCCTAAAAGATATGGGTGATTTTACAGCTCTAGGGTACGGCAATGCGTAAACGTTTGTGTATCAAATCAAATAGGAAAACATTTCAACTATCAAATTGTTATTTGAAAAGTGTTAATGTAGCTGGGGGTGTATAAGTATGACGGGTGTCGGTCCGTTTAAATACTTTATTTCGAATCACAAAGAAAGAAAGCCTTGAAAACATTATACAAGGTCTTAAGATGTATTCCAGCCTTAATATTAAAATACACAAATGAATACTTTCACCAAGTAATAAAAATACACAGTACCTGGTAAATACAAATGAAATTAAATAAAGCAAAGTAAATAAATGAAACATACCAGCGATGTAATAAAAAGAATTGTTTTGCAACAATGAGAAATAGTTGATATGAAAACGTTTCCAAGCTGTGACTCCAATGACTACCAGGACAGCAATCCCCGAGAGATAGAATGTAGAATGACGGGAAATGAATTATAATATTAACCAATTGAAAGTTGTTTGACCACTATAATGCGTACAAACTGACCACTCTCACATTCACTCAATAATGTACGCGAAATCTACACGCAAACAGGTAATGATAATAAATGAACATGAACAGATGAAAATAATACCCTGTTACTCTAAATATATGAGTAAACTCGATGAAAATAAATTGTTTGCTTGAAATGTTGAAAAATATGATAAGGGATAAAACTAATTTGAGGAAAAAAACATCACAAAGAGGTCGAAAAAGGTCACAACATTTCATAGTTGTCGAGTTCATTCCGAAAGTTGACATTGGTTTGGAAAATATAGCTTACAAGAAGAACCAACAATAATCGATTATAAAACAACAATGGCTTTTATTGCAGTGATGAACAATGTGAAAACAATTACCAACTTAATAAATATGTAAATATTATAATTTTGAAGACATTGAAGTATAAACTCTCACCGTTTTTAAGTTATATTCTACTTTAAAAACTCATCAATCATTCTTACACATTATCATGTAAATAGATTAATTGAGGCCGAGCAACTGTTTTCTAACTCTAACTCGTCCAAAACACATTTGATAACGATAAATTTATATGTTCACCGCCAACCATTCTGTAACTTAAAACTGTATGGCTTACATAGGTATAAAGGCAATACTTTGAAGAGTACTTGCCTTCTAGGTTTTGACGATGAATTCCTGAAACAAAATTAAGGGTTAATAGCCCGGCAGATTAAGTCAATATTAATAAAATCGTTCAGTTTGTGACACAAGCATCATAATTGCATAGGTACTCCATTAGGTTACTTTTTTGGAAAAACCCGTTTGTCAATCTTTTTTTTTCAAAATTGCGGCCATTTTCAAGATGGCCACCAATCTCGTTTGAAATAAATTATTCTTAATACAAAAGTTGACTTAGTAGTTCTTTATAAATGGTTTAGGGGTCAAACAGTACATTTGCTTTTATGGAGAAACCAAATATACAAACTTATTTGAATCTCTTACTATCTCTATCGGGAGAAAGTGAGTGAGTGGCAAAGCACAACAAGAACACACTAGTGATACCACTGCCTTGAAAGCATGTGGTTTAATGTCAACTTGATATTATCTTTGGTATAGTAAATTGCCCTAGATGCTATATAAAAAGCCCCATATACATTTACCTGTAGTCTTGTTAAATCCAGGACCAGTGAGATAATAATTATTAATACAATGAAAACTACAGGGACAAGCCAAGTAGTCTAACATTCAAAATAAAGCTGTTCATAGGGGCACAAGGCAAGCACACAAATGACGATAAACTATAGACACAAACATATTAACATCACATACTCAAATACAAATACAAACACCAAAAACAAACATACATCACACACACAAATACAAACACCCTTAGCAAAATATAACCTCATCAAAATTGTTTTACCGTCAAATGATGGGATTACCTTCCTGGAACGGTAAGTGAAACAAAAGTTCACTGGAGCTCGAGTGCATGGGGGCTTAAACTTGTAAGCATGGTCATGACCTCACTGCTGATCATCATGGGTGAAAAATTACTTAATTGAAATATATGTATGGATATATGTAAGCCGTAACAACAGTGCACTTACAAGATACTATAACGTTATTCAAAGACAACTATCATACATAGCTCGCCTTAACAAGCTTTGAAATTATGTCATTTAGTCTTATACTGAAAGTATCATTGTACAAACAAGATGAAAAGCACAATCTACGCAAAGGAAAAAAGATACAGTGGCATTGGCCTCAAAATAATGGTGAAAACAAGTGTGCCATTATGACTTGTGTCTGAATATTGAACTGGCGGCATTTCAGTCCACCGGAACCCTCCTTCAAAATATTGGATGGACAGGAGCATTTGATTAGGCAGGGACTGCTTCCTAGAGGACAGCAGAATGTTGTCTTTCTGCTTCAAGTGCCACTAGGACACGGCAACTGCACCAGGTTACAGTTAGCACTCTCTTCAAGCTACTTAAAGAAAAAGTATACAGGGGGGGCGGTGTCAATATTTGTTCAAAAGCCAATGAAAAAACACAGGATGTGCTAAGTATTGTTGACTGGTGCAAAGGACGCACAACTGATAATCCACAACTTCAATTCAGAAATCTAGTGTTGACAATGGAATTGATAGTCTTATCCCTGGTCTGATTATTTCGCAAAGCAGAATTGAAATATCTAATCGTGATTTTCAGCGTTAGAGAATGCTGTTATCAACGGTGATGGTGATGCCATTGGTGTGACTGAAGACTAATCTGCACTACGACGGTTGATGGTTTCTAAACCTAACGTCCGCCACTTGGTTCAGTATGAATTGGCATTTGAAGCCCAGGATGCAAATGAAAATACCAGACATAACGAACAGAAAGAACACACACAAAAGGCGTTGTTTAATAAAGTACAGAAGCTGAAAACAAAAATGAATGATATGGACAATTCATTTACTGTGTAGAATGAGGATATTTTTACACTGAATACAAGACGTATTGCCCATCTTAGTGCTGTTAAAATGGTTGCTTCTCATTATGATCATGGTAAAACCCGCTTCAATAAGTTTCTGAAAGGGACAGAGAAGTTTTCATCAGCCAAACAGGAAATCTTAATAAGGACGAATGTCGTATGTTTTCTACACTTTTCATATTCTGCCTATCTAGGGAATGAAACGGCTGTTTTTTCAGCATGAGAATCAGTCTTTTTCCGTTTCACTGAATGAAAATTGTAATCTCTATAGCTGTTAGAAATCACGATATAAGTTTAATTCTCAGAAACCCTTATTAGTACAAACAATTTTAGGAATGGCATTGACGCCTTTATTTAGTGTTTATTCTATTTATGTTTAAGATGATTTTTACTTTAACAACTGTGATAGTTCGTGTACTTGTTACTAGATGTATTGAGGTCGTCTCCCAAATTCTTAAACTCTTCATTTCATTAGACCAAAACTGGTAGAAAAAGGCCCATCATCCTAGTCGCGTCAAAGGTATTCAGAAAGGCTTAAACAGTTACATTACAGATATTGCTTTTTAAGCATAAAAATGAAGAATAATAATAATGCTCAAAGTATTAAATATTTTTTCTGGTAAAATGTATTTGAAACATGTCTGTTGATCAAATGAAATGTTAAGCTTAAAAACTCGTAATTGCATATATATACGTTGTTTCAGATTCAGCTTACATTCTTGTGATTTTCGAGTGTTGGGAAAATCTTAATCGATCACTGATTTCTTTTTTATTATTTCAGATACTTGATTGTGTCGGTTTTTGAATATGTTAAGTTTTATAATAAATTGTGATAACGGCTTTCTCGATATCGATAGCTGGTACCGGGTTTTAGCTCACCCAGATTTGCATCGTCATTGATACAATGACTGCCCCCACTAGTCCCTTTTACCTGGCCGATAAATATTCGCTGTATAGAAGGAAACAAACAGAAAAAAAGCTCTTTTGCTAACTTTAACAATTATGACATGGTTGGTGAATTGGTATCGGACAATTTGGAGCCAAGACAACGCATTGGAGTGAAGGCCCTTTCCTTAAATTCTTAATAGCAAATAAAATAAAATTTACCGAAATTGTTGATATTTTTTTATGTCACTTAAGGGCTTTTTCTGCCCTATTTCGGAAAAAGACCCTAGACATTATAGGAAAATTTGCGTCGCGAAAATGCCAAAATTGGGAAATCTTACAGTTAAAAGAACAAGCTGTCTAGTTTCTTGTGAATGAGGAATTTATTTAATATTAGTTTTTTTTTCCATTTAAAAGACCAAAATGGCTCCTTGGGGTATAAATGTCTATAAAAATAAATGAACCAGTACAGGTAATAAGACTTTATTAAAAAAAAAAAAAAAAAACACACACTTTTGTTTGGGATTTTATTTATATCTTATATTTTGCTTTGGGAATAGGTCCGATTGTCGGACCCGTGGGTACTATAGAAAAAGCCCTGCACTTGTCTATTATAACATGCATTTACAAAGTATAAAGACTGATTAATGAAAATTTGAAGTGAACTTGTCAGATAAAACAAAAACAAATGTGCTCACACTTACATATTGACTTTACATTCAAAATCAAAACCATTAAGGATACATCATGACTTTTGCTTTTCTGTGTGTTTTTTCGACCAAAAAAAATAAAATCCCAGAAATGTAATTGTTTTTTTCTCCTCCTCCGACACTTTACACCTCTGGCCGTTCGTAAAACATATAATTAAAAAAGGCCAAATATTGTGTTTGACTTGAACCCATTGTATACGTGTATATATTACTCTCATACTACTTACATATTTAAACATGCTTATATATAGTACATTGTGGTCTAATCTCCCTTGCGTAGGATATATTAAAATAAATGAATGAATGAATGGTGAAATACTGCTTCAAGTCGCTCGAGGTGCAGATCAAAAGTGGAGGTAAATATAATATCATCATAAAAATATCACGCATATCACGCATTCCTTGAGGTTCATCGCAACCATGCATACACTCACTGGAAGGTTGCTGGTGCATTGCAAAAGCGGAAAGGCATAAGATTTACCTGTCAGTATCGTACTTGAAGTCCAACTTAGTGAAATATTTTAGCCTGCGAGAAGATGAAGTGTGTCATATATACGAGGGAGGGGGGAATGCATCTATGTGTTTCAAAAAATACGTTTTCGATCAGTACTTCCGACATCAAAAGATTCCTTTAAAAACACATCTTGTCATTTACACAACATGTTTTCAATCTTCCTTTTGCCCTTTCTCCTCAGTATCTAAATGACTTTAATTTTCAATTCGCCTTTGGTGTGAGTTTTTATCCTTTGGTTTGGAAATCTTCTGGTGGTGACCAGAACCTTACCACTTTGACATCTTGCAATTCACATAAAATGGACTTTGATAAGATGAAATTGGTTTAAATTATTCATTAAAAACTCTGACCGGTATCCTACCACTCGTGGCTGAGCTACGTAATTGAACCAAACTTCTTAACACATTCTTGTAGAAGCTAGTCCTGACTGTTCCGTGGCAGCAGTCTTACTATCAAATTGTTTTCTAACAAAATCCGAAATCGTAACGGTCTGGAAGGGGTAAACGTTTACTCTTTCAAAATTGGTACTCACGACAGTGCCCCCTGATGTGCTGGCCGATACAAACACGAACACAGACTTCCACAACGCCGTAAGCTTTTCTTCATCTTCACCACCTATCATTCTAATCTTGAGAGTGGCAATTACAACTGGAACTTTCACGTTGTAATCAGTGTTCTTAACAACTACCACCGGGGCAGCAAATATGCCATTGCTCACATGAGGTAGTTTATGTCAGCCTCAATATAACCAAAATAGGTTTTTTAATTTCCGTATGCCGCTTTCAAACTCAACTTACTTAAATAATGGATAGGTAGTTTTGGGCTAAGCTTTTGATTAAATTATCATCACCAATGTAATCATAGATCAATTATCTATAAATGTCCTTACACCATTAAACTCTATCTTCGACTCATTAGAAAGTTCAATGAATCTGTAAACTAATGAGCTTTTATATTACTCTTTTTATCACTTTCAAGAATGCTAGCTATTTCACCCTTAATGGTGATTATTTACATGGTTTAAACACTTATTATCGTCAATGACCTTATTCCCAACCTTATGGTTACGCTAGCCAACATCTCATCTCGTTCTACCATAACCACCTCTTTCTCTGTCTATACTCCTTGCCCATCGTAATTGCCCTGCTCTTGTTGATATCCATACGTTCTGCAATGTCCGGTCAATTCTTCAACTCTTCAAACTCTCTATTTAAATTCTCTTTTTCCTTCATCAAATTATAATAATGATAATTTATGTATATTTTTAAAATATACATACCTGAATGAGCTTCAAATTTGGGGAATTTCATATTATTACTTATATGAAAAACTACATAAACAACCTCAGTAGCCAAAAGTTTAAACATAATCCCCGTTTAATGACACAATGTAAACGCCAAAGACATAGACCACAACAACAAACAAATCACAAACATGTAACAACAACATAAAAGTCCACAAACAACACAGTGCATACATACTATATAGTAAATACTAGGTGTGTTTATCAAGGTCTGTTAGGTACCGCCTTGGAACGGTCAGTAAAATGTGAATTGTACATGTGTGACTGAGGTTCGGATTCTAGTCAGTGTATGTGAATTTTAGGAATATTCGTTCGAAAATAAGATCTTATACGCCGTCAAAATTGTAAATGCTAGAAAATGATATTTTTTAGAAATTTGGTTTAAAGAGAATTAAGAGAATTCTTGATGTTTGTAAAGCAACGGATTCACTTTCTTTGATATTATCATATATCTGCAAGTAACAGAAGGGTTGACGATGAAACATTGCAAATTTTGTAAAATGTTGAACAGTTGTTTGGGCTCAATTCATTTATTTCAAATATGTTGAGTACTTGAAATTAGGTATAAACATACAATAATTGTTTGACTTATACTTTTTAGTTTAATTTAAGCATTATATATGTTTGACTGATATGTGCTTTGTTTTTCGAATGTTGTGGATTAACAAATATTGTTTGCTATATTTACTTATTAAAATAGGTTTTACTTTTAGTAGTGACTTAGATATGAGCAATTTGCAATTTTGTTAAAAATGTTCGACCTGTTTTATTATTTTTTTCTTGAATTTTGTTTGATATTTCTTTCTATTTTATTATGTAAGTTTTGGCAAAAGTTTTAGTCTGGTAAACATACTTCTGTTGATTTTTATCCAATATTATAGGTATACAAACCATTTCTACCCAAACAAAATAATTCAAATCGTTCCTGATTGTGTTACAGATGTTTTAAGCTGCAAACTATACCCTGTTATTTGATCATACTCATATTCTAACTCGCGATGATTGCCGAATTACCTAACTGCACTTGGGTTAACTATAAGGTTTTGACTACGACACTAAAATCTAAAAAAATGCGTACAGTTTATGGTATATAACATAGTTTTCAAGTTTTATTTATTATAAACCAGAAGGTTGTAGACCCATTAGGCATGTGCATTATGGTAACAAATACAAATAATATGTACTTGTGCGGTAACATTTTAAATAATAAATTTTATGACAATGGCTTTAATACTAGACTGATACAAAATGTATATTTGATGTAATGTGAAAAGCTTTGTAAACAAATACACTCAAATTCTTCAATGTTCCTTCACTTTTAGTGTTAATTAATTCTATAAATTTGTGCATACTAGAATGTCGTGAATAGTAGGATGGCAATAAAGAGTTTCGAATATCATTTTGCAATGGACATTCAATAACAGAATGGTATTCGTCTTCTAAAATATTACATTCGATATATTTTCTGTCATGTACGGGTACTGATACAGGTCTAGCTCATCTTCCAGTCTCTAAACATAATCTATGTGAGGGAACTCGTAATTGTTCTAAAGCTATTCTAAATTTACTAATAGTTATTACATCTTAATATGGCTGAGGCTTAAAACAAGTTATATCTTTTTAAAAATTAGCCCTGGTAGAATCCTATTACCTTCCATTCCAGCCCTGAATAAACTAATCTTTGAAGCCTTGTCGTACATTTGCGAGAAAAATGTTATCATTGTCAACATCTTGGAAAAGCCAAACCTCATAAAAACCAAGAGAACACAATAAATCCTTTAACAAAGAGCACCAAGATTTACGATGTGGATAGGATTCCAAGTCCCTTTTTAACATGGTATAAACGTGTGTCACATATTTATTTTCTTTGGATTTTCAAATCCTAAACCAGAACCTAACTTTGTTATAATACCTTCTCATTTGAAAGTCAGTTCGCACAAATTCACCATATATAAATTACAGATCAGATTTACTTTAAACGTTTTTTTTGTATAGTATATAATATGGACTGTGTTGATTGTGGATTTGTGCTGTTGTGTCATGCTTCTCGTTTGTGATGTTTTGTGTTTTGTTATTTGTCTTTGGCGTCTATCCTGTGCCATTGAACGGGGTTTATATTTAAGCTTTTAGTTATTGAGTAAGGCTTCTAACTTCAAAGATTTTTGTAAACGTGTACACGGAACATCGAAAACGAAGTCGTAATAAAAATACTGCCTGAACGCACTTTTACAGTTGATATGTAATTGATTCGTTGTACAAGATGCACAGATGAATAAACATCCTTCTGCCTGTATTAACAGTAAGTATCTAAATTTAACTTTCTGTTTACCAGGATATAATAAATCTTTGCGCATATCAATCCAATATTTTATTATTATTTCCCGAACCTTAATTCATATTTACATCGATTATACATGGTGACGATATGACTTTCTTTTTTATTATATGCCTATAAAATTCATTTTCCGTATCCAACAGTGAAAATACAGCACGCTATAACGAAAAATCCGTATCATGATACTGTCATTTTCTGATTCCGTATCTTGCGAGTGCCGTGTGTAATCTCGGAATTACTTTTGCGTTGCTAAAAATAGTGTGACCAAAAATAGTGGTAAAACCTGTCAACTTTTAAATAAAATGAACTAACTTTACTTACACTCCAGAAGCATTTATATATTCAGGAACATGGTTCTCATGTTCTTCAAAGAACCATGAGGATATGCACGAAGCCGAGAACACCTTCAATCTACCTAAAAAGCTTGTTCAGTGAACTTGTTTGTCATTTCGAATTTCATTAATTGTTGCATTATCCATGTTTATTATTAAAAATATGAGCAGCTCGCCATTTCAATGAAGAAGGCGAATACGAGTCATTGATGGAAATAGAGATTGACTCACGAACTTTCCTCAATTCTACATATTTTGATCCGCCAAAAAATCCCACGAATATTTGATTTGTAAAAATTGACGCGTAACGTCTACATCAACTGACGATTGGTGTATACTCGTAAAATAAGTACCATTTTTTTGTGCTGTTTTAGCAACTTGTTAATTTTGCTAAAGCATAAAATATTCTGTTCTTGTTTTGCTGATTAAAGTGAATTCTGTAACTTCTGACTTCGTTTCGCTGAAGTAGCCTCTCTTGACTTCATTATACCAAACTACGTAACATATTCGAATTCATACGTGCATTTGACAGATTTTGGTTAGTTTATATCAAATTGAAATCGAAAAATAAAAAGGAATCATGTCTCGTTCGGTGAGTAAACATGTATCCGTCTCGATCTGCGGTCTCGACGGATACATGTTTACACACCGAACTATATGTGAAACAGGCCACCGGAAAAGCATCCTATCATAATATCCCCTATTTATCAGGGGATCCGTCCTCTCATGGAAAATAATGTTAAACAGAAGCAGAAGGTAACTCTAAACCATAGTTTTCTTATTAAAAATATGTTTCCAAACAGACCGTTTGTTTATTATGTTTTGTTATTTATCCTAATTATTAATCATTCTATCTGCAGACAATAGTCCGGGGTTAAACGATTGGTTTTGAAAAACGTGCTAAAAGTGCATATATCGCACGTAATTAGTCGAAAAATCACGGTGAGCAGGATGGATGTCATATATCAACTAAAACAAAAAACAATACACATTATATGTTGACAAAAGTTTGTCGCAATGGGGGAAAATGAGTAGCGCAATATGTAGCCAAAGGTCTTTAATATAACTTATAAGGTACAATTCTGCATTATTAAGCGATGAACATAGAAAATATCATTTGAAGTCGGTAATTATTGTTACCTTAACAACAAGGGCACTAATGCGTGTGTATTTATCTTACTCCAGCGCAATGGCATGGAGTTCAGGCATGATTTATTCCGAATTTAATCTACAATTATATAAATTATATCTTTGGATGTTGGACTACCTTCAATCCAACGAGACAAAAAAAAAAAATCTAACGCACGAGTGAACACGCTGGCCAGGCGGAAACTGGTTTCCATAATTCGGCCAATACGTGTAAAGACAATCATTTAATATATTGAAATACATCAACAATTTCATTGGTGAATAATTTTGAATATTAAACATTGTATTTTCTCATTACATCAGTTTGGTTGCAAACAACATTCACCCATGTATACAAAAATCTATGTTCCTTTTTTTGTATTGAATATAAATTTCCAACTGCTGATAATCCGTCAGTTGCCATTAGCTCTCTTGTTTTCTTCAGCAGCGTAAACCGCGCAGGATTTTTCGGATTTCCCGGATCATTCGAATGCGGCAATGCAAAATACTGACCTATGTCTGGATTCACATGTGTTAAAACAACATGTTTTACTTTTAATCTAGCAAACATATCATCATCCTCTCCTCCCCATCCGAAATAAAGGTTCGAAAACCCATTTACTTTCCGAAACTGGTCATCGGTAAGAGCAAGCACTCCACCTATGTAGTTAGCGTAAGGCATTGCATTTTTTTCTCTGTTTAAGAATTTCGTGTTAAAGGTTGACATGTGCTGTGCATTTTCATCGCATAAATACATGTTACATTCGTTAGTGGGAATGAGATCAACATCATGAAAGATAAAGCAGTCATACTGTCCCTCAGACTTTGCCACTTCATATCCAATGTTCAGGAGTAGGCCTCTATTAAAAGTTGTTGGTAACGAAAGTTCTAACACGTATATCCCGTAACTGATATTTTGCTTTTTTAGAAACGTATGTATTGCCTTTGAAAATATTTCTAAATGCTCCGGTCTGTCCCTATATGGCACAATGATGGCAGTTCGTTGAGATGAAATGCAAGCATCCGTTTCATACATTCCACCTGGTAAAACTCCTTTGATATCAGTTAATGTATTGAAATATGATGAATTGATATTTCGTATACCTGTTTGGTCACTGCAGACATAGTTTGATACGTTACAAATACCCAACGTCCTGCTGTCATTATATTTTTCACTACGAATTTCTTTCAAAACTGAAAGAAGAAAACCATTAAAGTAAGTCCCTTTTGCTGTGAATAATATTGTAAGAGCAAATATAAGCAAAATAAAGTTAACGAAAACCTTTTGTAACTTCATTTTGATCAGAACAGTTTAAATTGTAACTGTATAATGATATTATTTTCTTGAATATCAAATTACAGAGTATAAAATTTAATAAAACCTTTCGTAATCTTATAATGATAAAACCTGTATGTCATATTACTTTCTTATAAAACACATTACAGAGTCAACAATTTTACTCAACGATCAATGGCTTGTCAATATTAAAAATTCGTTACTTGTTAGAATGATAACCCCTTTCGATCCGAGTCACAAATCAGGGTTTCGTTTAGGAATAAACATTGAGCGGCTACATCTCCGCAGTCGCTGAGCTGATCTTGGCAATCCATCATTGGAACAATTTTATGCTTTCCATATCACCGAGTTGCCCGGTCTGAATCCCGCGCGTCCGCGTTCAAGGCAAATATTGTCCTCTTACGCTTTAAATATCAACAAGAAAGTGAACACACGAAACCTTTCAAAATATATTTGACTATATACGATATATAATTTATTTTATAATAAACGATACAAATTTCCAAAAATCTTACTCTAAAATTCCTTACATGGTGAGTGAATTTCGGTGAAAAACAGAATGACTTATATACATTTGTTTTAAAGAGAAAGTTTTCACGCTGAAAACTTATCCAAAATTTGAGACATATTGATCCGAGAACAAGGGAACAAGAGGGGTAGGGCTGTCGGTTGATTATATCGAGGGCTCAAAGTTGAAAGGTGCCAAGTTCCAATCTTAACATTTGGATCAATATCTATGTGAAAAACTACAGAAACAAGCTAAATAGGCAAAAGTTTTAAACACAAATCACGTTTAATGGCGCAGGGTACACTTTGAATATATTAAGACGACGGGATCTTGAAGTTAATGATGTAGAATGTCTCGAATACGCATAATAACCAAACGGCGTTTGTTGGGTACATTTTACGGACGTCCTAGTTTTGTTACAAATCTCTTCTCGACTAATTCTAAGTTCTATCCTCAGATCATGTTTTAAAAGTTTGTGTTAATGAAGCTTTTTTTTATCAGTAAGTTTGTTTTCACTGTCCTTTTTAGTGCATATTGAAACTATATGGCATTCAAAAACGTATTTAGTAAGTGCATTTGCCATACGTATTTTGTAAAATCACAACACATTTCACACAATTCCATAAAATTGGATTAATTGTGCTTCTAGGATAATAACTGAAACCAAAACGTCTGTATAGGCATACCCTACTTAATGTGTGGCACAATCAAAGTCGAGGACTAAAACAATATTTTATGGTTAGATATATGTGTAAAATTACGAAAACTAAAGGAAAGGGATATTTGACAAGTCTATGTGAACTAAAAGTGTGTAAACTTGTATGAAATTAATCCGGCAAACATAAACTGTCAACTAATAAATGTTAAGAAATAATGGTAGTAACCCTTTCAAAATATCAGAGTTAATTATAAGCACTTATCTATCATTAGTACAAATCTTGAGCCGTACCAGAACGTTGTTCTACTTGTTACGAGTTTATTTTGTAAATTGATCCGTACAGAACACATTCAGATGAACTTGTTGTGGAATATTAGTGTAAGTATCTCATAACGGCTCGACTTTGCCATGTATTAGCAGCTAATTAATTGAAATTCTCCTTCAATACTGAATAATGATATTTGGTGATATTCACGTTGCATTTATATATCCGTTTTAAGTATTGATTGAATTCATTCTATAAATGGTTCATTTCCGGGCATTCCAAAACGATGATTAATTGTTTCAATATAAATGTGGCAAAAGTTGCCTTTACACTAAAACATCGGTTTGAAAACAGATTTGTATTATCCTACTTTTAATTGATGCGAGCTGGAATAATTGTAAGGGTTTTTTAAATTGTCTGTTAATAAATGTGTAAACATTTTATGAGAAATACACTATTTTAGGGAGAAATATTCATTGGTTGAAAACAAATTCACATTTTTCTACTTTTGATTAAAATGGGTTTGGAATCATTATAAGGGTTCTTAAAACTGTCTGCTGATAAATGTGTTTTTTCTTCAAACATAATGCTGTATTTTAGGGAGAAATAAAAATGTTTTAAATCATACAATGAAAACTACAGGGACAAGCAGTTGTCGAAATTTTAAAAATAAAGCCTGGCAATATTTTGACCAGAGCTCAAATAGTTGCCTTATTTGTTTTAACAATATCATGAAAAGTACGGTAATGTGTAGCCCAGCATTTGAACTTTCAAACTAAACCTTGTAAGGAGTCACAAGGCAAGGGCCATACAAGACAATAAAATAGAGACATAAACGAATAAGCACAACAGACACAAAAACAAACACCATAGACAGAGTGGAAATATCTCCAAATTGGATAGTTGCCTTATTTAAGTCAATACCAACAATATCACTTGGTTAAATAGGTTAATTTGGATATTGGACGCTGAAAAGCTACAACAATCCGTTCATAGGTCAATATCAAATGTTAAACTTATGTGTAGTAAGTTCATTTGCCTAACTAACAAAGTGTGTAAAACTTAAAAAATGCAAAAGAGTAGGAATATGTACAATTTATTATTAGATTTTTATTAGATTCTTACAGGTATAGATAAAAAACACAAATTTTGAAAGTTATACAGACTAATTTGTAGAATTAATTTTAAAGGTACAGTGCATATGTATTTTGATAATTTTATAGGTACAGTGCATCTGTATTATGATGTATAAGGTACAATAACATAAGGTAAAATAGAAAGTTAGTATTTCTAAAATCAATCTGATCATTTGAGAAGTCAGTGTTTCAAATGAATATCAGTTTCTATTTCTGGTATCAGTGACCTTGCCCAAAGCTCCAAACCATGATAGCCTCCTGAAAGGTCTTTGAAAGTTTTTACAACAAGCAACGTTTGGATACAATATGACAACTGTTTGTAATGCTGTAAATATATATCTTAACTATTTTTCTTAGTAACTCAAAGGCCATATGGGGTCTAATAACCTTGATTTAGACCCCATATGAAATACCTTTCAAAGTTGATTTCTTCAAGTGGAACTTCTTGGCCACGTTTGAACATTTCATGACCTATGCAAAAAAAAAGAGAGATCACCCTCTGGTGGAAATAAAGATATTAAGGAAAATATACATAATATAATATTTGTAATCATAATCAGAAACCGATGTTTGATCATTTGTAATAAGCAAACATTAAACAGACGACATTAAATTGTTGCACAACATTAAAATGTATTGATAACGAAATGTATTGAAATTTAAAATGCACTTCACAAAACAATACGTATTTTCATATTTGAATAGACCTTTTATGTCCGATTTCTTTTTCAGATCAGTACGGAGATTGCCGTTGTTCCGGTCTTTTAAACGGCACTTTTATATCCAACAATATGTAATTTTGTTGACATTTATAACCTTTCTATAAATGAATATTCTCATTAAATACATGTAGAATATAATTAACATTGATATATAGCCCTTAAATGCAACATTCAAATCCGATAGATTTATTCTTGACCTGGCTATACAAATAACTCACAGATACTGTGGAATATTTCCGAATGCATTTTCTTGCACCTGAAAATGTTACCGTGTTTTCATTTGATAATTCAGCTCTAAGGTATAAAAAAGATACATCCTACTTAAATCGCTACTATCGATTTTTAAATTATGGATTTTTTACCGGTAAAAGCTTAAACATTTTAAAGATATCATATAAAATGATAATATAACCCATTAAAACATAATCATGCCACAGTCCTGTATGTTTAATTCACTTTTTAAAAATGTCTGCCTACGGCGTGTGTTGCATAATTTCATCGATATACACTACATGGTTTTCAAAAGGCAATTTGTCAATGAAGTGATTATGTTTAGAAAGGAACCCATTCAAAAAAAATGTATCAATTATAAAAATGGGTAATCTTTTCCACTCGTTCAGGATAAAATAAGGCCAAAAAATAGGCAGACTATATGTGACTGAATGATCGAACATTTGCTATCATACCAAATAAATTACAGACGAAAACAACTGTTTGAACATAAGAAGAATCTTATGTCACCGTTCAAATGTATTTTGAACTGTTTGTCGTTGTAATACGTAATACGAGCTTCCCGAAAAATAACACAACAATTTACAGATTTACTGAGTTTTGTTTACCCGACTCAACAATCTAGCGTGGTTCTCATCATTACCTGGAAATCGACCTGTCTTCAAGCAAAACAGTATGGACTCTGACAGTAAGATGACTGAATATCCATGTACCAAGTCAAAGTCAAAGTTATATTAGCGAATTCAATTAGAACATTGCCAGTACACAAAGAACATACTAGATGGCATTAATGACAACAAAATAAAGTGAAATATAGATATGAAATAAATATGAGATCATGTTTACAACATTTAATCTTGAGGAGAAAAGTATGAACTATAACTATACATAAAATGTATTTAGACATGTTAATTATGCTAAGCAGCATTTCTTCTATCCGTAGCGAATGCTAAATAAGTAGCAATATTATTCAATACTTTATCATTATTACAGGACATCAAGTTATTAAATTTGGTCATATTAGGCCAGTGAATGTAATACCTGGGTATATATTTTGTACATTAATCAAAATAATGAGGACACACTAACAAAAAGTGATATTCATTTTCTACAACATTCATATTGCATTTATTACATTTTCTATCTTCTCGGTTTATATTTATATATCTTCCTTCTTCACCACACACATTCACTTTTTATTTTGTCACGGTAACATATCGTTACAACAGACATGTTATAACATATACAGGCAATTGGGTAAACAACATGACATAAATAACAATTGAGGCAATTTTACCACCGGGTACAGTGACAAATTGCTAACAGGCATGATTAAGGAAATCAATGTAATACAAAGTTGTACAGCTTAAGAATTTGGCATGTATACTGCTCGTTGATCTGCTAACAGATCTGTAGAAAAAAACAAGTCTCTTAAACTCGGGATATTTTATGAATGGAAATTCGCCTCGTTTCGTTGGCTAACGGTACAAAAAGCACGTGCAGAAATTTATGAATGGTGCAAGTGGTCCCGGACCCGGTACAAATTCAACATGAGATTATTTAGATCCAACTAGTCATGAATACTGGACTTTGTAGAGACAATGATCGCTGCGTGATTTGAAATATAAGCCTGGAGGTAAGAAGAAGTAGAGCAGTTAATAATTTTTAAAATTTCACGTGATTCATCAAATATCTGGCGAATTTTGACAGATTAACGGGAGTTTTTTATTACTTGTATTTAGGAGCTCGCTATACTTTATCATATTTGGATGCTGCCAATAATATCGTGAAATGAATTTTTTTCTTTGATCCTGGAAAATTGTGCACGTTAATAATGTAATGGTAGCTGTCGCCAATGTCTGACTGACAGAGCGGACACCGCCTGTGCGCGTATTCTATTCCTTGCCATGCTAAAGTTTCAACTGGAAATTTAAAATTACATGATCTAAGTTTGTATAAATTTAAAGCATGATTAAGTGAAATGATAGTCAAATACTTCTCTTGTGTAATCGTTTGCTTAAAACTATTATAAAATATCCCTTTATTGGACGATCTCATTTTTCCGTGCCAATATTGTAAGTACTGGTCTTTTAATATTTTCGTTATACTATAACTTGTGAACTTAACATTTACGTTTATTTGATTTCGAACAAATTTGAATTACCAGTGGAGTCAAAAATAAACTTTATATAATTAAGCCATTTAAAATTTAGGTTACTTTGTCGCATCGAGCGGTAAACATTTTGTCCTCAAATAGTACTAGTTTGCTCCAATAAGCAATCATTCTATTTTGAATTGTAATTTTAAGCGGTTCTCTGCCAAGCTCGCCATATAACATATATGCAGGTGTACCTTTCCTTGAATTTGTTATTTTCCTTAAAAAATCTAGATGATTTTTTCATAAATTTCGGTATTCTCATATCCAAGGATTTCACAAGAATAAGTTAATATAGGAACAATAGTATGATCAAATAGTTAAAGTTGAAGATCAATTGGTAAGTCATGTTTATTAATTCTTCTGTATAGGAAATGAAGAGCCTTTTTTGCTTGTTGGGCTAAATGTTCTTTGGCTTTATTAAATTTCCCAGTTGGGCTAAATACCATTCCTAAATACTTATAGTTATCAACGATTTCTAGCTCTTCGTTGTTCAGTGTAAATCTATAATGTCTCCACGATTTTCTGTTCGCCCCAAATATCATGACCTTTGTTTTGTTTATGTTGACCTCGAGCTTCAAATGCTGACAATATTCGTTAAAATCACTAAGGCATTTCTGAAAATCGTTTTGTGATCTGGCCAGTATAATTGTATCATCGGCGTACAAAAGGACAAGAATTTTTAAATTGTTCGTTAACTCTTCTACTGAATACTCAATCGTTACTCCATCATTATTCCAAGTATCCAGAAATTCGTACAAATCATTTAATTAATAGAAGAAAAGTATTGGAGAAAGATTTTCTCTTTGGCGTAAGCCTATGTTACAAGAAAATGTTGCGGAGCTATTTCCATTTAGTTGAACGCAAAGTTTGATGTTCGAGTACATATTTCGCACAATTCTAAGAATCTTGCCGTCTATGCCCATTGAAATTATGTTTTGGAATAATTCAATTCTAGGGATGGAGTCAAAACAACGTTTAAAATCGACGTACCCAACAAATAGCTTTTGTTTCTGTAATCTTAATACTTCTGTTAAAAAGTGTAAGGTAAAAATATGGTCCGAGGTGGAATGATTTTTCCGGAAACCTGCTTGATTTTCAGAAATAATTCTGTACTTATCCGAGAATTTAGTTAACCGTTCGTTTAGCACAGCTGTAAATAATTTTCCTAAGCAACTTAAAATTGTTATCGTACGATAGTTTTCAGGAGATTTTGTTGATCCCTTTTGTTTGAAAATTGGTATAATGTAACCTTTTGCCCATGATTTCGGAAAAAAATCCGGTATTAAGAATGCAAATCAAGAATTGTACATATATAGGTAAAAGTATTTGTTTAGTAGACTTTATATATTCGTTACATATATTATCTGATGGACTAGCTTTGCCATTATTGAATTTATTAATCATCTTTTCGATTTCTAAGGAAGTTAAAGGGCAATTTAGTGTGTCTTCGTCATTATCAATATTAATGGTTATGATATCTGGGTTTTCGGCACCGTTGGTGGTGTTAAGAGTTTTGAAAAAATCTTGAAAATCCTCAATACTAGGCGTTTCGCCATTAACTTTCTTTTCAATGTTTTTAAGGTAAGATCAGTATGTTTTTGGCTGGGATTTCTGCATATTCCTTAAGGTCTTGGTCTTATTATATTTGTATTGCCTAATATAGAAATTCATCGTACGTTTATAATCTTTACTTTTACGGTTAAGTAACATTCTATTATTCTCCGATTTATCAATATTATATTGCCTTTTTGCTCGGTTGTAAATAACTCGTTTGTTCCTACACTGAGGCCCGAACCATGGTTTGTTAGTCTTAGCCGTATTGTTATTGTTATTATTATTATTATTATAAGAGCTTTTACGTTTGGCGGGAAAGTATTTGTGGCTGCCTCGCTAAAAAGGTCGGGGAATGTGTTTTCTATGCCATCAATAATATTTTGCTTTTCATCACTATTTTCGAACTGATCTAGTTGTGATTGCAAATGTTCTATTTTCCGTTATTTATTTTATTTACAAATTCGCGTGTGTTTTCTTCGTTCCACTTATGTTTTTGACTAGAGGATATAATTTTATCACCAGGCGGGTTATTTGCAGCAGTATATAGAGTCACAGTTAAAGATAATAGTGCATGACCATCGGAACAAACTGGGTCTAAATAATGTATTTCAAATTGTAGTATATTTTTTCAAAAAAAGAGGTGAGTTATGACGTAATCTATAACGGAATTTTGCTTAAAGGTACTTTGCCTATGCCCTTATCCATTCCAAACCTACCATTTATGATGAATAAATTATTATTTTTGCATATTTCAAAATATGTGTGTGCCGAACATCTAAATCTAGTAAGAAGTATCCTTAACTTATTGCTATTATTACAAAATAAATATTTTTAAATTTCAAAATCTTGTTTAAAATTAACATAACACTATAGTTTGTCTGAATTTCTAACATTTGTATACCATTGTTGTAAGTAAGTATCATATATTCTTCTAACGACAGTTTTTTTTCTGTATATTCGTTACATTATCACATGTAAATGAATAAGCAAATCCAAGCTCGTTCAACAACTGTTTCAGATTAACTGTCCAAGTGTTTATATCTTCGCCATTAACAGATTTCATATGAAATACCTTATACATAAGAGATTCGGGATAACGTTTAACCTTGAACCAGTACTTGATAATTATAAAACACAATCTAGAACTAAGAAAAAAGTTTTATATCCAATGATTATCCGCTATTGTTTTGCTATCACACTCGATCTTTTAAATGTTCATCCAATAAATGGCGGCGCAGTAATTTGGTTATGTATTCATGCCACAAAAATAAAAGTGTTTTCGATATTTTGGGAACATGGATGCACTTATAAAACTTCACCGTTTATAACATCTTTGTGCTAAAAACAGAGCAAAAAATAAACTATAAAAAAGAATATCTGAGATCTTTTTTCTCAACAAACCGGAAATAGAAAATTGACAGCTATAATTTTGCATGAGGGGCGCCCACGAGTAGCGGCGTAAATAACACCCTTTTTAATAAAGGGGGTTATTAAGAAAATAAATTAAAATTATATCAAACTCGGAAAATAAGCATAAAAGAAAATGAAAAATTGTTTATTTCAGCGTAAGATCGTATTTATTCCACTCGTGATCATAGAAAAACTATATTTTAAAATAAATATGTTTTCTATGACACTCGTGAAATAAAATACGATCTCAAACTAAAATAAACAAATATCCTCTATATATTTCTGGTATGCCTATTGTATATATATATATAAATATATATATATATATAATTATAAGCGTGATGCAATGATAGTTTTTGGTTTTCCCTTTAAAAATTGGAACAATAATGCTTATACCCCAAGATTCAGAATATTTTCCTTCGCTCAATAGTGTATTATATAAAGAACTGATGACAGTATATCAAACGTATCTCTAAACATTTCTGCAGTAATTTGGTCACACCCTTTTTGAATTATTTTGTGAAAATACTGCGTCATGTTACACAAGTTATGTGATTGAAAATGGACTATCGAGTGTTTCATTTTGTACATTTCTTTCTGTTGTATTTCATTTCGATGGTTGTTTCAATTTCGTTCGTCTCCGTAAAGCGAATTGAAATGGTCGAACAATTCATTTGTTGGCGGTTGCTTTTCTGTTGCTTTTTTATCATATATTGTTTTTTATGTATTTCCAAAACTGCTTTGGGTCTTGTTTTAAACGGTTAATTATTTTATTTCTACCCTCGTATTTTTCAATGTATGTCCATTTTTTTTATAAACGTGTTTGTACCTTGTATAAGCTATTTTCTTGTGATTTGTTTATAATAACGTAATTTATATCGTAAACGAATATTCAAAACTTACGCCCACTCTAGTGACGTATACATTTACATTCTCGAAGGTAGGTTTCATTGGTTTTTTAATAAGAAAATCCATGGTATTATGACGTGTCAGGTGATTATTTAGTAGTAGAGTAGAGTTCTTTGGAAAGATAAACCCAGGTCAATGCAATATAGAGGTAAAGGTATTTACTATGAACAGGTTATCAGTTACATGTACTTTGAGTAGTTATTTAAATAAAAAATATGTACTTAAACAGGAGAGATGGAAATACAAGTTTAAAGCTACTTGTATGATTGTTTTGACTTTTGAGTTTATACATTCAATATATTTGTATTTGTTGAACACACAATTAATTTAATGCATGCATTGAATTGATTAAACTTGAAATATATTTTTTAAATGAGCTGAAATCAATGGAATTGTAATATTTTAACATTCTGTATTCTTAGTTGAAAAATGGGATTATTCATAATCTGATTTGATCAGATACTAAACGAAGGCTAAATTATACATCAATTTCTGCAGCTAACTGTCATTAGTTATTCTCTGAATGAAGTTGATGCAATCGACAATTGTTAACATGAACAATGATCATACAGCTGAGTATTGATTTTTTTTATAATTTTATGAAATAATGGTGACTAATGATGTTTCAGCATGGCATGATCTAACATTGTACAAAGTCCATATACATCCGAGGTTATTATTGATTGGTTACCGCCCTTGGAGTAACAGGTGAAAATTATGAACGAAAAAAACTTTTCGATTATGTTAAGTAAAACACTAAAGTAAACTGAAAATGTCACTTAAACTGAGAATAGCTAAATAGTAAAAGATGCCTCCTAATACTTTTTTTGCAAAACGAAAGGGGAACACAATAGAAAAGCGAACTCGCCAATGGAATGCCTTGTCAACAAAACAGACCAAACTGAAAACGTGGGTGGGGTGAGAAGGACAAAATTGAAAAAAATAGATGTATTGACAATATTGCAAAACCATTAACTGAGAGTACGAACGTTGATATGAACAGCAGTATTACGAATACAAAAAAAGAGTTATGTTGCCCAGCCGGCCACACAGCCCGTGTACGGCATGCAGACCCCTCTGAACCCCAAGCATTATTCAGCGGGCTACCTAACTTCGCCCAAGTCACAATACAGTATAATCTTACAGTATCAAACCTCCCCCCAACCCGGTATACCACCATGGGCCTCCGATTTTTTAGAAAAAATCAAATGACTAAAGCCCGCCCTTTCAAGTATAAATAAAATAGAACAAACATTTTCTTTAATTAATGCAAAAATCTCAGATTTACAAGGAAACGTTAAAATCATAAACATTGGAGAGTATGAAGTGGAATATTCTTGCAAATTTATTAATCAAGGCATTGATAAACACTCAAGGAAACTGAAAACGGCCATTAAAACAGGAAAGAAAGTTGACAAACATTGTATTTCATGTGATGCCACAGTGAGGAAGAAAATGAGACACTAAAAAGCAAAGTGCTTTGTCTCGAAAACCGTTCAATGAGAAATAATTGATAATTTGGGGAATCCTTAGCAACCGAACCATGGAAGCCCGGAGAACTATGACAACTTAGTAAACTTTTTATATCCGATGAGTTTTAATTCCATGCAACAGCAATGACATTTGAACGGGCACATGTAAACCCGGCGACAATAGGTCCAAACACCAAAACCTTTAGGTCAATGGTTGTGAACTTCCACTATTCTTCAGGAAAGTGAAAAGGTCATGGTAGATTTTTTTCCGCAAAGCGTCCACAACCTAATTTCTTACGTTACATTATTGAAGGTTATGAGTGAAAACATATAGAAATCAAGAAATACACATAAAGAACGTACGAGTGGTGAATCTATATTAAACAAGAACTCAAAACAAAAATATCGATTAAAGAACTGAATCAAAGTGGTATTATTTGGTTTCAAATTAGCTTTGCTTGACATTGAAAAAGATGTATTAAAATGTGCTTTATATATTCCGCCAAAAAAGGCTCGGATTATTAATCAAAATGAGATTGATTTGTTCGATTTGTATACTTGTTCAACTGGTTTAGAAAAATATCATAATTAAGGTATATTTCTTTTAACAGGAGACGAACATAAATTTGTAACGCATTTCATAGATACGTAGATGTTGATAATGATACTTTCTTGGAAACAACTGAAATCCCAAAAGTAACAAAGACATAATTGTTGATGAATTTGGCAAAACGTTAATAGCATTATGTAATTCAACAAACTTATAGATTGGAAACGGTCGCCCTGAAAACGACGCAAACGTTGGCAATTATACTTTTAATTGTATAAACGAATCAAGCACTTCAGATAATTTTTTGCTTAAAAGGAACAATTTTGACTCCATACATGACTTCGAAACTTCAGATTCAAATAATTTTTCAGATAACCGTGCTCTCATTTTTAGATTAAAAAGCAACGAAAATTTTAGCAATGATTCCGTACCAGAGACATACATAAAATACGATGCTCATCACACAGAACATTTTAAAAACGAAATCAACAAACACATTAACGCAATTACACAACTAACATTGAACTAAGATATAGTATAAATATATTCAGGACCATTAATGAATGGCTGTATGTGTAATGGCCAAAGGTATGGTGGTTGCGAAGTATACTGGAAATTTGAAGTTGAATTTGTATACAGCCATTAAATATGGTCCTGAACAACCTCCCCTTCTGTATCAACAACAGGAAGTTGCTAAATTCATGATAGCCTTAGCGTTGGCAATTCATTGTCGTGTTCATATGTAGACGACTGTAATTAATATATTCTTCAGGGCGAAAAAGAACGTCATAACATTTTAAATACATATGATATATGATATACTGAGTTGACTCAAATATCACAACACTAGAGCAGAAACTGTAAACGATAATGTCGTTGTGTCGGAAATATTTAAACTTTATAGCCTTGCTATCTACAATAGGTTTGTACGTTTAAAGTATATGTTTAAACTTTAGACTACTGGTATTGTTTCTGTATATTTTCATATACATATTGTACTGGTATTGATTTGATGATTTTTGTTGCTTTGCTATGTATTTGGTGTTAGCCCTGTGTAATTGAATAGGGTTTTGGCACAAGCGTTTGACTACTGGACTTGTTTCTGCAGTATTTCATGTAAATATTACCTTGGCTTATTTTCTAATTTACTGGACCAATTTACTCAATATTGAAATATTTGCCGTGAAAAAAACCTTATGTATTTAGATTAATTAAACACGTTGTAACGAACATTGTAACATTGTATTCAATGGAGGTACTACTATTTTTTATCAGTGTTAAGTACTAATGTAATAAATTCGGTCCCGACAAAATAGCTACGGAAGGAGCATAAGCACTTTAACGGGTAGGTTCTTGCAAGTAAACTGGTTTAAGCCTTCAGTAATTTTACTGATCGTTCCAGGGCGGTACCTAATTTTTTATAAAGTATATATGCACTGTGCTGTTTGTCGAGTTTTGTGCTGTTATTCCATATGTTTTTTTGCTTTTGTGTTCTATGTCTTTTGCATTTACCCTAAGCCATTAAACGCGGTTTATGTTTAAACTTTTGGCTACTTGTTAAGTAGGACAAGACTTATTAACAACTTTGTCGAAGAGCAGTAGGATAATAACGAGCGTTTTCATTTATAACCGAAGACAACCGATAATTGCTGATCGATTTGACAGCTGCACACATATGTCCGTACATATCAATTACTTTTAAAGTAAAATAACAAAAAAAGTATTCAACGTGTTACAACATTCCAATACAAATGACACAATTGACAAAAATATTTCGTTATTAAATTCTAAAATATTTCTTAATATGTTTTTTTTCTATTTTATAGGACTACTTTACATCTTGTACAAAGCCTATGTACGATTAGATGCCGCAAATTCAATTCGCTCGTTTCCAAACACAGCTGATGAATATGCACGTTCAGGTAAACATTTTGTTCGGGTAGTATTGGTATTTGGTTGACTAATAATGTTAATATATTACTACGTGTGATTTGGTCTCTTGTTTAATTAGTTTATCATTGAAAACAAGCCCAATACAAAACTATTGAAGTAGTGTGTAAACGAGCAAAATCGGGCGTGTGTTATTCAGTAAATCCTTGCGCCATTAACGACCCTTCATCACCTTATTTTTATTATTATGTTCGCATGTCTGGGCGATATCTTTGGAAATACTGAAGCAATTCCTTCACATCCTTGTCTGGAGAACTATAAAAAAATATTTATAACATTTCGGGCTGTAAACGGGCCTCTACATAAGCAAACGACTAAAATGAGTATTTACCCCATACAATTTTATATTCGTTGTGAAATTGAGAGTTTAAACCAGTTTTAACCGCCATGATTGCACACTAAGTATTCACAAATTGACCAAAGATATAAGCCGAACTTGTAATAATACTATTTTGATATTTTTGTTATGAGTTTGATATCTTGGGACGTTATATGCATTACGTTTAGTATGTTTGACATTGACAATAGTATCCTAAAACGGGATATTAGATTCATCGAGTCCTACTTGTCTTGTTCCGGTTTAATAGTATTGAATTTGTTTGCGCAAAAGCTGCATTAGACTACTGAAAATGAAATTGATTTTTTATTGATTAGCCGATTTCTATCAATCAAGGAGTCGCAAACATTTACAATGCTAAATGATGCCAATGTAAACAGGTGAATTGATCAAGATAGAAGTGGGGTTCACTTTCGATAAGCTAATGAATAAATGAACGTATACTCAAGAAAATTTTATAAAACAAATAAAAGTCAATTTGACTGTTTACGCCGGAGAGGAAGACAAAATCAAAAGGTTAAATGTAAGAGCTTAAACAAAGAAGCAGAAGTGCCTAATAAAATAATATTTCCACGCATAAGCATTGTAATAAGAACAATAAAATGTAAATAATGATACAATGAAAACAACAGGAATAAGTAGTTGAAAAAAACACCTTTAGAGGCACAAGGCAATGGCTCAAACGACAAGCACTAGAGAAGAAACATATAAACGTCTAATACACAAAAACAAACAGACCACACACCCCATCCCCATTAAACATCTTCACCGATAAATGATGGGATTACCGCCTTTATTTGAACCGGTCTTTACTGTTGGCTTTAATAGTTTTGATGGCTATAACCACACCATTATCCCATACTTTATCAAAAATTACTAAATTAAAAATATAAGCCTCATCAGAGCAGTAATCAAATTGAAAACAATGAAGAATAAAGTAAATTAAAACATATAAAAATAAACCCTGTTTAGAGGCACAAGGCAATGACACAAACGACAATGAGCTGGAGACAAAACATATAAACATCACATACACAAAACCAAACATTACAAACATAACACCCACACTTCAATAGCCTTCACTCGAACCGGACTCTACTTGGGGAATTAACTAGTTTCAATAGCCATAACCACACACTTGTCCCATAATTAATCAATAATTACTAGATTAAAATTATAAGCCCCATCAGAGCACTGATCAAAATTGAAAACAATGAAGAATTAGTTGTAAATTATAATATATAAACAGATGAAGTTATCACACACACCAAAATCAATCAACCATGAACGAATGAGATTCAAAATTGTGTCTTCGTTAAGTCTAATAATGAAAGTATTATTGTATAACCTAGGAAGAAAAGCATAATGTTAAAAGAAAGAAAACAATGAAAAATAGTTGCTGTAAAATATCCTTTCAGATATAAAAAAACTAAAATAATGCAAAAGACGCTTTCATTGATTGTATACTACACACAAGCAATGCAAGCAGTGTATACGTGAAATACAACAAATACACGAATGGCTGCTGAAAGAATTCCGTTAAGGTGTGAGAGACCAATGTATATTGAAATAATGTGTGCGTGTTTCCATGCATACAACCGATGCAAGGACCAGTGGTTTAAGCGAGAATACATGTTAGGAATTGTGCCTATTGAAGGAACTATCTTCCTATTGTTATTAGGTCTATCTTCCATCAATTACATTCCGTTATTTCGGATTCAGCGTACATATCAAGTAAAGCATGCGTACAAAGTTCAATTCGAAACCTTGAAGGTCTATAATATGTCGATTTCGAAGCACGAAATTTGAAATTTGTCCGAAAAGACCATTACAGGAAGACCATGTGGGATACCTTGAGTTAAATCCTCTTCGTTGGAGGTAATTGGTAAGAATGAAAAATTAATACATGGATGGCGTTAAGGAATGTCGAAAGTGTGTTTGGTATAAGATTTCTCATCCGATATAAGCCATGGAACGCCACCAGGTAAATGGATTTAAATAAATTTTATAGTACCTGTAAAAGGCGTTGTCTAGAAATGTATATTTGACTGGCTAACAGGGGACTATGAGTGCAATTTAGTATTTTTGTAAAACCCTTGAAAAGTATGCGATATCGGAGTAGGCTTTAGGAAAAGTCCTACAATTTTTACCCTGCGGGTAAAATGCAATTATAGATACGTGACTAGCAAAAGTGGACGTGGAAAGGTCGGCAATAACTTTTCTTTACATAAGTAAGAACAACGGAAAGACGTTTCCAAGAAAAAAATGGAAATTGCACCTAATTTGCATAAACACCAAAGGTGTTTATGTATAATTGAGTTGTAATTTTTCCGACACTTCATAAATCAATGAAACGCAGAAAAATAATATTTAATACTTATAATTACAACTTTAAAAAAATAAAAGATCTTTTTTATTTTTCTATTATCCAAGAACCGCCATTCATCACTCGGCAATTCCAAGCAGCATGTAGCCTTCCCACGTGTATGAATACATCGTCGACTTGGAAACACGTGGTGCTAAATTTAGTAAAAATGAGACCATCTTATAATTCAGACAAATTTTGATTTTCCTTCATGTAATGAACCATAAAGGATAATACTGCATAAAATATGTCGTCTAGCAAAAGTTTTTCGAACGAATGATATATGTTAAGTATATTTATAGTTCATGATTAAATAGATGGTACAATGTACTCACCTGACTATGTTTACAGGTATTACCACAAGGAATTATATATAGGCACATAAATAAAAAAAATATTAATTGGCATTCAAACCAGGATAAATACTTTTGCACACACTCCCAAAACTATTTAATGCTTTACCAATCAAACCAAAACCGGAGTACAGTTCAGTGCTATGAATGTCATTGCAGAAGTTTAAAGTGTAGGAAATGTTTGTTAACTCATTTTTTTCAGACGGATTTGCTCATTCTCCGATTTTGGATTCTGAACCTTCCTTCACCATATACTCATTCCTTTTCTAGCTGCATTTGCATCTGCCAACATTCTTTTCCTAATTCTCTTTGCGTTTTTTCTCCTAAAATTTGTTTTTATTTATGTTTTTCTTCTTTAACTTCATTTGCATCTCATTTTCACACATTCTTTTTTTTCTAAATGCATTTACATATTTCTCTCTTGCAACTATTTCTCTTATAACTTAAGTTTATACCGAAGTTCAAGTACTGACTGCGATACATAAACGTGAGAGAGAGAACTCTAGTAAAAATATCCTCGTCCCTGACGAAACGGACCAAAGCAAACTTAATTTCTAGTTGACACATTTTTGGTCGACCAAATGCAATCAAGAAAGGAAAACCAGCAACAAACGCATCGCAACTTAATTTATTTACTAACAGTTTTACAAAAAGAACTAAATAAGTATTACAAAAATGTATGTATTCAGTTAATTGCATCTTCACTTTCTCTAAATATTTATGTTTTGATATAACAACAGAGATAGGAGTTGGAAGACCTCGATTTAATTCAATGTATCCAACTGTTACATCATACAATTTAGAACAAATGCAGTAGTACAATACTGCAGAATCACGCTCAACTAAATTACATTGAAATTACCCTCGAAAACCTCCCAAACCTATCTCTGACAAAAAAAACAGGATTCAAATTAGATTCCTATAGACATACTATGCCAAAAATTACTCAACATCAAGTATATACACACACATATCTATTTCTAGTGGTTTTTTTTACAACTTAACACAAGCTAGCTACATTTTTAAATCATAGAGTGACGTCATACAACTTTGATCGATGGCCTGACCAATTAAAGGCAATTTAATATTTATGCGAAAAACTATTAGGAATCAATATTCTCAAATAAAGAATAATTTCCAAAGTCCGACACTACATTTAATTTTACTGATCCTGGTATTTTCTTGTCTACAGAATCAAAGTCACATCAAATAAAGAACACACAATTAAGCACTATTTAATCCTATAACACTCTCAGAAAAATACCCACAAACTTGTTGAAATGTACTTTCATAAAATGATTAAATAAAGTCCAAGATTTAAGAAATGTTCTTGCACTTTTTTCAATCTTAATCAACCGTACATTTTTCTGTCAGTCATACCGAAATACAGGGTAGATTTCTTATATTTAACATGAATCCGTTTATTATTCAAATAATATCTGGGCCTTGGGCTTGATGTGCCCTTGAACTTGAATGCATGGTGCCGGATATGAATCATGAAAAGTATCAAGTATGTAACAAATGGGAAGAGAGTGATGTCCCTTGTGTGGCATGTTTACATTTTGAAAATATAGGAAATAGTTGAATAATGGTGTTTAAAATAATAAAAATTGGAAGATAAGTGAATTTTTTGGACAATGAATGTAAGTAAACACCAGAAATAGCTCTTTTGCATTTGAAAAAAAGTATAATAAAATGGCTTTATAAAGGCCTTTTTATCGGCATGCCATAGTTCAGTTATTTTAGCGTAAGTGCTAAAACCAGCTACCCTGTATTGTGATCATATATCGATAAGCCAGTATTGTTCGTCACACAATACAATATATACACGCCCACGCCGCTTGTCAACACAAATACACTGCGCAAAAAAAGAAAAACATGGAAACAAGTGACAAGAGAAAAAGGGGTAGTGAAAGTAGCGTTAGCAGCGTAGGGGAAATAGAAGATAGCGACATGGGAAAACGCAAAACAACCAAACATACAAAGAAAAAGGGACGTAAAGAAAACAGTCATTTAAGTGCTACAATATCAGAAGAAGCTAATATAACAGATTCTGAGAATAAAATTGAAAATACAAAAGTTATCAGTTCAGACAATTGCATGCATGAAATACAGAAGGCTCTTCTTGAAATAAATTCAAAACTAAATAATGCCGAAAAACAGAAAAATGATTTCTTTAAAAATATCGTTCCAGAAATAATCAAAACAGTCAAAGAGGAAATCACAAAAGGTTTTGAAGTAAAAATCGACAAACTCGAATCACGCGTGTTCGAAACAGAAAAAGAAAATGATAATCTTAAACGGATATTAAAAGAACAAGGAAAAATGACATAAGAGAAAGAAGATAATGCAAGACTGGCTGCAGTCGATCTTGAAGCAGTAGTTGTAACACAGGGTGGATATATTAATGATATTGACCAGAATGGAAGGAGGAGTATTATATCCGGATTTAAAGAAGAAAGTGAAAATATGAAACGGCAGAAGAAACTGCAGAAATTGTGATAAAAACACTCAATGAAAAGATAAAAGATCTGGACATGAAAATAGAAGATATTGATATGTGCCATAGACTTGGCCACCCCGGTAAAGGAAACAGAGCAGTTATTGTTAGATATGTCTCGAGGATGGACAAAAGTACCTTACTCAGAAGAAAAGAATTAAAAGGAACAAATATCTTCGTTAACGAAGACCTTACTAATCTTTACAGGCTAGTATTTAACGTTGCAAGGAGACAAATCGTAGAGGGAGAACACGTGTGGACGAGAGAAGACAAACTTTTCTTTAAATCCAGGGACGGCAAAATCAGCAACATCCCATTCAGGGACTACAGAGACTGGACGGGAATGTCGTGGCCCCAATTGATGAGAAGAACACACGAGTAACATTGGCTAACGCTATCTTTATGTGAACAGTATACCTGGCCGAGAAAATCGTGAAAAGCTTGAAACTTATGAAACGTGCTAATCCACACTTTCAATCATGTAAACACATAATTGATAGACCATTCATAAGAGGAAATAGTAATGATAATCAAGATTTGTTTTAAACGTAATGTTTATTTACCTTTAAGTTAAAACAATTTATACACATCAGTCTACCGTTTCCTTTCCATGAATGGAACGTTAATCGACTCTTGTACGTTTATTGTATTGCGTTGTTAAATTAATTATGTTTGTAACATTTTTCCAAACATAAATTTTATATAAAAGTTAAAATACTATATGTTAAACACTAAGTATCCATTACATATATCTAATTATTATAATAACTAGGATTACTAACTAATGAAATTAAAAACAGAGATTTAAGAGTACACTGTTCAAATTATTTCCCATTTTGTTGTAAACTTTTATATATACACCAAATATAGTTAATGTTTATAACGTTTTAAATCTTAACTTTTTTGATATCAAAATAATAATTAAAATAAGACACAAAATGTATATAATATAAAGAGTGATAACGATTTTATTACCAACTTTGTACAGTACTGTAGTATTATCAAGTTAATGAACAATAATTGTAAGTTTGGAAATGTTACTAGGAACTAGTTCTGGGTATTTATTTTAATGACATATTTATCTTGATTGAATTACGTTTTAAATTTTAAATCGATGGTACTGATTTAAGAAAAAAGTGTATAATAAACTATCATATTAGCTCCCTTTGATGTTAATTTTGTCGTATCTCATCTTTTTTTAATATTTTTAACTACATCGTTACACGAATCACAGGTTTTCTTTATAAAATCAGTAAATGTTGCAGACGTTTTGAAATAAATAGATTGCATATAAATTTCAAAAATGCAAAACTGGTTGAAGACTTTCTAGTTGATAAGTCGTCCGTTTGACACACTGATGAAACATTTACTATATAATCAATTCAGAAGAAAGTGTGTTTAGACTAGAATCTCATAGATGATTGTTAATTTTGCATGTAACACATACTGCCTTGATATGAATGAACTTTGTGTAACTATGATTCTCGATATACTGCTAAACGAAGGCATAATACCCTGTTTAATCCCTTCGACCATCAGGCTGTAATCTTTAATGTTATATTATCAGTACGATAAGTCTCTCACTAAGGGATTGTACAACACAGGGTTTAGATGAAAAAATTGAGGGTTTTTTTCTTTAAAAGACAATTTTTAATTTCGCTGCATTTTCGAAAAATATTCTGATACAAAGAACAAACACTAAAATCCATACTAAACATTTATTAAATCCGAAGACATATTTTTGGTTTTAACCATTGTATATCAGGTATTTTATTGTAACACAATGCTTTGAAAACGTAAATCTTTTAACAGTTCATACTAAAACTGTTTCTAGTGCAAATCACTCTAGCAGGTTTTTTAATATAAAATTGAAACATAAAACGTATCTAATATATTACTTTGGTCTATATATACATTTTCCTTATAATCGACATCGTATGAGCTACAAAGATTTCTAAAAAATATTAAATAGAAGAAGCACTTGTAAACATATTTAAATAATAAGATCTATGGCACTTGCCGATACATAAATCGACACTTATATGTCAATCTTTTATATCCACAGTGATTTAATATGTGCTTTGTTGTGGCTAAAATGTGTTGTAATATCAAAATTATCTCATAAGTTTGTAAAATGGAAACACAAATAGTATCTTTAAATGTTAGACGTTTAGGCAACATGGGAAAAAGAAAACAAATGTTCGAATTGATTAAAAATAACCATTATGACGTAAAATTACTGCAAGAGGTGCACTGCTCGAAACAATTATTTTCAAAATGGAAAGACGAATGGAATGGACCTTGTGTTTTTAGCGGTAACAGTTCAAATAGTATAGGAAGTGCAATTCTTATCAACCCAAAAACCAATATAAAATTAGTAAGTCACACCGAAATTAAAGAAGGTAGACTTCTGACACTAGACATCATCTTAAACGAAAATGAAATTACCTTAATTAACAAATATGGACCCAATAAGGACGAAACCAATATATTTGATATGCTACAAAAATATCTGTTGGAGAATAACGATAAAACATTCATTATTGGTGGAGATTTTAACACTATTCTAAATAGCTCACTAGACAAAAAGAACGGAAAAACGGACACACATAAAAAGTGTAGGGATAAATTACATAACATGATAAACTCTTGTGAAGTAGTTGATATATGGCGACTACTCCATCCCTCTAAAATGCAACATACATGGTATTCAAATTCCAAACCCCATATACACTGTCGTCTTGATTATTTTCTTATATCAAATAATATTTTAAATTACATAAAGAAGAGTATGATTAAACCAGGTTTTAAAATTAATCATTCAATTGTATTATTAACGATAGATGACTTAAAATGCGAAAAAGGTCCAGGTTACTTCAAATTAAATAATGCTCTTTTACTTGACAATGAATATAATTCTAAAACAAAGGAATGCATACAAGAAACAAAACATCATAACGAATCTGCTAATCCAAACACATTATGGGAAATAATAACGGGTGCAATCAGGAACACAACAATAAAATATGCATCTCATAAAAAAGAGTGCTCAAATCAGAAGAGGAAAATCTAATGAAAAAAGTTAACACTATTGAATCACAGCTTAATATAGGTAATATCGACAATATAACTCAATCGCTCATTCAAAAAAAGCAAAGACTTGAAGAACTTCGCAGTGAACGTATTAATGGTCATATTCTTAGGTCAAAAGCAATACACGTGGAAAACAACGAAAAGAACACAAAATATTTTGCTAATTTAGAGAAAAAACACTCTGAGAAAAAAAACGAATATAAACTTAAAGTAAATGATAAAGTTGTATTAGGAGTTAAAATCTCTCTAATTGAAGAAGTAAAATTTTATAAAAAACTATATAGTAAAGACTTAAATCTAGAAGATAATATTAGAGATGCATTCCTAATTACAAACAACAATAAACTTCCAGATCTCGATAAAAATCTATACGAAGGTTTACTCTCAATATATGAATGCGGAAATACTTTAAAGGAAATGAAAACTAATAAAAGCCCTGGGTCAGATGGCCTGACTACAGAATTTTATAAAATATTCTGGAAAGATATCCAGTCCGTTCTTATAGACTCATTAAACTTCTCTTTTCAAAATGGAAAACTAACACCACTTCAAAGGCAAGGTATAATATCACTTATTCCAAACCCGATAAAAATTTAGAAAACCTTACCAATTGGAGACCGATCAGTCTATTGAATATTGACTATAAAATAGCAACGAAAGCGATAGCTAATAGAATTAAAAAAGTACTACCTAAAATTATTGACTTTGAGCTAACTGGTTTTATCAAAGAAAGATACATCGGCGAAAATGTTCGACTTATTATAGAAGTTATGAAATATCTTGAAGAAAATAAACAACCTGGTCTCCTATTTTTCGCTGACTTTCAAAAAGCATTTGATAGTATTGATTACTCCTTTATACTTGACAGTTTACGATCTTTCAATTTTGGCACAGAGATAATTAAATGGACTAAACTCTTCTATACAGATATTCAAAGTATGTTAATAAACAATGGTCATTTGTTTACAAATACTCTCTGGCTATGTAAAACAAAATTATGATATCAAGGGAATCAAAATCGGTGATACAGAAATAAAACAATCTCTTTTCGCTGATGATGCAACTTATTTTAATGATGACTCGGAAAAGTCCTTTACGTCTTTGGTTAATACATTGGAATCTTTTTCAAAATGTTCTGGTCTAAACCTCAACACAAATAAATCCATAATTCTTAGAGTGGGTACTTTAAAAAACACAAACATAAAGCTCTGCAATACAAAACCATTTATTTGGACTTCAGAATGCTCAACTGCTTTAGGTATTACACTTTATAATGACAAACAAAAGACAATAGACGAAAATATAAATAAAAAGGTCGAAGAATTCCATAAAGTATTAAAGCAATGGGAACATAGAAAACTAACGTTAATGGGTAAAATTACCGTTGTCAAAACATACGCATTACCAAAAATCATCTACCCATTTACTGTTCTCGCTAATCCAAGCAAAACTATTATTGAACACATTAAACAGTCTATTTTCAAATTCATTCGGGACAAAAAGCCCGACAAAATAAAACGAGATATTATGTACCAAAACTACGAAAACGGTGGACTTAAACATACAAATGTCGAACTGTTTTTTTACTCCATTAAAGCTGTATGGGTAAAAAGATATTTAAACGACAAAAACAAAAGCCAATGGAAAATATTTCTTAAACAGAGGCTTATCAATTATGGAAATGAATTGGTTTTTGAATGTGAATTAAACAATGTCCTTATAAACAAACTTTCAAAGAAGGTTCATTTATTAATGATGCCCTTAAATCCTGGAGTAAAATTAAACAAATGTATGACTTAAACTCAGTGAAAACAGTTAAAACAGTGATATGGAATAACCATACAATTTGCAATAAAGGAAACACTCTGTTTTTAAAATAATGGTATGAAAAAGGTATTAAGTATCTAGAACATATTTTTGACTACAGAACAAACAATTTTTATGAATTTAATTAAATAGAATACCTATACAACATAAGAAACACAGATTTTATAAAGTACCAAACACATGTTCGATCAATTCCAATGCATGTTAAGACTCAGCTGGCTGCGGATGGGATCGTTCATACTAGTAGTCAACAATTTAAAGGAAAGATTGAAACATCAAAACAAACACATAAACTTATGTATTCACTGTTGTTGCAAAATAGTTTTCAACCGACTTCTGAAACAAAATGGAAAGTAAATCTTGATACAAGTGAAAATCTGGAATGGAAAACCATTTATGGTAACATTTACAAATCAACGATAGATACAACATTGCGTAGCTTCAATTACAAATTCCTTATGAGATTAGTACCGACGAACCAATTTCTGTTTAAACTCAAATTAGTCGACTGTAGTCTATGCACATTTTGCAATTCAAATGTAGAATCAATTGAACATTTGTATTGGGAGTGTCAAAAAACACAACAACTATGGAATAAATTAAACAACTTTATTGCATCGACGTCAATGAATATAACAATTTACAAACAAGAAGCCCTATTAGGCATTGCCAAGAAAAGTACAGTAATATCTGTAATTTTCTAATTATCTTAATGAAATTTTATATCAACTCAACAAAATGTAAAGACAGACAACTGCCCTTCGATGCATTTTTGCATTATCTGAAATTAAGAATAAAAATAGAAGAGCAAATAGCATTTAACAATGATAAGTATGAAACCCACAGAAGAAAATGGGAAGTACTCAATAGTTTAAACAACTTATATACATAGGAAGACACATCTAGCCTAAACAACGCATATTACATCATGGTTTTTAATCCAGAAATAAATAAAGTAATATTTTTGAACACAAGAAGGTACATCACTTTGTGTATGTGTGTGTGTATATGTGCGTGTGTCTGTGCATGTGTGAGTGTGTTTGTGTGTTGTGTGTGTATGTGTGTGTGTTTTAGAAAAATGTTCTAACCAACATAGAAATGTTTAAGTGTATGCATATTCTTGATATATATGATATATGTTGAAAATAAATGAGAAAAAAAGAGAGTATGTAACAAATATGAAAATATGTATGATGAGTGCCATCGATTAGACAAATCAGCATTCAGCATTTTGCTGTATACTGCGTATTGCAACATATAAGTGTATGTAAATGTATTTTCAATTATGTGTCAAAAAAGCCGGTCCTATGAATTGTGAAATACAAGCATTAGTTCGGGAATGGTTTACATCAACGGCGCATTCAGTTTAGGTGTTATGTATTTGGCGTTTACCCAGTCCCACTAAACCGAGTTTATGTTTAAACTTTTTGATACTGAGCTTGTTTCTGTAGCTTTTTGCATAAATATTGATCTCTTCTTAGATTTATTCAATACTGCACACTAAAGGGAATTGAGATAACATGTCTTTACTTTCTTGATTTCTCTACTTAAATACAAAAACAAAAGAGTAAATAGAGAATCAAAACCAGAAACTATGCAAATAAGTCATGTTTAACATTTTGCGTTATTGTAAACAAGAAAATATATTTTTATATTTATGAAAACGTGTTTATTTTGTTCATATTGACCTGTTTCAACATAAAGCAATGAATTGTTTGTTGCTGAATAATATTTGTTTAGATCCTATAGACATATCATATGCTAAAAGATGACCAACCAGCATTTTAAATAGCATGTTTTTATTTATCAAATATCACTTTTGGAGTATTTAAGAAACCGTGTTAATACCGTTCAACATTACACTTGCCCAACATTTATCTATGAGTGTCACATAAAACAAATAAACATCAGGTGGTCGAACTTAAATAAAATAAATAAAGTCCTCTTATTGATTCAAAAAATCAATTTTAAATATTCAACGACAAGATTCAACCACCATCAGCCAATAAATCAATCAAATCAAATCTCCATCCAAACATAAAAGCTGTATTTATTGGTACTGAATAAAAACCTTGTACAAAGCAGGACAAAAATGAAACGAAATAAAGTAAGTAGTACTTTGATAAACTTTGACCTGATTCGCTAGTATCAGAACCATTGAACAAATATCATCACTTAAGTTACCGAAGCGCAGCTTGTAAAACATTTTTTATATAAGCATAAGCAAGCTGAAGTTTGCCAAAAGAATCGTATTGATCAAAATATTTCCTTCGTTACACTTGTAACTTCTTATTTACGGTGAACGTGCATGTCACATTATGTAGATTATTTTAGTTTACAGGTGCATAAAATAAATATCTATATTTAATTTTCAAATAAATCATTCTTGGGCGAATTGAAGATAATGAAATGATTAGTACTGTCTGCATTTTCAAATGATAAGGAGATATGTTTTTACAATTAGCATATTGTACTAGGTTATGAACTTTTGTGTTCATATCTTATTTTTAAATTCGATTTTTATATTTTTGTTATTCAGAATATAAAGTCAGTGTCATCGTAAACTATACTTTGCCTCGACGGCTATCAGCTATCACGAATGATACACACTGTCCGGACGGATTTTGGAAAGATGATGAGCTAAAGTGGGAAAATTCAACGGCCATTCCAACACAAATTGCAGAGTATGAACAGTTTGTTAAAGGTAGAATGTATTACTGTATCTGTCTTTTTATTGTACATAATAATGTCAGAATATATGACATTGCGCCTGTTTGTTTATTAATAAAGGAATATCCAAGTTAACATTTTGTGACAAAAGAAACAAGCTCAACAACATAATGCAAGAAATCAATCAGGTTACATAATTCCTAAGAATTGTAAATAAAAACTTGTAAGGATTAACAAATGTTTCTTATAAAACAGTCTATGTACTCTCGAAATCGAGGAACATTTCAGAATTTCTCAGAACGTAAACAACAGGTATAAAAAAACACCTTTCAAGAACATTTCCTGTGTTAGAGTCTGCTGAAAATCAATTTATTTTTCGTTCTATTATTATCACTATATTATAATTGTATTTCATCTGTTTAAAGATGCACTCTTACTCCCAAATACGATTTACCACAATTAATACCATTGTTTTAATATTCAAAAAAGGATGAATGAATGTCGAAAACAATGGTTCTTTATTAAAATTTACCTTTTGCGTTTTATCTTTATTTTGGATTGTTGGGATTAGAGTGAGGTTTGTGCACTTAAACCTGTTTAAACCCCCAGTTAATTAACATTTTACTGACCGTTCTAAGGCAGTACCTAACAATCCTTGATAAACATACCTAGTTTTTAATAAATAGAATGTATGCATTATGCTGCTTGTGGAGTTTTGTGCTGTTCTGCCATGTTTCGTGTTTGTGATTTTATGTTATATGTCTTAGGCGTTTAATAATTATGCGTTTTCAGCTATTAAATACTCGCTAACAATCTTTTAATCAGAATTTAATATTTCCGTTAGTGCATTATTTAGTTAGAAGTTTAAGGTTAGTCAGTCAAAATTTAAGTTGTTTATACATGTGTATGTATTGATTTTGAATAAAAGTGTCACTTTAAGTATTAAAACTTATGAAAATATAAGATAACACGCATGCAAGCCCTTTGGATCAGGAATATGTTTGCAAAACACAATGTTTTGCTATCGATATTTTTATTAATTATAGTTGAGCATGCTTTACATGTTATTACGGAGTATAATTAAGCTTTAAATGAATTGACGAAGTCATGTTAATATTATTTAGTATCATTATATGCATTAAGTATCAGAGGTTTTGAAATTATACAGAATAAGGCCGGAACTAACGTTGAATTAATCTGAATTAAGATTGGTTTAAACAGATTTATTTCATGGAAATAAAGATTTTAATGTAGTTACCGTTCGTACCATATTGTCAATACTCGATTTAAACCTCAACTCAGAGGCAAAACTTACAAATGCCAAGTATTTAGGGACAAGACGAAGGCCAAACATACATATACAAATATCGTGTTTAAGATTGTTTCCCTTGTGTTCGTCTAAACCTTAACTCAAGTATGGGAACAATCACAAGAAGGCGGATCTTAACCGCTCTAGCATTCAAATAAACTACAACGCTATTCTTTAGTTGTAAAAGTCGTTATTGACAAATGATGCAAAACAGTTACGTCACAGAATACTTAGCGCTAAGACGTCTAGTTGGTGCAATTACTATTGATTAGACGAGAAACCGCTGAAACCGTTGAAACATTGTAGGCGCCACAAGCGTGATATTTTATTTTTTACAATTCTGATCACAGACAAAAACATTGAATCCAAAATATAATTTGAGTGACCTCGTAACCGATAAACCTATATGTACTAGGATATGTGTACATTGCTTTCATCTTGCGAGTTTTTTTGCTAGTGTAATTTTTAATTTAATTTAACCCGATATTGGCTGAGGACATTTTGACTATTTGTTGCAGGTAACGTAAGGCAGGGTCTTTTGGTCAACCGTTTCCTTTTTCTGCGTAATACTCCATTCCCCTCGGTTTCTCACAAAGATGAATTTAAGATTCTTCGACACGCTTTCAAATTCTAACCCTAATCCATTAATGTTGCAATCTTATGAACGCATTTAAATAGAGTGAACCTTTGATCGCCCTTTTTTAAACCGCAAAAAAACATACGTTTTGTAACGCATTTTTTATTTTACATGTAATGTCAAAAAGTACATCTGAAGTGCTGCGTCCGACAGCCTTACACACTAGACTAGCATTCCACAAATGCATTACCCTAACATTTTACGATGCAATAAGAAATGTGCGTATATTTAAACAGCGTTGTTATTATCCTCAAGTTCTCATTGGGCAATTATGCTATTTTATGTAATTAAACACTCATACAATTCATGATTTCATAATAAGGGACTTTAATCGAGTTATGCATTACATATAAGACTTCAATGTTTCTATTTGCAATTTGTTCATGGATCTACCGATATGTTATGGGTAATGCAAAACATTTAATACTTCAATAGATACGCCATCGGCCATTGTACTGGGCCTTTCTTTGCTAGATAACGGTGATATCTGATGGTTGGCGTCGCGTGGAATAGATCTCAATGTTGTAGATGTTTGTTGATGTATGTTGATGGAGGATAACGTGATCAAAATGGACCAGCCAAATTATTATTGTTAAATAAACCTAAAAATTGTGTTTGAATAAAAACTTTACAAACAAACAATTGTATAAACTGATTAAAGAAACATGAAACATCAAGATACAAAAACGTATATCTTATAACGTTATTACAAACCTTTGAGGACGTTTACTGGTTATTTAATTAACTCGCCCCCAAAATCGTAATATATTTTTTTCAAATTGGTAAACCAAAAAAGTCAGGAACAATTTATTACCTATAACAGTATCAACGATAAAATGTAGGAACTGCTGTACGTAACCCAACAATTATTTAGGCTCACATAATAACTCGTCGTCCATCAAATCGCAGAAATTTTAAGTTAAAGGCCTAGTTTAATCCTTCTATAAGTGACCCCCCCCCCCTATAAAAAAAGACAAAAAAAAGACCGTGTATTGTACACAACCTCTGTGTATTGATGAAAATCGCCTAATTGTCTTATCAGATCTCCGATCTGAGTATCCTGCTGTGTAGTTCTGGAGAGTTTATCATAGAAATGGACCCTAAATGGCCCTGAATCAATAAACAAATGAACAGGAAACTGCCCCTACTGTGACATCAGTGCAACTAGCAGGAGATGCACAGCATGGGATTGCCATGCAAAACATTCCGTAAACTAGGCCTTTAAGATAATTCCGGTAGTGGTGCTAAAACCCGATACCTTGTATGGATACTGGGAAAAGCCATTAACACAGTTTATGGTACCGGATCATGTTGATACCGGGTTTTCTGTCACATTCGGTACCGGGTAATATAATATTCTCTTAAGAAATCCAAGGTATCGACAGGCCCGGTATCACTGTCCACAATAATCTACAATGACTTTAAATATATGTTAAACAACATAATTAGCATGTATCAATAGGTGAAATTACACACTTTTAACATACTGTAAATCTTTAGAATAATAGCTTTTCATTCAATAATTATTGTTTTTTATGTGTGTTTGTTTAATGTTTTTATTGTGGAGTAGATATGAAAAAAATATATAACTACATTCAATGTGTTAACTAAAACAATGAACATGTGTTTTGATCTTTAAAACGCCGATAAAATAATGAAGTCATGTAAATCTTGAGTATAGTAGCTTTAAATTCAATAATAAGTGTTTGTTTTGTGTGTGAGTTTTTAAATGTGATATTAATAATAATAATAATAATAATAATAATAATAATATCTTTATTTTAAGAAGGTGACATATTAAGATCATGTACAAAACTACAGAATCTTATTTTCGATATGGCCCTCTGAAACAGAATGAAAATATGGCAAATAATCATAAGACAAACATGAAGACGATGCTAACAACGATGACGATGATGATGATGATTATAAGTATGCTGTTGATGCTGACGATAATGATGCATATGATGACATGATGATGATGTTGAATCAATATTAGACAGATACTCTCAGTTAAATATAATTATGAATAAAACATCACAATTTGTATAATCACAAGTTTCCTATGAGGTACTGTTTGACCTTTATTTTATACGTATTAAAGTTTTTTGATTCTCGTATTTCCAAAGGTATATTATTCCAAACAATTCTGCTGTAATATGTAAACGATGCTTTCATATAATTAGTACGAGGTCTAGTTTGTAAAACAATATCTTTGTGTGCCATTGATCTTAGCATATATACATTATTGTCTGAAACTGTTACTAATTCTGACATATATGATGGAGCCATGCTATTCAACGTCTTGTAAACTAATACTGCTGCGTGGTATTTACATCTATCCGAGAAGTTTAGCCATTTTAGTTCTTTAAATAGATTTGTTGATGAATCTCGTTTAGATTTACCAAGTATATTTGGGGAATAGATTTGATTTTTTTATATATAACACTCAATGTTTTAATTACTTCAATGAAAATATGTTTTGATCCTAAAAAACGATAAATTAATGTATTCATTTCGTACCCTAGCCATTTCTACCCTCATTTTTTTGAAATTGTGATTATATGGCCCATTGCTATTAAAGAACGAGACTGATTGTTTTATAATCTTATTGTAATACAAAAACTGCAAAACAGAGATCTATATACGATAATCATTCCTTCAATAGGCAATAAATAGCGAGATATGTCATCTGATATCCCTTTTCACTGGGAAGTGATACCGGGTATCAGATTTTAGCACCACCCTATTTTTGGCTTGAGTTTACCTTTCAGATCAGTGTGCCAAAGGTCAAGGTTGTTGTGACCGTTAGCTGAAAATACACAGTTTCCTATCAATAATTGAAAAACGCCTAGGTCTAGAAACCTTGATCGTAGATTTCCTTCAATAACTGAAGAATGCTAGAATCCAGGTACCTCAAATATTTTTTACTAGTAAACTGCATCTGCTTCCTTTTAGTCATGTTTCAACAACATTCGCATTGTCGTTGATGCGCTGTATCAAAATTAGTCTTGTTGGTTAATTTAAATCAAATCAAAAGCCATCATGAGCATGTACTGGCCCTGTGTAGCAATGATAGAGGTTGTTTGCCGACCGAACGACTATAGAAATGTACCTGGCCAATATGGTGAAAGAAACTGCGTACGCAAGGCCGTTCTTTCTTTAACAAATTATGTGACTCAGCATTTGTTCATGACTAATCAAAATGAGAATACTTTACGTATTCAGTACTAGATTTGTGCGACAAATTCATTATTAAACACATATTATATGTAGATGTATTCATCAGATTCTGATCTAAAGTTATTACGTTCATGTAATATAAACTCATGTAATATAAACTAAGGCGCTGCCTCTACGGGTTTGAAGTGTTAGTTAAAGTTTACTTAATGACTTAGTGAAACATACTAGGAGTAAAAGGGAAACGTTTTTCGTATGGGTTAACGACATTTGGAAGTCTTTCACCCAATTTTAATAATAACCAGCTCTGCTGCTGTTGGCAATTTATTGTTTATACACAAAATCATATATACAATAATATTGTATACATTATATAAAATGCATTACTATATATATTATATCGAAGTTTGGGGTTGTTCTTTTCATTTAACTTAAATAGAGCTACTATGCATTTGAGATCAGGTACAAAAAGGCATTTGTAGAATATGTTACAGACAGAAAATAAATACAAATGATCGCATAACAATAACGTTGCACTGAAGTATATTACAATCAGGGGTAATTCTATTTTTACTAATGGGCAAAAATCCATTTAAACATGGCGGTAAAACATGGCAAAACATTTACTCAATTACTAAAAATAATGAAACAAAACTCCCTAACCAAATATATTGAAGGAATTATTGATTGTATATGAACTATTTGTGGCCAAGCAACTCTGACAGCTCATCTGCAAAATATCTCATTAGAATATTATCTAAACAATGCTGTCTATAATCTTTAAAAATAATTCTTGTTTGAAATAACAAATGAATTTGACAAACATCATGTTTAATCATCAAAATTAACTAAATTTCAATTAATTCATATTTAATCAACTTTGCTAAAATCAGGTTTATACTACAAGAGATCTGTTTTAGACATTTGACTGCTAAATATGCATGTACACATGTTCTCTTTACAAATTTAGATCACCCCCAGTGACATTTTTGTCTTGCCTTTTGATAGCAAATGTGTTTTTACATCTGGTGGGAGATAAAATTGTATGAATTAATCCATGTTAAAATTTTCTTGACTTTTAAAGGCCCAATATGTTTTAGTAATGTAAACTTATCATATTATAAAGTGTTTGTATATCTAAATGACCTCTCTTAACATTTGTGACATCAAGTATATTCTGAATTAAGCATGGAAAAAGTCAAAACCAATTTTCGATATTATGGGACTTTCTTAATGACCTAGTATGTAAGAGAAGTTTAAATTTATCAAGGCTTAATTACATACAAAAAACTTCTCCTAGCCCTTACATAATGTTTAAACTCATAGGATGATAAAAGAAATGATAAATTGCAATTACAATCAACATTCAACAGAGCTGAAATTATATTCTAAATTTAGCGCCTATATAGCATATACAAATAAGTTATCAAGTCAGTGATATTGTTGGACATTTCCATACATTTCTTTTTAATAAAGCACTGAGTGGACATTGGGGTTTATCCAACATTATCTGAGACTGTTTTATACGCATTTTATAAACCCTAAAACATTCAGGGCCATTATAGTATGAGCCTGAGTTTCTATCAAATAATAACCCAGTGAATATCACAACTGTCAACTGTCAGCTGAGCTTACTTAGTATTATTTCATACATATATGTTGAGTGTACAATCTCCATTCCAAAACCATTCATATATGAAAACAAATGAAACAATTAAAATGATTAGATTATATTATTTACACAGAATGTCATAATGAGGCTTAGTATGCACATATGTTAATATGCACAAATTTATTTACATTTACTTTTACTATTTCTTTATATAGATTAATCTAAAAAAGTGTTTGTCAAATTATGTTTATAATATTCAGTGTGCTAAAATACACAAGCAATGTTTTCTGTAGTGACAAATGGATCTTAAATATTTAACATATCACAATATATAAATAGTGATCTTTGATTTATTGACAGACACCATAATTACTATGTGCCGAACAGATTGAATCTCAAACAAATTATGCAATAAAAGTAACAGAACAAACTAGCAAAAACTAAAAGTATCCGGTTTTAAATGCCAAACTTGGCACAAAATTAAAAGAACAGCGTTTTGCAATGTTCTATATATGTTACTCGGTTATTGCACATTTGCTGTAAATGTCACACTTTGAATTATTTACACATAAGCAAGGTTGACAGAGGTGACTAACATCTTCATTCTCTTGAAATATGAGATTCTGTGCTGTATCCACTCCAAGTTCAGATTGTTTGATCACTTCAGGCACATCAGAAACTGCAAATAGTATTAAAGCAATGTGTTTAACCAAATAAATCTACAACTGTGAAGGTATGCGAAATGCCAGTTAAGAATTAATTTAGGCATACACCATTCTATATGTAGACATAAATTTCACATAGTGTAATTTCATGCATTCAAAGATCAAGACAAAATTGATGAACTATATTATTTTTTACTATTTTGCAATGAGTATTTAACAACTCCAAGGTGATTGATTATAAAGAGGCATTTTGGAGGAGTCAGAACTGCATATGCTTAGAATCTCTTCTTTTTCCATTCTTTAGAGGTGGTACGGAATTCCAGACAGAACTATTTTTGAGCAGCATTTTTGTCCTTAAAAGTCCTCTAGAGCTGCAGCAACCAGGTGGCTATAAAACAGAAACAATACATTTGTAATTTTACAGAATGTTCAAATGTATTAAGAAGTATCGAGAGATAAGTCAAAAAACCTTCACGTAACTGGGACACTTTTTATCCCATTTGCCTTGAGATATATTAAGTGTCTCAATTTAAAACACTTAATGAATAATTATATGTGAATTAAGGAGGTGAAGAGAGTGCTGTAGTATTTATTTAAAATAGGATTTCGTTTTATTTTGTTGCCATGATTGTTGAAGGATATGTTTTTCTAATCCAAAAGCTGATATCAAATGAACACTAAATAAATCATCAATCTTTATAATAATTTTTGAAGTTTTGTTTAACGGGTTAAAGAATTAGTTCTTAATGAAATGCTCAAATAAAAGAGAAAACAAAATTGTTTCACAAAACAGACTAACATGAAGAGGTTGTTGTTTCATTAGAAAATGAAATAATCTCAAGGCCGCGGCAAGAAATAATTCACAAGCGGCATGATAGAAAGTAATTTAGGAATGAAACAAACAGGAAAGATAAACTTAAAAGAATCAAACCCGCTCAAACAATGCTACAGTTTGGATACATATTCATAAAGTGATTGTGAAATACTACTAAATTACCGCATGATTTCTACTCAAATTTAAGTTCGGCTGGCTGGTCTGTCATCATCCTCATCTGCAACCTATCGCAAACAATTGCAAAGTAATCTTACGTTATTAAGGAATTGGTTTACTAAAAATATGCACTAGATTTGGTTAATGGAACAACTAAAAACTTATTTCCACAAGGACATTCACTAAAGGCTTGGAGTGGAGTTGATGAAGCTTGGGTTCAGCTGGGGTTAATATTAAATGTGGCGGAGGAGGGTTAGGGTTAGTGCTATGAAAGAGTCTCAGATGCAAATCGTATAGCCGAAAAAGAAAACACTTAAATTTTCATTTTCATACATATATATATACATTATTGTGTGCAAGGGGGTGGATGGCTTTGGTTTAAACAGGCACTATATTTTTGGAGGGGTACATCACACTCAGGGAGTTTGACCCACTTTCCGTGCTCACTCTAAGGATATAGTTTTCTTGCATACCGAACGTGTGTTTTTCCACAAATTTGAATTTTTAGATATGCAAGAAAAAAAATCATGTTTTGTCGGTTGGAATAAAACTATGCGTTGCAAGCCTTATTACCGGCTTATGCGCGTGCCCTCGGATCGGATTTTTCTATCCGTATCATGATATATACTTATAGTCCGATATAATGACCTAACTGCATGTTTCCGCGTATGAGGAGATAAGCAAGGAATAATAATTTTCTTTTCAGAAGTTAATCGTTATTATCCCTAATGACCCTATGTTCATTGTAAGTCAAGTACAGTTCTTACCAGAGTTTATTTGTACAGTGAGACTGCGATTGCTCGAGGACCCCATTGACCGAGCTAAAACCTTGAGTGATCTGATGTTTTGAATGACCCAAACTTCCATTTTAGTCTGTTATGAAATGTCTTGGAATGTATTTTAAAAAATTGAAAAAATGTTAGTTTAGTTCGGCACCGATTATGTATTTCTCTGTAGAAATCTTCCCAAATGCCCTGATCAAGTATTAGTAGTCAATCATAAATGGTGAAAATCGGTTTTTCACACCTTTTCTTACAACTTTAAAACTTGGCAAAATCGCCGTTTGTTTATTTCCGGAAAATGTGTGAAATAATGAACTCGAGATCATTTCGAGCATGATTTGTGTATTTGGGACATGCAATGGTGCCCAACTCCTCGACTTTCGATCCAGTGTCAGTATATTTTACTAAACTTCGACATTCAATCATGAATGACTGCTGGTTTTCGGACGACCGCCTGTTCGAATGATCGCAGTTTTACTGTATATGTTTCCTTGTTAATGTAGACATTAAATCATTGATTCTGTTTGTTGTTCATGTAAAACAGCTGACATCTTACACAATTGTGAAACATTATCCTTTATGTCATGCAAGTTACTCTGAAATGCATTGGCGGAAAAGACTGCATTAATTGTGGTAAGCTAACTAAATGCAAGCGTAATGTTTTAAAAGATCAAAAGTGGATTTGTAAACTAATAACAGCTATTTAGTGTAGCCATCAAAATCAATTGAAATTTTAAATCACACAACAATTAATTAAGTCAAAATCGTATGTGTCTGCAGAGACAAGTCCTCTAAGGAACGTGTTTTTGCCTTTCTAGAGTTGACTGATAACTCTCTGAGGGCCTAGAATCATAACTCCATGAAACGAAGAAACTAAAAAATCATTGTGTTGGCAACGATAGCGTAATGTTGGTGGAAAGTTAAAATGAGTATTACTTATTGAGTGTACGGACTATTGTTCAATCATTAAAGCCCTTATATACAATATAAAAGTCATTAATGTACCAGTCAATTGTTACCACGGCTCCCCCACTTCCAGGGGTTAGTCCACCTAAATGGCCGTCAAAACGTCTTTGGCGATTTTTTTACTACAGTAGACTCAAGACAGCGATAAATAAGAAATGTCAAAATAATAATAAAAAGTATCCCTGATCACACATTATAGAAGCTAGTCCGGTGCCATACCAGGGACAGCGGGAGAAATATCGTTGGTTTTGTTTTTGTGCTAAAAAAAGCAGAGAATGGGCCTTTCTTAGGATGTTCCCGGGGTGATTGGGCATTTTGGGTGGATTTTGCCAGCAGTTTGTCTCTGCAGGGCAGGCATGTTACCCGGGATTGGCTGGACCGACAGTTAATGTCCCGCTTTTCCCCATACCGGGGGAGGGGGGCAGTGGTTACAAATGACTTGTACATAAGTTGTTTATATAAGATCAGTTAGACACATGAATATATAAAATATATGACATACATGTACAAAATAAGGTTTAAATGGTAGCTGAATAAGGTCTCTTTCGAACCATATCAATGTTTACCTCTCAGTTATAAAATAGGAAGTGGATCAGAACTGGTTTAATGTATATGTATTTTTATTTTAACATGGCTATTGAAATGTCAACTAGCCCAATTACTGTTCATTTATTATATTCACTAATTCATTCAATCTTAAAAAAGGACAGCATTGTGTCTCACATATTTAGAAAGATTAGCCTAAGTAACGTTCCTGGTTTGTTTTTTGTGTTGCATGTGTCATAATGCAGATCGTTCAGAATATTTAAAATGGCCGCAACCGTCGGCATGACATCAACAATTATTTCACCTACTTAAGGGTCTTGTTTAACAGTTTTAGCAACTTAATATCCCAAACAAACGTTATTTAACCGATAATAAACCGTTTCAACTGATGCTATTAAATAACAAATGAGAAAACCCTATGAAATAAAAGTAGAAATGGCAATATTTACATTGTGTCAGAAGCGTATTGGAAAACGGATGTCGGAGAGTTCGTACCAATTCAACATCGTACCACTGTCATATCTTACCATTCTTGTATCAAGACATCAACGATTATATGATATCATGAACTTTTTTTCAAATAAATAAAAGAGAATTTACTTATAAGCCAGCACCACTTTCTGATATGCCTATTTCATCAGAACCATAGGAAGTAATTCATGTGGATATTATAACTGTTGCTAAGGAGAGTAAAGCTTATAAGTATGTAATTTGGGCATTTTCGAAATTTGCCATTTTTATTCTATTAAACACACAGAATGCAGAGGAAATTGAAGAATAATTATTCTATCACGTTTTCGCTCTTTTAGGTCCACCCAGAATTTTAACTAGTGAAAGGGGACAACATTTTATTGGACAAGCAGAAAATAACACTAGTTCATTTTATCCTATGACTTATTGACATGTGGAAAAGAACTTTGGAAAGTATATTATTGACAACAATAACTGATTAAAACAGAATGGCTAATCAAACTTTCATTTGTTCAAATTGCGTATAATTCAAAATATGTCCCGACACGACCAATTACTTACCATATCATGTAATGTTCGGTAGACATATGCATTCGCCAGTTTCAACTATTAAATTAATGTTTATAGAAATTAAGCCAAAACCAAAAAACACAACACTTTGTTAGTGAATTGACCGACAGATTACAAGTAATCTGGAGATTATGTAATGAAAATTTACCAAATGTAAAAAACCTAAAATGAAACAATCCTACGATAAAAAAGCTAAACAACGAAATTTCAAATTAGGGATATAGTCTGACTTAAACAAAAATACAATTTCTGCAGATGCATCTAGAAAATTATACATTTAGTTTTCTAAAGATACATTTTACATAACTAAAGACTTACCTAAAAAAATAAATATTTTAAGAAATGTAAACATTAATAAAGAAATGTATCATCAGTTTATATTACTAATTTAAAAAAAAATATACAGATCCAAAATCTCTAAGACAACATATTATACAAGATAAATATTTAATATTACATAATAATGACATGCATATACAGAAAAATGTAGCTTTATCAAATGATAATACCAATAAATGCCAATTATAGTGATAATAGTGCATTTCGTGTGCAAACTAAAGGTGATAAACCTAAAAAGTGGTTCAGAGCGAAAAGATTGTTAAAAACTAAATTAATTAGTAACGAAAGACATTTTCTAGTTAGATGGTCTAAGAAGAAATGCAAGGATAGTAGGATTAAGCATAATGGTGTAAGTGATGCTTTGATAAGACAATTCTATATTAATAAATCACATACTAATCCACAAATAAAACACACTGAAATATGGTGTAAACGACAACCATAACACATCACATATACACAAATTAATTCGTCAATAGTAGGGCATTTTTATTTGATTGTAGGACGACTGTTGGTGCTGCTGGTTCTTCTTAGCACATGGCATACTGCGTTTTCAGAGGGAGAATAGAAATGACATTTGTATATCGGTAATTAATTGGCACCAGACAGTCAGATTTGATTTACCACAGAACGTAATATTTTAAGTCTTATTTCTCTTTGTAATTCTACGGTTTATTGAGAAAAGGTTGTCCATTGACAAATCGAAATTAACACACACATGATACACAAACAGCAATATTTAAAGGCACTATTTGACACCGTTTATGGCATACTCCCAAACGTAAACTATGAAATTCCTAAGAAAAGAACATTATCATACGTAGGAGATTTAGGTACACATGTATGCAGTATTGCTACTGAAGGGCAGCTTGAGAAAACATAATAATGCAATTGTTACTGAAGTAAATGACGTTTCAAATATATTAAGCCTTTCACAGGTAGATATGTCGTCATTCATTCATGCGGTAAATAAAAATGAAGAATTTTGACGACTCTATTAATATTTGACAAATAATAGTAAACCAATAGAAAGTCAGCCAATGCTTTGTAATGTAGATCAACTACTTCATGCCTTTTTCAAATTGTCATGAAATATTCGTATCGCCACATAGTAATTCTCAAAGGACAGTGTAAGTCAATCTATGATTGAAATACCTTGATTTTTGTGTATTATGAACAGAAAATACCATAATTCTATCCATCTAAGCCTGTTTCCTTTGAAAGAAATGATGTCGAGCTTTGGTAGCCTAACTGTAGATGGTCGATTTACATTCCTGCCATTAAGTCTTTCAAAGAAAACTTATTTTAATCATATTTGCTATTGAAACATCCTTTGCATTTCTTCGCATAAAATCGTACACGTTCTTCTTGATTATTTAATTTAGATTGTTATACTCTTTAATATATAGTGCCCATTAATTTTGAACTTAACATATACATATAGCCGATAAACCTCGTACGAAGGTTTGGTAAATTTGTTGTGATAAAAGGACTTTAATTGATATTTCATGAGGCTTGCATTGAATAACACTTTTTCATTGTATACCTTAGCACAATTACACCTTTTTGTTACTTCAAACAATCACCTTTTCTTTATGATGAACTCTTTTAATATTAGAATATTCAGTGCACACGTTATCTTCCTACACTTTCTCCACTTCATTTAAAAATTAGACCCGCCGGTTTTGTAAACCAAATTATATAAAAGTAGTAAAGCTAACGATGCATGTGATACATATTGGTTTGTACGTTAAAAATGCAATTTCTTTACATTTGACGAAGTTATTTTCGAGCACCAATAAAGACTAATCTTGAGAAAAAAATACGAAAATAATACCTTTACACACTATGTGTGTTTAATTTAAGAATTAAATGAGTGTAAGCCTTTGGTCTTACGGAAACGGAAAGTATCTAATTTTGTATCATTTCTTTTATTTTTGTGTAAGTGTTTTCAAAGTAATTTGATGTGTCTTCAAAAATAGTTGGACTTTAAATTTTCTATGCACTTCCCATAGATTCGTCGTGATAAAGATACTTTAAATCTATGTTTTGGGTTTTAGGACGCATAGAAAAAATGTTAAAATCGTCTACCAATATCGGCCGCTATGTTTGTTGACTGTTATGAAATTTTTGTTTTCCGTGAAAGTAGCGATACTAATACAAAGCAAAATATTCTTTCTGACGGTGTATAGTAAACAATAACCTGTCAAGAATGAAAAAAAAATAAAGCAAAAACCTTATATTGTACGTGTTTGTTCCCAAAATATCAATACAGGAAAGTATAAGGAACGTGGGAAAATATAAGACTATTATCGCAACAGTTTGTACTATTGGTATGTTAAACTGCTTAAAGGCAGTGCGAGTTTTTCGCACCTTATCATACCACTGACAAAAAATATTTCGACCGTGCACAGCGTTGCTTCTTTATATGCATGTTTAAATATTGTTTTATACAAAAAAAATATTGAATAATTTTATTCGTACAATAATGAAAATTTAAAATAATAAACGTTTTACGATAACCAGTATCCCGATCATCAACTGCCTTTTTAACCCGTTTAAACTCGATCAAGATGACGCGAGTGACATCCCTTTCTACATAAATCTAAACAAACTAGTTTTTTCACTATTTATTTCTCTGTAGTTCTGGCTTCCATAACTTGAATGTAGATATTTTTTTTAATTTAACTACACATTAACACGTCCCAAGAGATAATTTAAAATGTGTTCGCTGAAGTTCTTTAGCTAATTTACTGAAGAGCCAATTTCGGCCTAACCTCAGAAAAATATGTCAAAAGCTTGTAACTGGTCGTAAGACGCAGGCATTTTTTTACATTGATATCTGAAGGAAAAAAGTGCGTCTTATAATCAGTCATTTACCGTAGTACTCAAACAATTGTGATATTCTTTCGAATGATTTTTCAACATTTTTTCAACACATTTCGACCTTGTTAATTGACCTATTTTCGACATTTCGGCTGTACACACGACGTTTATTTTTTTATTTCAACTTCATACGTATTGAAAAGTGGTCTCAAACAAGATACAAAAATATCTGATTAGGTCACATCCTCATTTCGAATTACCGATGTGCTATACACTACATGCTTTTACTGTTTCATCATCGAAAACAGTGTTTTTACACAAATGGTTTGCCAATTTTACTTTATACACACACACATATATATATATATAAATTCTTAAGTGCAGAAAAAAATCAAATGTTATCACATTTTGAAATTTATTCACGTTTTTAATTATTCAAATTTCAATTTCTCGAATTTCTTGTTTTACATCGAATGGTGTGGTTTTACACACAATGCCCAATTAACTTGCTTTAAACGTATTAAATATAAGAATTGATGTAAATGTTTGGTATTTGTTTACATTTCCTACCTGCAAAAAAAAATACATTTCGAATTATCTTATGTTGTCGTTTTGCTGTGTGCATAATTAACATATTTTATACTTATAAACGTTTTGTGTGCCAAATTGTTTATCGGGTAATAATGAACTATTTTGATTCATCAATTTTGTTTTTACACAATATTTGTGCCATTTAAACAGGCTATATACTTTTGAAATTTGGGTCTGGACGTTAATTGCATATTTAATTTTCTACCAACGTATGCAGTATTAATTAGATACGAACAAGTTCCAGTTGTTGTCTCGATGACTCGTGTTCCAGTGAACTCGTGTATCTTCTTGTTGTTTTCACTATATCTTTTATGTATTGTATCAGGCCTTTGCAGACCATTAAAGTCTTTACGACTACAAGGCTATTTGATGACTATCATATCATAAGCTTGTAAGTAAACAAAATAAGACCAAATATGTTTGTAACTTGGCAATTAATGAAAATGCCAGAAAATGCCATACAATATAATCATACATTGGTTGTACGAACATATGGTACACATTGATTACTTAACTGACGGCCAAACACCGCCAGCCAGATACATACACAGTATAAAATAAGTATGTAAACAGAGACATTATACTAAAACAAAACCCCGACGTTAAAGTCGAGAAAGACAAATATTATGCAAAACAAGCATGTATAGCAAATGCAAACAGGCTGCAAATCAAGTAAATATTATGGGATTTCTTATCTTCATACGAAATTCATGCTAAATTGTGGTGGAAAGGAGGCGGTTGAAAAAAAAATAATATTAGGTTCACGCGATGTTCATTCGCGGGAGACAAAGAAACAATGGTGAATGGTGATCATTGGCTAGGTATAGCACGTGATGACTGTCAGGCAATCTGATTGGCTAGCGTTGTCTGGTTAATATAGACGGATACGTTCAGCCCGACAACACGACAAATAACCAAACCAATGAAATCGTTCACCCAGCAAGCTACATAAATACTTTTATGTACCATAAAACATTATGTATGTGTTGTACCAGACTTTTGCAGACCATTAAATTCTTAACGACTACAAGGCTTTTTGATGACTATCATATACCAAGTTTCTAGTTAAACAAAACAAGACCAAATATGTTTGTAACTGGGCATTTAATGAAAATGCCATAAAATATAATTATACATCAGTTGTACGAACATATGGTACACATTGATTACTTAACTGGCGGCGAAAAATCGCCATAAGAGAAACGCCACAAGACGAAGGGATATGATAGATGATAATGAAAGGAGGATTGTTAAGAAAGTTGATCAGTAAATCAGACGACTCAACCAATCGTATGGATTGTTACTTAATAAGGACTGAAAAATTGGCTATAAAATAACGAGACGTTCAGGTAATAACATCAGTTGGCTCGACCAATCTGATAGCCGGCTTACTGACGACTTTAAAGGTAGTAAAATGTTAGTCTTAAAGTAATTGAACAGCAAACACCAAACAAATAGTAGCAAAGGGAGTAATGTACATACACAATTATTCACATGATAGCATATTACTGAAGAGTAAAATACTAGAATGGGCATGATGAAAATAAAATTTTAAGAATCTGTCTACTATTAAAAAAGATGTTGTTTTTTTAAATGTTACACTTTGCATGGTAAAACAGTAGAACAATGCAAGGAAGGACATAGATTAACATGTGATGTACATAATTATACAACACAAATTGACAAGAAATGCACAACATCATAAAATACTTAAAAAGTACAAAATGCAAACACAGGTACTGCTGGCTAAACCATTCAGAACAAACCCCAGATGAAGTACGGTGGAACACTTCTCAGTTGGCTCAACCAATCTGAGAAAGAAATACAATGACAGCATGACGTGGTATGCGGTGCGGGTAAAGGCAATGATTGTGAGGCAGAGCTGATGTATTTTTGGAAGGCAGATGTTCTTCATCTGCCTAAGGCTTGAATGGTGGTTGTAGGCAAGTTGAAGGAGTATGCGTGTGTTGCACCACCGATTCGAAAGGAGTGTGGAGTGAAGTGTGCGGATGATAGACCTCAATGCTCAGCACACGGCTTAAACAATTTCCGGAAGAAGGACGTTGTGATGGGGAAGCCATTAGGTAATTTGTATAACAGACCTGGAAGGGGGTCCGTACCTTTAAGGTAGGTGAGCATAGCCCAGACAGGACAAAGTTGCGAGCATGTGATTGTCGTGACAGTGAGATTCTGGCCGCGTGGTCTTGTGAGTGTTTGTAACTAAGCATCGATATGATGATATCCTAAATGAGGCCATCTTTTGTTGTCGCCTAGTCTAAACAGACAAAAAACGCTGTAATGAGCATTGATTTAAACAGCAATTGAAGCCGTCGTATCTCACTAACGTGTTTAAAGGAAGAGACTTAACGTTTCAAGATGGGTAACGTGATTAGCAAAACGCTCGTCAGACGTGACCGATCGCCGGATGCTGTACATCAGTTTTTTGATAATAAATGATTCTGCTAGATTCTGATAAGTGTTCATCTTATAGACATATGTGATGGCTAAAATGAATTGCGTAACGGTAGTATATTTCAAGTTGCGTAGGCTACAAACAACAATGAACTGTTCAAGCTGTTTCGGAGATGATGGAAACAGCCTGGCCGGGGTTATATGTGGCATGGAAATGCGAGTAGTTATTCAGAGTATTTCTGTAACTGATCTTATTAGACTAAGACAGGGCATTACCCAACAGATAATGTATGACCGCATTCGGGTTGGTAGAATGGATTCTAGCCTGACTGTGGTGGCTTCTATGTTCATGTTGTGAGCTATGCTTTTGAACTTCGTGATCTGTGAACGAGACAGAATATCTGGTAAAACTTTGAGAGTTACCTGTATGTGAACTGTCTTAACTAACACATTGTGTTTCATGCAGGCAAATACTAAGCTTCTATCTAGGGCCATGACGGATGGGTCTCTACAAGTTTGCTTGTTTATAATGTGGGCAAATGCTATGTTGTCTGTATGTAGTACGAGACATGTGTGTCGAATGAGAGGGCCCCAGGTATAGGGGGCGAGAACAATTGGAAACAGTTCTTTGAATGGTTTGTGTTTTGCCATATGTAAAGGCCATAACCAATAAAACAATTGGTGTTTGAAAGTTACACCATACCAGAATGATCCCGCACCATCGGTGTGGAAGTGCAAAGAATCATTTGTCACCCAACGATCCTCGAGCAAGAGTGTTTTTCCAGTAAAACGGTGTATGAATAATATCCATGCGGCCAAATCTTGCCTTCTCTGCTTATCTAAGGTAATACGGTGTGAGGGATCGGTAACCTTTGTGGTCAAATCTATGAAGCGTCTGAGGAAACCTCTCAGGGCGAACAACCTGACAACAGAAGTTCGATAGACCTATTAGGGATGAAGGTTTTTTATTTTTATTTTTCGCTTCTTCTATGTTTTAGAGAGAAGTATCCTCAATTTCAAGAGCTTGTTGATGACGAGCTTCCATCAAAAGATAATTCAGTTCTAGCCCTATGAATGTAATAATAGGACAAGCTGATTCAGTCTTTTCAGCGTTATTAGGACGCCAATTTAGTTTCAAAGGCCCTGGAAGAGCTCAAGGTAACTTTGACAAGTGGGTGAATTGGATGGGCCTTACAACAGGAAATCGTCCAAAATATGAACCGTATGACCAATATTTAGATGTTACTTAGATATACATTGAAGGGCTGTACTAAAGCGATGAAAGATGGTGCAAGCTTAGCTGACACCCATGGCCAAAAAGGTGTCATAGTAATATTTGCTATCGAACCGGAAACTTAACAGGTCGTGATCATGGGTGTGGTTCGGTTCGATCAAGTAAAGCACTCTTACCTAAGCGGAGAAGCAATTGTACTGCGTTGTCAAATTTAGCGTACGACACTCTAGACAGGTTTTTATCTTTTTTATCATTAATAGACGAACTTTTAGGTTAGCTAAGGTAATGGATGAACCGGTATTCTCCAGCGGCTTTTTTTTGGTACTACACCGACCGGGCTGATACGTAAATTGGGATAGGGAGGTTGATCAAATGGACCCTTAACACGGCCGGCACAAAACCTCTTTGTCATTCTTTCACCTAACTGTGTCATGAAGTTCGTGACAGGACTTTAAATTTGGGGAACAAGTTGCTAAATGTTGTCCGGTGTAGGCGTATTTGAAATTATGAGTGAACCCGTGTACTAGGAAGTCAGCCAAATAATAGCCACTAAGAAACTGGCTTAAAACATGGGCTTTGATGGCAGTGATGATTCTTCTATCGTTATTGATTTTTTTTCGAATGACCCTGTTTTTGCATTGGAAATGGCAGTTTGGTCTTTGCTTGTAAAGGCACACTGAGATGATGGGTGTTGTCCACGACAGTAACCGCAGATGTGTGGGCGCGTGCACAGGGTGTTGTGGCACTTTGACCTTCGATTGAAGGTCCAGGATGTGTTTTCAAGAAACCGACTGGGTTGATTGGACTGTCTTGCTTTGGACTGGGGGAAGGGCATGGAACGAACTGGAACATTGTGGAGGCCAAGAGCAAGAACTCGATATGAATATTTTCCCATGATATAGGGCATTGCTCTCGGAACATCCGAAATCGTGTATCATTTTATGAAAGAAATTGGACGTTTTGAGGCAAGATCGCGCACTATTTCCTTATATTTCATTAAATAAGGCCCTTCATTTGGGTATGTGGTTAGGTAAATAGATAAGAAACGCAGGAAAGCGGTCGTCCACTGATCAATGTAATGTATCCTTTTCGTGTTGTTCTGCGGAACAATGCACAGTTATGCATTCTTGTCCATTTGAATGGCAAACTGGTTAGTTGTCAGAGTGGAGGGCAGTAGCAGGGCGAAGTCAAACAACTTGTTTTTCCATATTTTCTTCGTAAGAAAAAGGTTTCACTTTCGAAACAAATGGTGCACTAATAGATTGAGCCATACCAGATGGCAGAAGAGTGTTTAAGTGGGCAGCCATCGTGCCATCTAGCGAATCCTCATCAGACTCCTCACTCTCATCAATCGATATCTGTGGTATGTGGTGTGGCACTGATTGTGGTGGCATAGGCGGAGCGGCAGGCACTGCTGGGCTCGGTGGCAGGACCTCTGAATATGGATTGGGCATCGTATGTGTTGACCCTATGGACCAATCGACCGGTTGCTTCACCGTCCGTGCATTCTTTTTCTTAGCCAGCGGCTTGGCTCGGGCTGAGCGTTTCATCTCCTTAAAGCAAATTATAAAAGTTCAATACAAATTAGTCATGAAAAGCTATGTACAAAACCATATAAATTCATGTGTAATAAATATATTTATATACGGTTGCGTAAGCAAGAACATGGTAAATTATAATGATAAGGAATTTAATGTATAATTTAAATGCGCGATGATATCATTAGCGTTACGGTACTTGCAGCAGATGTTACCGGCGACAGCAGTTCACGCAATTTAAACGATTGACATTACTATTTTTAACGGAGTGATTATGTGAAATGTAGTAAAGTTAATTTCGTCAAAAGTGTGATTGCTTAGTGTTTGACTAATGTAAAAAAATTCAGCTCTCGCAGTAAACTTATGACGCAAAAACTTCTAAAACAGGGTTTCCGATATTTTAAATTAAAGAAAACTTTATCAAAATTTGATAATGGTCATTACAATCTCATATCAAAGTAAATAGTAGTCTTAAATCGCTTATTGCTGATAGTATTGCTCATCCCGATCTTTATGGTGATGTTTTAAAGAAAATTCGTAAAATTAAAATGTTTCCAGCAGGTAGTTGGGCAGATAGACTTAATGAATTACTTGGATTTTATTTAAACCGTGGATATAAAAGCAATATTTTGAAGAGCACTTGCCTTCTAGTTTTTGAAGATGAATATCTGAAACTAAATATTGGGTTGAATATAGCATCCTTTCATAACTAAACTTTCAGTGCTTTGATTTTTATGAAGAATTTGCTAATTCATGTTATCTTTAAAACCGTTTTTGGGGGACACGTGTTGACTGACTCCGAGTGATTTGGCTGTGACTTAATTTTCTTCAAATATTTTACGTTTTCAAATCATTTGGAAGGAGAGAATAGCATATACAAGTCGCTTTTATTTTAAATAATGTTTTTCTTTATTTGTTCCCAGTTTTAGTACAATGATGCTTTGTATTATGAAACTCTATGATCACACAGTTTTAAACATTTTATTTTATAAGTCACACTGTGTGTGATGTTTTTGGTTTCTAACGATGACTGCATCGTATCTTTGAAAGGTATTTGCATTAGGTGCTCTGAATTGTTTCCCTTCGTCTGCAGATAGAGTTGGGATCTCTAATCATTGAAGTACATGGGGCTTACTTTTTCGTTTTTTATTATTTTTTTTATTTTTTAAGTTTCCTCAAGTGAATTCATACTTTGATAAGATTTACCTTTTGCGTTTTATCTTTATTAAGAATTGTTGGGATAAGAGTGAGGTTTGCGTATATAAACTGGTTTAAACCCCCAGTAAATTTACATTTTACTGACCGTACCAAGGCGGTACCTAACAATTCTTGATTAACATACCAGTTATTTATATATATATTTAGTATTTATGCACTGTGCTGTGTGTAGAGTTTTGTGCTGTTCTATGTTTCTTGTTTGTGAATTTGTGTTCTATGTCTTTGGCGTTTGCCCATTGCCACTAAACCGGGTTTATGTTTAAACTTTTTGCTACTGAGCATGTTTCTGTAGCTTTTTGCATATATATTGTTCATTTATTCTCGGAGAAGGTTTGTTTTTAGTTCCTGATAAATTTTAGCTATTTTTGATATACTGTTCTCTAAATGTTTTTTTTATGAATATATTGTTCTCAGTGTCTATCCAAACATTATCAAGTATTATAAATTGATAATTTTATGTTACATATGTATTGTTCATTTAATACTAAGGCCAAAAATAAAGGTCTTGTTTCTGGTCACAGGCCTTAAAATCCTAAGGTTCGGTAGGTAGATATTTTATTTAAAAAACTTTGAATCGGAATATTGAATGTATTGTCTGCTAGCGTTTGATTGCACAGTACTATAAGCCCCCTTTAATAGAATCAAATGTTGATTCAATGATATTTGACACAAGATAAGACTTGTTTGTTGTAAACATAACCCATTGTAATGTATTTATTTAATAAACAGAGGCATAAATCCTCTATTTGCATGTACTAAGATGTATAAATTTATGAATAGCGTGGAAATACCTTCGTTACTCAAAATAGCAGCATCCGTTACTGGCCTCCGCAATGTTATCTGAGTTGTACCAGTAAGTGTTGAGTTAAACAGGAATCTGCATGTATTATTTGTTTATGTAATCCCAAGCATCCCTGTCAAAATCCAATATGAGATGGCATTTTTTCTCGCTTTTACTATCAGTTTAGATACAACACAATTTAAGTCAAATAGTTCTTTTTTCACTTTCATTTAAATTGACAGAAAGTGATCATTTTCACCTGTTTGCCGCGCTTTTTAGACAATGAGCATGCTACCAAAAATGTTTATTTCTTCTGTTACGAAAAACATCCAAGATATACCTTTTAATTTTAGCTGATAAATAAAACGGATTTGAATTAAATAACATTTAAATTTTTGATGTTTAAGCATTGTTGTTCACAGTTAGATAAACAGCTTAAGGGATCCGTTTATTTACAATATGGGCGAAGTTTTTCATGCCATTGAGTTTTACTGCTGCTAATGGAGACGGTTGATCGTTAATCACAGGGCGGTAATTGCTCTTGACATATGTTCTATATTATTGAATTGATTAAACAAACAATCAGCAATTTTGATCTTCAGAATCCGGACTACGGACGCTTGCACCGAAATTCTCCCTGGTCAAAATTGACGCTTACTTGCGAACTTATGTTCAGCAACGATTTATCACGGGAGCCCTGATAAATTAAAAAAGGGTGGTAATGAGTATGTTCGGCCGGGTGACCAGAAACAAGACCTTTTTAGGCCTATTATGTAATGTGCTCTAAAATTGGTGTTTGTTGTTATTATTATGATTCTGTACGGAAATGGTCCGGTCCGGCCATTATTTAATACCCGATCAAAATTCTAAAAATCGTCCGAATGATTTCTGGACTGATACGAAAATTTAAGGTCCGGCCCGTTATTTATACCCAATCTTGCATATAAGTCTTAGATAATAGACGTTAAAAACGCGATTCTTCTTATTCCTGAAAGTCTTAACGGGTCGGTGTAAAACTGACAAGTGTTAATATTTGCAAGGTTTGGCGTGTTTGGCACGGAAGAGCGTATCAAAGGGAGCTTTCTGTTAGCGTTTGTGGTGGAGAGGTAGACTGAGGAGGACGTAGTGAGGCGTGATATCAAACACGCAGAGAACAAGACGTTCTAGTATTCCCACAATAGGCAAAAACTGTGGATTGTTTATGACCTTTGCACCAATAGTACCCTATATTGTTAATTACTGAGCAAATTTTGTATTAAAACCAACATAATTTCTGATATTATATTGCACCAGTCAATTGTAACCACGGGCCCCCAGGTCCAGGGGTATACCGGGGGTAGCAGGGGATATGGGCCGTGTTTTTACCTACCAGGTGGCCCTGTAGTGCCGATTGAACGATGGCTTTGTTTTTCGCGACAGGAATAGCGGGGAATGGGCCTTACCTAGGATGTCCCCACTGGGCGGGGTTTTATTAGCAGTTTGGCCACGCAGTGCGAGGATTGGCTGGACCGAAAATCAAAGTCCTCGATATTCCCCAGAGGGGGGTAACAATTGACTGGTGCATTATATTCAGAGTGCAACTCAAAAGCTGACATGAAATGTAGGAATGGCTAATGAAAATGATTATATGAAACTTGCCATGCCATAAACTGTTTATAAGTAAAATTCCGTAGATAAGTACTTAGTTTTGACAAATTGATCAGGCCTCGAAAAAATATTTTCGGAGCTACTAATCTAGCAGGAAATTTACTCTCAACATTTTTCGAATTGTTTCCGCTCTTGCCAAATTATGGCCTTCTATGAAAACCTGTCGTTCGTTGTCTTCAATTTTTTCTTAAATAAAACACATTTTCACATTGCTATAAATTCAAAAATAAATTCAAAGGTCAAAAGCTTAAACATAAATCCACCAACCCATCAATGGCAGTGGGCCTACTAGCCTAATACACACGTTTTAAGTATTAGTCTTGATTTAAATACACCTTATGTTCATTTTGTCACAGCATTGTGTATATGTATACACTATTTGTGACCATCATGGGCTAGATTTTGGTCTTGAAACTACCCGACCATCTGTATGTTTTCGACATATGGTGTATTTATTTCAATATTTGTCGATTGCTTTCGGACAAGACACCATTTTGCCCATTTTACTTATTACGCACGTGTTAAATTTTTGTCTAATGTAACCATAGTTATAATTTTACATATTTTATGTATTTTGGTCATATTCCATTTGTCGACCTCCAATTTATACTTTTTTGTTGTCACCGAAATATGATTTTAAACATTTTGTGTCCCGATTCAACGTACTACACATGTGTTTAATTTTGGTACATACACGCAAGAATATCAATCTTTGTAACATATTTTACTTGTTTTTGAATTATTCCACATTTTGATCAGTTAAAACCTTGTTCTGTCATCGAAATGTGAACATTTTGAAATAAGTGATACAAATGAGCTTATAAAACAAGTGTTATTCATTGTAATTGATGTTAATTCTGAAGATATCTATGTTTTTTAACTTGTCGACATAGGGTCATTTTATCTACTTTTTCGGCTTCCTATAACGACTTTTTCCGGTTTAATCAGCAATTTATCTCAGTACACACGCGTTTCACATTTGTCGGGATATAAATACAAAAACAACAACAATATTTTGACGTTTTTCGATTTGTTTGTGATTTTTTCAACATAAAGACCTATCTTGTTGTGTTTTTTTTTTATCGAAATAGTGTTTTTAACGATACGGGTGCCAAGAAGCTTATTACATACTAGTTAAATTTTGGACGTATTCAAATATCTGTCATTGTTTGACTTTTAGATAATATGTCTGATATGTTGTATCTGCAATAAGAGCCGATATATTGCCCTTTAATCTAGAAGTAAGTTTACACACCAAGTGTGGCTATTCAAGTTTAGTTACTGTTAAATTTTGCTTTAATGTGAATACGAGCAGTTTTTAAACTGTTTGTGATACTTTTTGCAAATCATACTATACAATATTGTAATAATTTATAATGTTTATTAAAATATTGTTAAAGTCAACTGATTAATTCACCAGAATGTCACAGCAAGTGTTTTATATATAGAAAATTATCTGTCATGGGATTATTATTTTAATTATGTAATTAGCAGTTTCCTTATATCATTGTCAAAATATAATGTATTTTTGATTACTTATGACCGGATTTACTAGCAAAAAACAACAACACAGTACATAGTAACAGAGCTTAATTATGGTACACTTTTACCCTAAATATCTAAGATAAACATGATTTTGGAGACAAATAGATTTTATAATTCACCCAAATATTGTTCATTTGGCAAATACATGTTGTTCTTTTTTCCAGACGATTTCATTGTATACGTTTAGTGAATTAGATACCGTTTATGCGCGAATAAAGACAGGATACATGAATCTATAAGTAGATGTTTTCCTGTTTGATCAGATAAATACTTGTCATCTCATTTACACATTAACTAGACATCACCTGGTTTGATGCACTGTCCAAGTTCCTTTTCTGTGTTAACAATGCTCTTTCTTTTGAGGAAGGGATTATTCAATTTCTGGCAGATTTCACATATAGACTGTTGATATTGCTCTTTTAAATTGCCCCAAGCTTGAAACCTATCTTTTTGTATTAAATAACTAGAAAATAAGGTTTCATTTTCCGACACTTTTATCATATAACGAACTAAATCGTTTATGTTTCTGAAGTCATTGGTGTTGATGAAAGAGCCTATTGGCAAAGTTTTGGTATAATTTGATTTTCCACGAACCACATTGATAATGTCGTTGTTGTAGTTTGCAAACAACTTTTCCGTTATATAATCATCGCAAAAAGCATTTTCAAACGCTAAATAAAATTTGTAATCATTGTTTAGTAAAGTAGGAAATTCACTACTTGAAACCTTTAAAGGCCCACATTTTCCAAATATGTCGATACTTTTATTTTGCAAACACATACGCATTTTTTCCACAAATTTGTCTCTTAAACTGTGTGCATTGCAATGACTGACGGCCCAAGCAGCAAATTTCTTTTTACGTTGAAATATCATGGAGTAGTTTTTTGACAGCGGCTTTAATCTTTCTGATACTTTTCCATACGGCATAAATATATCCGCAGAAGGTCTATAGGTCCATGTCCAATTGAACATATTTTTCCATTGTTTATTTCTATATTCTCTGTTCCATGAGTTCGCCACATTTGTTTCTAATGAAAAAGCTATCCATATTTGGTTTTGATTTCTCTTTATGTTTTCTACGGGTGGTTTTGAGCCAATGTTACCATTCGCTAACGAAAACACTACAACAGAACTTTTACTGAAAACGCTTCTGTCCGTTGTCAAACTGCAGTAACCACATTTTCTTGGAAATGATTCAATCCATTTTGGCTGATTCCACCACAGAATCATATGTGTATGGTTTGTATTGTTCAATACAACGTGTACCTCTCCTATTTCAATACTGACCTGATTGGTGTTTTTGAAAATCTGGTCCATGTATGCATAGTAGCTGATACAAATTGCACAGCAGAAAAAAACACAAACTTGAACACCTGTAAAATTTAACAAAAAAAACATGAATTTCTCAACATATTAGTTGTATTATTAAAAGTATATTTTACTAAGATTCCAATATACTATTCGATGCTACATTTAAAGAACAAAAAATACTGAATTAAAAACTAGTAATTGATGATAGTCTATAGAACAACAACATTTCTTTCAAGGTATCCCTTTTTGTTTGCAAAACTTTTATTAGCATGTGTTTATTTCATCACGTATTTTGATATTAAATGAAACTTGTTTGAATGCAACCTGGTAGTGAGAATGTGTTGTGAGTTGATAACCAATCGGAACACTTCGGTCTAAAGGTTTGTTTCAATCTAAAAAATGATTGTTTTTATTACAACAAAATATATTTTATATCTGAGTAAAGGAACGATTTTTCATGTTAAGCGTACTATCCCAATGTTATAATATGCTTTCCAGTGGTTTATAGAGATTAATCAGTGAAAGAAAATGATATTTCATTGTTAAAGTAATTTGACATTTTTCACTGTTTTGAATTTTGAGGCCGGTCTAACTTCCATATCAAACACGGCGCGGACAGGGCTGGGACACAAATTCATCGACCTAATGTCGGAAATATCGTGACGTTTTCGTACAATTTGGCGCTATTTTCGGAAGATAAAAATGTGACACTATTTAAACTAATATATAAACCACAGCTTCAGGTTTAGTATGTATTATGTCATTAAATTCTAAACCATATTACGATTGCTATAATTGTCTTTCAAAAAAATCGTTATTTGGTCCGCGAAAAACTTTCATGTCAATTGTCAAAAGAGTTATTCAAGAGCAATCTCGAATTTTTATCATTAAGATGCTTCCATCTTTAAATGATAATCCATTGTTTAAAGTTGTGTGAAATATCTTTTAAAAACTGGAAGTGTTTTAACTAAATGTACCATGTTGAAAAGTGTTTTCGTTGTTTTTCGGTAAAAAAATATGTTTTTTACTGTCGGGAAATAGCTAAAGAAGCTAATATTTGTTTTGTCATCTTATAGCCGACTTTAGATAAAAGTATTGTATCTTGCATATTGTTTCTAAGTGGACTGACAAGTATAAATTGACAAAAATATATTGACTGAAATATATAAATCAATAAATCGATCTACGTAAAAAGAATGAACTGAACAAAAATATTCGATGGTTATTTAACAAATTGTCAATATTGTGTGTATTATGTTGTAAAGTTACATAAGATAACATAAGTTTAATTTAACATTTAAGGTTAAGTTCACATTCAACGCCTTTACAGAAAAAAACAAGCAACACTTACATTTTGCTTTCATGAGTTTCTTAACAAACATGCCTTACAATATCAATAAGTTAACTCCTTTTTTTCAAAAACTAGTTCAGAAATGGCAAACTATTACAAATGATATCCAATTATAACTTTACAACGTTTCTTATTGGTTAGTGTTAGGGTTTCAAATTTCAAAATACGTGGAAACGTATTACGTATAACAATGAACGTTATTCACGAAAATTACAAAAAAAATGTATACTACATAAATTTATGTGGAAGCGTTACCATTTATTCATACAAAATAAACCCATTCTGTTCCAAGCTGTTCGCTTCAATTTTGCACCAATTTGAAATTCCAGAGCACGTCTATCCGAATTTGTTCTATACAAATTACCAACATCTTCCTACATGTCTTGAATTTCACAATTTAATTTTATGAAAATGAACAGAAATAAGCCATGTGTGTACAGTGTATTTTTTTCAATTAAAATTAATTTATTGTTTTTTGCGAATATTAACGCTGAAGTACGTTCATAGAACGTATGTTTATTTGGTTGGTAATATCCAAATTAGCAAAGCCCGGGATATGTATGGATTGAGAATTTACTGTATATAAAGACCAGCGGACCCCTTCAGGGTCGAGCATGTTTTTCTCTGAGGGGATCTGTTGGTGATTGTTTGACGTCGCACGTTACAAATGGTGGCAGCGGAGGGATGTTGACAACTGCCGAATCGGAGTTGCCTTACCAATGAGTTACCCAGTCCAAGACTTCGGACGAGTCTTCTCGGAGGGGAAAGTAATATAACGGTCCGCTGTAGGCGGCGGATGTGCGTTCATATCCATTGCTATATATAAGCCTTTAAGAGGCTTTTCATATATACCAGAAATTATTCAAAACGTTATTAATAAACGTTAAGAATGAAAAAGACATTGAATGTTACTGGTGTCATTTAGCATACAAGTTCCCCAGTACATCCAAAATGAACAATCCTTGATAAACATACCTAGTTTTTTATATATAGTATGTATGCACTGTGCTGTTTGTGGAGTTTTGTGCAGTTCTTCCATGTTTCTTGTTTGTGATATGTTTGTTTATGTTCTGTGTCTTTGGCGTTTGTCCAGTGCCATTAAACCGGGTTTATGTTTAAACGTGCTACTGAGATTGTTTCTGTAGTTTTTCGCATAAATATGAATAACTAAATATAGATAACATATGAAACGTCTTAATTGTTAAGCTGCCTGTAAAAATAAGGATATCCCCAAAACAGAACAACTCATTGATATAACATTTAATGTTGAAGATTTAAGTGTACTATAGTCTACTAAGGAAACGCCTCAAATTGATAGACTTTGAAAAGATAAATCCTTAAAATCGAACTTGTGACCTATTGTTTTTAGAAGTAGTTAATTATCTCATTATGTATGGATACAGGATTTAAACACTTTAATAAGTTCAATAACAAAAACAGTTCAAGTTTTTTGAAAATACTGCACTCAAAGTTTTACACCAAAAAGAATACTCTATAATCATACATATGTTTGTTTAGCAAGTAATGGTATGTAAAAAGAGTAAATGACCAACTCAAAGAAATAGTAAATTAAGTTTTAAACAATATCAAATGTATTTAATGGCTCCATTTGTGATTTATTCAGATTTTGAAGCAATAGTAAAATCAGCTAATGAAGCTTCAGTAATTTTATCAACAAAAGCGTATTGCTTGCGGAAATTGATATAAGTTAGTTTGCATTTATGTTGAACACTTGTAAAAGTATATCGCGGTTCTGACTCAATATATCTTTTAACAAAGAACATATTGTCCAGAAATAATTTAAGACCATGTAAATAAAAACATGATAATAACTAAGAGTAGTTTATTTAGGGCCTATGCTCTACTGGCAAGGCTCTTGCGGTCATTTTCAATCCAGAGCATGTATGTATGGGTATAAGGCAACACACATTGGTTCACGCTTTGTGTTTGGGTTACCAGAAAACGTTGCACGTTCAACACCTGAGGACAGAAAGTGTTGTAAGCAGATTAGTTGCATGAACTATTTTAATATGTGCCAAGTAAAGGTCGTCTGACAAAATTAAATTGCTTTTAAAACTGTTCTCATGGTCAAAATTTCATTTCTGTAGCTTAAAATAAAAAAGTTGGTCAAAAGGTCAAAGTCAAGGTCATCCGAGGACAACATTGATGCTCGTCTGCAAAACTGTACACATGGTCTAAATATCATTGCTGTAGCTTTAAAAATAAAAAAAAACAAGGTCAAAAGGGGTGTGGCCAGCTTTGACCCCAGGGGCATAATTTCAACTGTTTTGCTAGACAGTCATCATATGATGCTCCACAACAAATATCAAAGGTATGAGCCTTGTGGTTTGAAACAAGAAAATTTTGAAAATAGTTCTTAAATAAGTCTCTAGGAACCTTGTGACCCCCAGGGCAGTGCCAGTTTTGACCCAATGGGCATACTCTGAACAACCATAGTAGCAGACCACTAAATTATGCCTTATTCTAAATAGCAAGTGTCTACATAGCTGGTTCAGACAAAAAGATTTTCAAACATTCCCAATTTAAATATACCAAACCTATCAACCCGGGGGCGTGGCCAGAAATGACTGCAATTGTGACTTTACATGTAAACTTGGCTAAAAATAGACTTCGCTAATGTAGACTTTGCTAAAAATAGATTTAGCTAAAAATAGCATTTTTTATACTTTCAAGACCCATAATCTAGGCATACATGGGCGGATCTGGTTGGTTTTCAAAGGAACCGAGCTCTAATGGAAATCTTAATACTGTACAAGTTTCATCGAGATACAGTCAAAAATTAAGACTGTATCATGTTCACAAGCAATTGTTTACAGACGCACGGATTTTTTTATACTTTCAAGGCCCATAATCTAGGCATGCATGGGCGGATCTGGCAGCTACTGTAATGAATTGCTATTACACAAGCTCAGTTTTAGTTATGTTCAAGACGCGTTCAATGTATACAATACCTTCTATAGTGTTTAATTAATGCTGAAACATTGGCATTTGTGCATATTGCGTTAGATGATTATATTTATATCATATGGTTATACAATTGCTGTTACTTTGTCAATAATATTGCGTTTGACTTGAACCCATTGTATACGTGTATGTTTAATTCTCATGCTACTTCTTGCATAAAATAACTTTAACTATTTAAACATGCTTATATATATTACATTGTGTTCAAACCTCCCTTGCGGAGAATATATATAAATAAATGCATGAATGAATGATACATAATGTACTATGTTCTATTGTGTCATTTTTAGACATGCATCCCAAGCGCGACCAGGACAACTAAAGTAATGACATGGATCTAACTTGTTGTTCTCAATACCAGTATTTCTAATGTTTCGAAACACATACGCTAATAAGAGAACCACCCTTTTTAATTAAGAGGTTATGATAATCTCCCATTGTTTTACAGCTCAGTGCATAATTGTAGTCATCGTTGGATATATCTTCATCTAATAGTTTGGAATAAATATTTTCCAGACAGTTCCAAGGCGGTACCTAACAATCCTTCATGACAGTTTTTTATATAGTATATATGCACTCTGCTGTTTGTGTAGTTTTGTGCTGTTGTTTCTTGTTTGTGTTTTTTGTTTTTGTATTATTAGTCTTTAGCATTTACCCAGTGCCATTAAACTGGGTTTATGTTTACACTTTTGGCTACTGAGCTTGTTTCTGTAGTTTTTCACATAAGTATTGGTGCTAAAAAGGCATCATTAAAGCATTGAAAGCATTGTTTTGTAAATCTAAATGGTTCAAACGTATTTTCTTACATTTCTTTCTCATTTAGCCTTTTGGTTTTCATTTATCTTTTTCTATCTTTAATTAGCTATTTCATTTCGAATTTTCTTAATGTTCACGTCATTTGTTCTCATCATTTTACCCATCTTCTGCATAATAAAGTGACTAGCATGTTCACGCTAGTTGTGGAGCACTATTGGATTCTTTTTAGTGAACTTTAATGATCTGTTACTTTCTGTGCAGATCCTCTTAATTGTCCTGTTTCATGGCACATGTTCTGTACTTGTCACTTTAAAAGTCTTATTTTGTGTATTTCATTTTTCGTATTTGACAAGATGCAGTTTTTAGCTCTACTGGCCAAAGGCCAGAAGAGCTTATTCGATAGTAATGTGTACGTAGTATGTTCGGTAGTCCGTGCGTCTGTAAACAATTGCTTGTGAACACGATACAGTCTTCAGTTTTTGATTGTATCTCGATACAACTTGTACAGTACTTAGATATCCATTAGAGCTCGCTTCTTTTCGAACTGTATACGGACAAGCATAAACGATGTGCTCGATTGTATCAAAGAACACCGGTTTGCAAATTAAACACACGGAGTGAAGTAAAGATGGCTTGGCTAGCCACACGTTAGCAATGAAGTGTGCAAGTTTCAAGTCGGAGCGATTTTTTGCGGACTGCCACACAACTCATTTTTTTATGGAGATTTTTGAACAGTAAAGACTCCCTGTAACTGTTAAGTCTTTAGCGCAATATAGATAGTTCTGTGTTTTACGGTTTTATGAATAGAGCTTTTCCAGTTCAATTACGAACGTGCTACAATTTGCAATATGAAATCTTTAAGGCTATCTTTTAAGTGGTATTTGTTTACCAAAGCGCATATGTCGGGTGTAAAGATAAGCATTGTATTACTTATTCGACGATTAAGAAACGTCATTATCTTTTGCAGAATCTAATCTTATTAAACGATAGTCCCACCAGTGACACACACATGTCGGAACGAGTGTATTTATTAAAGTTTTAAATCATTTTAACAACATAATTTTGAGTTCTATTGATACTATCGAGATCCGATGACATAAGGTTATTCCACAATTCGCATCCATACAACATAGTTGGATTAATGACTGTTTTTTAATGAATGTTTTTTATATGCCAGTGGCAGTTAATGGACTAAGACCCTCGCCATGTAGTCCATAACCTTTCATAGCATGGAATTACTTTTTTTGCCCGTTTGGCACCGTTCTTCTATACGTGTTGTAGACCACATCCCGTATTTAGTGTTAATTAATATCCCTTAATGAGTTGACGAATCGACGTAACTAAGCGATTGTCCGGCAAATGTGAATTATTGAACTGACAAGCTTTTTGTGAACTGCGTAGTCTTGTACGATTTAAAGCATAATTATGTTGAAGACTCTGCAAACTGTTCTATTTTGTTCATGTGTTGACTCTACACCGAGCCTTGCCTGTTCATGTGTAATATGTCACACATAATGAACATAAACACTCTGTATATTATAATATTATATTCTGAATTATTATGTAACACATCCTGTTGTTTTGACTGTTCATTCATACGCTCTGGGGACGTTTAGGAGAATGTCTCACATATAAATACGCAACTATTTATAAACGAGTTCCAGCAAAGAAATAAAGACTGTTTTATCCAGAACTGGAAAAGTAATTTACAATCAAACTCTGTGTTAACAGTTTATAAGGAAATAAAAAAGTGACTTCGAATATAAAATACATCTAAGTGCGAGTATTCCTACTTAGTTGTTTAAACTGTTCACACAAATGAGGATATCTTGCCATAAACTACGGGTGGATACTGGACGATACGGTCGCAATCGTATATAGAGACATGCGAGACGTTGTAAAGTGTGTCATTCTTGGGACATAGACGATGAATTCCATTGTATGTGTCTGTCAAAAATATAAAACTATCCATAAACGCTATTTACCAGCGCATGTTATTCGAAGACCAAATATGGTCAAATTTCTTGAACTTGTTGTATGCAAGAAATCTGAAGTATTATAAAAATGATTACTTATATATGTTGTGCTATTAAAATTAGAGATAATGTATTACAAGGTTAAGATTGTCATTGTTTTAACATTTCTATGTATTGTAATTGTTTCCCTCTTGAAGGCATATTTATTTAAATGCTCTCCCCTCGGTATTTTAGCTCTATTCGATATACATGCTTTCTTTTGGTCTAAATATAAATAAACATACTTGTGTAAGGAACCTTTTAAGGAAATATGATATTTGTTTTGAAAATTATTAATTTACCCTCCAGCAAAGTCTTATTTATTTATTTTTGTTTTTAACGAATTATGATGAGTTACATCATTAATCTTCATTGTTGCAATTTGTTGTTATTAAATTTGCTTATTGAGTTTGAAGTGAATAACAATACTGAAAAATAACTATGCAGAATACTGATGTAATTTATACCATTATAGGTTTACATAATACGTTTGTTGTATTGTGTTTTGTATTTATTTACTATTGACTTGTACATATTATTGCTACATGTTTTATGCATGATAAACTACATGTTTAAATCCAAATAAAATACATTCAGATTCTGATTCGTATTTTAGGGAAACACTTACTTCGTTAGGTGGAGGTAACCCAAATGGATCAAAATAAAGTGAAAAAATTATGCACCACCAGTGTGTTTATTTCCAGTATTGCAATTAAGATCAGACATTAGTTTTAATTTGAAATAGTTTTTTGAATTATGTTTACTGCATACACCCTTAACTTTATTGATTCCTAACTGCGTTACCCATAAAATCTTGTCAAAGTTAGAGATGGGAATAAGTTTTAATATGATGAATTTTAAGTGAAGGCAATTCAGTTTTTACTTATCCGGGAAATTATTAAACGGAATTTGCGAATCCACTGGTAAATTTCGACCAATATGCAATTGCAATTGTCGACCACGATCAACTTGAATCCTTTACCGAATATATTGGTGCTGCTAAAGGTGCCGCTAATTTCCCTAAAGGAGAGGAAAGACATTCCTTTTCCTGTTGAGATTGTGTTCATCTAAGTTGAATGTTACCGTTTGATTTAGTAAGATAGCTAAGTTGTCCCTTTGTGAAATAATGAGCAGCATTTGTAAACATTGTACGGGGGTATAGCCAGAAGTTCGTGGAATTGCTTAATAAAATCAACACATTTTAACATTTTTCAACGAATGTCAGCTCGCTAGAAAATCTGTTTCAGCTGTAAATGACAAATAAAATTTCAAACTGATACATATCATATAAAGGAAACTACAGCTTTTTCATTAACATGAGGTCAGTATAGCCCCCGCAGTTAAATCGTCAGAATCTGACGTCAACGTCGTAACTTCTCAAAGTAAGAGCCGTTCGCCGCAATACAACATCGATGTCTCGCTACCCACTGCCGGTAAATGTCACTAAACCACTATGACTTGTAAGAATACAGGCGTGTCTGAGCTTCACTCTGTAGTTCCTAAAAGTCATTAAAGCGTTTACCTTTCAGTTCACATTTAAGTTTCGGAAATAGGGCAAAATCGCATGGTGCTAGGTCCGGCGAATAAGGAGGGTGGGGAAGGATCTCCGCTTCAAGCTGGATTGTCGCGGTAGTTGGGGCCTCCTCCGATCTATGCGCTGGTTCATTATCCTGGTGAAGAATCCACCCATCATGCAACGCCTGTGTTCTCTAATGATATCGCCCTGTGCAAGTCACGCCTCAAAACCTTAAATGGAGACCATAACTGAGGCTTATAACATAATGCATTTGTCGCATTTTGCGTACTTCATCAAATATCATAATTAAAACTAACACTTATTCAATCCCATATTTTTAATTATAACTTTTTTTTTCGTAATAAAACAGCCAGGTTTCATCGCAAGTGACCATCTCCTCAAGAAAAACGTTTTTTGTTTCCTTTTCGTACCGAACTATGAATCGGCGTGATTCCATTGCTCATCTCCTCTTCTGTCAGCAGCCGTGGAACCCAACGCGCACTCACTCGACTCATTTTCAAACTGTCTTTCATTATCCTCCGTACCGACCCATTACTCATGTCCAACATCTTGAATATTTCATGAAGAGTGACTCGACGATCAGCGTCAACGATGTTTTTTCACGGCCTCGACGTCACTCTCCGTAGTTTTTGAAACCGGTCGCCCAGACCTCACGTCGTCACAAATGCTGTCCCGCCCCACACTGAACCGCTTGTGCCACTTGTACACGAGCATTAGCTTCCCTGGAGTTTCACTCAATGTTTCATTCATCAGTTTAAGTGTTTGCGATGGAGTTTTTCTTAGGTTCACACAGAACTGTATCACTGCCCGTTTTTTCAATCTGTCTTCTGGCGTCATTTTAAAACAAAATTTAACTATCCCGTTCAGTCTAAAATGCTTCCTTTGAAATAAACAAACAAACGCACTGACTTAAAACTTCACGTCATCACACATTATTGACGTCACGTCAAATGTGCAAACATTCGCGCCGTTTTATTGGTTTCAATGTGAGTGGTCAACAAAACAAGATATTGTTATGGGTTATTTTAGCAACTGTGCGACCAGCTGTTTCCATAGTGATCACTACGTTTTCGTAATAGCATGCTATACGATTAAACTCGCATTCCTAATTTCAAATTATCTGATTATTATTGTATGAAAGTTTTAAAGATATGCTGCATATTGTTTTCATTTTATCAAGCTTTTCACGAACTTTTGGCTATGCCCTCGTATGCTTATTTTTTGTTTTTCTCAAAAGTAACATTGTCTACCATACCTGAACTAAATATTTTACCACTCGTTGCTAGTGGAGCTTATATTTTTGGAGCAAACTTTGCTGCCATTGGAAGTACCGTTTTTCCTAGAAGTCCTGCTAAAGCTCCGAGAAATCCAACATTCTTCGATTGTGCACTAATTTGTGCATTTTATTAAGTTTCAATATTCATATGAAAATCTTTAGAAACAAGCTAAGTAACCAAAAGGTTAAACATAAATCCCGTTTAATGGCACAGGGTAAACGCAAATGCAGCCGGGGTATATAAGTTTAACGGGTGTCAGTCCGTTTATATACTTTATTTCGAATCACAAGAGAAAAAGACTGGAAAACATAATACAAAGTTTAAAGATATATTCCAGCCTTAATATTTAAAATACACAAATGAATACTTTCACCAAGTAATATAAATACACAGTACCTGGTAAATACAAATGAAATTAAATACAGCAAGGAAAATAAATGAAACATACCAGCGGTGTAATTAAAAGTATTGTTTTACAACAATGCAAAATGGTAAATATGAAAACATTTCCAAGATGCGACTCCAATGAGTGTCAGGACAGCAATGCCCGAGAGATAGAATGGCGGGAATGTTGCGGGTGATTACGTGCATAAATTAATTATAATATTAACCAATTGAAAGTTGTTTGAACACTTTAATACGTACACACTGACCACTCACACACACACTCTATGATAATGTACGCGCAATCTTATCGCAAGCAGGCAATGATAAATGAACATGAACGGATGAATATAATACCCTGTTACACAAAAGACATAAAACACAAAAAATCACAAACAAGAAAACACGGTCAGTAAAATTAATTTACTTGGGGTTTAAACCAGTGTGAGTGCACAATCTCACTCAAATCTCCTAAATTAACTTAAAGTGCGAAAGGTTAATCTCATCAAAGTATGCATTAACTTGAAAAAACTTAATAATAAAACAAACAATAATAAACTAATAGGTAAACCCCAAGTACTTGATTATGGATTAAAACTCTATATGCAGACGAAGGAATACAATTTAGAGTACCTAATGCAAACTTTTGAAAGATAGAACAGAACAGATCATTTATTTACCAGAAGATCATATACCCATATGGCCGAATATCAAACAAAAATGGCGACAAGTACAAAACGTGTAAATATGTATACATAAATATGCACTTTCTTGCACTACAGACAACATATAACATACCAAAACTTACAAATAATCAAACTTTCAACAAAACAAGAATGGTATATAAGTGATTATATTTTTTAAATGCATATACATATACATAAACATAAACACATACATATACACATATAAACACACACATACTTAGGTTGGATATAATGCAATATTTCTAAGTTCGAAAGCCTTGTGAATAAATATACTCAGATTTTTTTAAATCTGAATTAATCATTATACCGATTTTTTAGATCTTTTAGTTTATAACGTTGTAACCGTTATCATTGTTAACTCAAATCTTTACTGCTCTCTATATTTCTCTGTATATTTCATGGATACAAATGCACTCTGCAGTATTTCTAATACGATTTGAGATAACTGTTTCAGCTCTACCTGTTTCATTTTAGTATGAGAGCAACTTATGAAAAGTTAAGTTTTAGAAGTAAACAAAGATGTCGTTAAGAAAGTTCGAAACAATCTTCACACAAAATAGTATACGGCCACAAAAAACGAGGAAAACAAGATAGACCTGGCACCACACATCAAATGTCTTCGTAGTATTTTGTTTAAGGATTACTTGTAGCATATGGTGTTTATTTGATTCTGAGCGTAGGTTAGCCGGTCATGTGTAGTATTGACAGTTTCCTGGACCAGCCTGGACGTACTATTGGTTATGTTTCTATTTTAGATTTAGGGAAAACTACATATATAGAAACGAACTTCTTCTCAGGGAGAAGGGACTACCAAATTGTACAATTACAGACATCACGAAAGCAACAAAGCACCAAAAGCTGGCATAGCAAAATCTTCCCTGTCGACTACAACAAGTAGGATCAAGTCAACAGGAAGAACAGTGACAGGTTGTTTCCACCACAAAGAGAACTTGGCTTAAGGCGGAATGCGGGCTTCAAATGGATGTAAAATAATTGTTGTAAATGACAACATTCCGCCAACAAAGTGTTACTTTCAACATTTGTTAACATGGACACAAATACAATTGCTAGTGTGTTAGTGTATTGATATACAGAACTTTATACTACACAAAACAAAAATTAATCTAAACACAGTTTTAAGTTCGTTTGACTTCTGCTTTTTAGGTATTGATCTTTGCAATGGTATGGATATGTCACATTATGGCCATAGTAAGAATGGTGTCGTCGTTCGAAGAAACGATTATGTACCAGCAGCAATAATAATAATAATAAAAAAAAAATAAAAAAAATAAAAAAATAATAATAGGTATTTGCTTTTGTTAATCTGTTCCAACATATTCCGACGGTACTGTCCATAAATGACGAACATACTGAGTACTGACATTGAGCCAACCGATTCTTTAATCATGTCGTGTATCCTATTGCAAGCTACGAGATATTATCTAAGAGCAATATGTGTAAAAGAGTGTGGCTCAATATCCCGAACACCTTTTGTTTCTTTCTTGGTTGCTTGAAAATGTCATTTTTTCATCCTTATGATACGATCCCTGACATTGCCCTTAAAGTTGAGCCTTCGGTCCAAGTTTCTGGATATTTCTTAAGCGTAATAAGAGTTAGTAATATATTTTATTAAACCAACTGTCCGACTTAATCTTGATTTTACTAAATAAAAGTCAGTTTTTGTTGTTTATCATAAAGATATTTTATAAGTCCAAAAACTAAGAATGTAAATATTACACACATAAAACCAAACCAGACATAATACTGAGCATTATAAATGCAAGTATTGAAAATCGCCAGAAAGTTGAGTTAAAAGACCCAAAGCAAAACTTTCAAAATTTCAAGTTTATTATCTGTTTTACATTTAATTTCATCCGGGCATAGTATAGGAAATTTTGATAGAATGATATCAAAAAAGTATATAGGGGATATTATGACTGGATTTTTTCTGGTGATCTGCATCACGTCGAGTTCGGTGTGTAAACACGTATCCGTCGAGATGTTTTCTACATTTTGTATGCAATATATTTACTTTTTTTGTGGTGCGTTTGAAATTTCCAAAACAGTCGGAAGATGCAGATGAATTGAAAAATGATGCCTGGTAGCGTTTCGTCTGTTTGTTTTTCGTAAATCAAAAATTATTATGTGTTATTGTCTCTCAACTCATAATATGGTAAGAAATTGAAATAAATCTCTAAGAGTGCATACTTCTAATAATACATTTCACATAGCGCTTATTTTTGATTAATAATGTGACGTATGTAGGTTCCGATTTCTCCTGCACATAAATTTATCATGTTAAGAAAAGTGTTCGATGCTTCTCAACGTTCCTCTTTTCGCATTATAGTTCAAATGCATGTTTTGTGTATTATATGTTATATTTGTAATTGATAACGGTACGAAGACCAAAGGTCGTCTGTGTCCTTAAGTCGTCAATTTGTTTCTGTCTAGTTTTCTATCGCGTAATTTCTTTGTTGATTCAAGTTGTTTAACCCGCCATTTCTTTTAGAATTTGTTCACGTCATCATAATAATGTTATTAAAAATGCACAGAAAGAGACACTCGTAAGTTACGATGGTGGTTTCTGTTGTTTTTTTCTTTTTCAAATTTTATTCAACACACAACAACAATGTTATATTACATGAAACGCACTATATCTTTAAATGATGCCGAAATATTCGGCAAAACTATTCAAATATCTGTTTGTGACTCTATGCTTTTTATAGTATGAGAATAGAATGACAAATTCATGTTTAAAGATATGCATAATATCGACATGTTCTCGTCTACTATTGCTGATGAAATATGCTTTATATGTACTATAACATAGAGTGGCAAATATTAGGTTAAAATAAAAATATTCAGGATTAGTAATATTACATCCAAGTACAATATATTCAATCTTTCTTATATTCTTGTTTATCCCGTATTTTGAAAAGGCATTTGAAAAGATCTGCTAAACAGAGTTGACTGCTAAACAATCTATGAAAACAAGTTCATATGTCTCACACGTGTTGCAAATATTGCAGTTTGGTGAGTTACTCATACCCCACTCATGCTTTATAACGTTGCACGGAAAAATGTTGTTTAAAATTGTATTGTTCTGTTGTCTGGTATGGCATAACTAGTTTTATAAAATGAATCCAAAGCTATTTGTTTATCAAAATAATGTTTCCAAAAGCGATGGACATGAGGTTTGATAACCTTGTCCTTAATCAAATACGAATATATATCCTTGTTTGTCAGCTGTATAAGTGATTTATTATTAATAGTAATATTTTTATTTATTGACACTCTTGATTTTTTTGATATTTCGCTAGAGGTTATTCGTAACCAATTATTGGGGAAAACATGTTTTAAAATATTTATTTTTGATATCCAATTTTGCCTATAGCGTAATTTTTGAAGTATTTTCCCCCCACAAATTACACCGTCTTCATTTAATATATCATTTACATAACATATATCAGAATTAATCCAGTTAAAAAAAATGAGTGATTTGTTGTGAAATTTAATAAATTTGTTACCCCAAAGAACTTGGTTCCTGGTGTCATAAAACTCTTTGGGGATTCAGGTTCAACATTTTTTAGCTTATCCAAAGAGTAATTAAATCTCTATAAAAGGGAGATAATTGACTGATTTCAATGCTTTTAGGACTATCTAAATTCATAGAAAAAACTAGAAAATCCTTGCCAAACTTTTGCATCATATATTTAGGTATAACTTTACATGATTCGGAACGACCAATGCATGAAAGGCATATGTGAATTTTGGAATAAGTAGCGTTTTTATAATTTGTATTTTTCCATAAAACGTTAATTTTCTTTTTGACCAACCTTGTACTATCTCTTTGCATTTTTCTACTTTAGAATCCCAATTTAATGATGCGCACTCTCGGGTTGAGACCAAAATAAATCCCAAGTGCTTTTATTGGTTTATTTGACCAGTTGATATTGCCAGGTTTAATAGAAAAGTCCTTGGCTTTTCCTATCCACATACCTTCCGTTTTAGTTTTATTTAACCTTAGTCCGGAAAAATTACCATATTCTTCAAATATTTGTAATGCATTTTCAATATCATGTACAGAGTTTGCAAAATAAGTCGTGTCATCTGCTAGCTGAGATATCTTGAGTGGAACTGTTATATTGTCTACTGTGACCTCAATACCTTTTACAATACAACTAGATCTAATTCTAAGGGCCATAATTTCTGCAGGAAGAATAAAAAGTAATAAAGAGAGTGGACATCCCTGGCGTATATCTCTCTAAGGGAATACCGAATTTGATTTCCATCCATTATTGAAAATATGTAAGAAGCAATTTTAATGTTTGGATCCAAGTGATAAAGTCATCGTGGAATCCAAAATGTTTTAGTGTATGAAATAGAAAATGCCATTCAATTGTATCATATGCTTTTCTAAAATCAAGAAATATGATCGCGCTTTCGGATTGCAGCTCATCCGCATAATCTATAATATCTTGTATTTGACGAAGGTTGTACCCTATAAAACGATTTTTGATATACCCTTGTTGGTCTGAACTAACAATTTTGGATATAACTCTCTGTAGCCTTAGTGATAAAACCTTTGCTGCAATTTTGTAATCTACATTTAAAAACGTAATTGGTCTCCAATTTTCTATATTTGTAATGTCCCCCTTTTTATATAATAATGACAATATTCCTGATTTTTGTGTATAGCTAAGCTCTTTTTTGACGAATCCCTCATTTAAAAAACATCACACAATAAAGGGCCTATTAATTTCCAAAACTTTCTGTAGAATTCAACTGATAAGCCATCGGATCCAGGGCTTTTATTTATTTTCATTGACAATAAAGCATTTTCGCATTCCTCATTAGTGAAAAAACCTTCACACATTTTCGCCTCTTTTGCGCTTAGCTTATTTTCTAAAGGAGTATCGTTAATATATTTTTTAATATCGTTTTCATCTAATTTATCGGATTTAAATAGCTTGCTATAAAACTTTACTTCTTCATTTAGAATATCACTTTTTCTGAAAATAAATGGCCATCCACATTTAATTTTGTCAATTTTTTCCTCGTTTGTCTTGATTTTTCAAGGGACAAAAAATAACTTGTGTTTTTCTCACCTTCTTCTAGAAATTAAATGCGGGATCTTATTTGAGCACCTCTCGCTTTGTTTGCGTAAAATTCTTCTAAATCCATTTGTATTTTATTCTTTTCCTCATTATTAATATCATTGGCTTCTAGATAATTTAGTTTTTTTTCCAATGCTGTTATTTTATCTCGGACGTCCTTTGATTTATTTTTTGCAAATTCAATGGATTTATCTTTGATCTCAATTTTCATCAGTTCCCATTTTGTTTGTATGTTCATGTTTTCATTTAATGAAAAACTACGTTTTAAGGTATTAGACATTGCATTTACAAACTTTTCATCATCTAAATATGCATTGTTGAATTTCCAGTAACCTGGACCTCTTTCTATTTCTTTATGAATTTTTATAGCAATTGCCATGTGATCTGTGTATTTAATACAGGCTGGTCGGACATCAGTACTTTCGATAAAGAGAACAAATGTTTTATCTATTTACCAGTAGTCAATTCTGCTTTTTTCGTGACTGTTTTTACTTCTCCATGTGTAATGTTTGGTATCTGGGTTGCTTTCACGCCATATATCATTTAATTTGTTTTCTTTGATAAGTTTAGTAACGTTTTGTCCCGACTTTGCATTATTGTTGTTTTTAGGAACTCTATCTATATTATATATTGATTCATTAAAATCACCTCCAATCACTTTAATACCTAAGCATTTGTCTTTTAACATGTTATTAAGATTAAGAAAAAAAGATTTCCTTTCTTTGACATTATTATGCGCATAAATATTAATTAGGAAATATGTATGTTCAAACATTTTGATATTTAAAATTAAATACCGACCATTTAAGTCCTTCACATTATCGATAATGCAGCAATTGCTTAAGAAATATTTTTTAATTAGAATAGAGCATCCCCGGCTTTGATTGTTTCCATTTGCATTAAGTATTACCAAGCCGTCTAAGTCTTTTGAGAATTGATTTACTATATCCTCAGTCAAGTGTATCTCTTGCAAAAACGCTATGTCTACTTTTTGGTTAGACAAATATTCATTAAGACGTAGACTTTTGTTGTGATCTCTCAACATCATTTACAAATATAGTTTCACACTATAAGTCAAAATGCACGTCATGCCTACTTATATATACAAATACATGGAGTAGAAAAAGAGCAACAGTTGTCTAACAAATAATAGCTTAAAACATAAGCGTATACACGAAATAGGTTTATGCATACAACAAAGTTATCATGTTACCTGCGTCAATAATTGATTTAACTTCTTTTTAAATACTATTATTCATATATATATATATTTATATATACATATTACTATGTTAATGGTGGTTAATTCTGAAGACAATATCTTCAAATAATATACATGTGTCTAACATGAGTATTTGTATTTCAAAAACGCCTTGTATTTTGAGTAAGTCCAAAAACATGCGTATTTAATATTAGAACATGCGATAAAACATGCGCTGTAATCAAAATCATAAATCAAAATCATAGTCCGTTTATAAATGCAGAATGCCATATAGTTCGAAACAAGCAATTAAAGTATCACTATTTTTTCTTTTTAGTTGTGTCCGATCTGTCGTGTATAATGTCAACAGGTGTGGGAGGAGAACGACTTTGAGCGTGGCCTACTTTTCCTTTGTTAGAAGTCTCGTGCTTGTTCTCTTTCCCGGCCATGTTTACAAAATTGTCCATTGATCGCTGGCGATGGTCGTTATGTGCGTTCCTCATGGAGGATGTTTGGCGTAAACTGGGACCGGGATCACGAGATCGCGGCTTTCTACTGTAATTGGATGCTGCCTTTTTGGGACTTTGGTTTTGAGAGGAATCAACAGACGCCTCTGACTCCGTATCCGAATCCGGGACATCGCTTGGGCAGTCAGACTGCTTGTGACTTGACTTTTTACATCCGTTACATACCCAATCGTTCGGGCAATCTTGGAATTTGTGACCATTTTGGTGGCACTATGAACAGGACAGTTCAATCTGGTTACCAGTCACTTTCTTTTGTCCGTAGTGAAAAACTCGGCCTACAAACTGCCCAAACTGTACAGTTTGTGGGAGAGGCTCTTTCAGGGAGGATGTTTTGACTACTATTAGCCTATCGCCCGTTTCACAGTGTGTTAATTTTCCCTCTATGCGGAGTTTTTCGCGCATATTTTGAATACCATCAAGGCCCAGAAGGGTAAATTTGCGTGAAATAATACCATCATCAGCAGAGAGGGGAATGTTTTTAACCCGAATGCGCGTCGTATTTTCACCATCCAATCTACCTGGATTTGTATTTAATACGTGGATTATATTACCCCGTATCTGTACCCCTTCGGCCATTAACTTTACTTTATCTTCTAAATTGTCTAAATAGATGCGCCACATACCACATACATGGTTTCTGTTGTTAAAATGTGCCTAGGCGACATGTAAGGCCTGTTTACTTTGTGCCATATTAATGCCTTTACAAGTAAATCTTATTGACAATGTAACATTTGTCTTACACATTGGCCTCCCTGAACACTACATCTAACGTCATGCATTGAGGTTGATCTCAGTTCAATCAATCTGGCTTTGCAATCACAGGAAAGCGGGTAAGAGGAAGTAAGTTGCACATCTGATGATCGGTATGAAGTCGCAGAAGTGTCATACTCTTCATGTCTTCATGATCTTGACGTTTCAATGAACGTTTTTCTGTTAGTACTCACACTTGAATTAACAGATGTGGCTACCAGCAATTCCCCATATATTGAAACGAACCTTGCAAACACTACGTGTCCACCCGATTTCGCGATAGCAGCTAGTGAGTGCACATTTAACAGCATCCGGTATAAGTTTGCAAATCCGGTTAACTTGCAAACTTAGTTTTTTTATTATCTTAGATATCAACTTCAAAAGCGACACATAGAAAGTTTGCCCATTAAATAAGAAATATTTTAAGTAAAATTAAAAAAAATGTTTTAAGAAATATGAAAATTTTAATTCCAAAATTGATTTCTCCCGTTGGCCACCAATTGGATTTCAGGTCCCCCTCAGGGTTTTGGCAAACTCCAATTGGAGAATTTTCCATATGAGCCGAAACGGGGGAAAAAATCAGCAATTTGAAAAAAATCAAATATTACAATTTGGAACAGAAAATTACATTTCTATGTATGTCTGTAGTACTAGATTCATAAACATAATTAAAATCTAATAAATAATCAAAAATTATGGTTTTGTAAAAACGGCTCTCCAATTGGGGAAAATTCCAATTGGAGAATTCCACAGTCAATTTCTATTGATAAAAGCCACCAATTGGAGATCACAGAAGTTGGTGATCACAGAAGTTGGAGGAATCACCAGTTGGAGATTTCCAACGTATAACATCTGCTGGGGAGAAATAAAGTTCGGATATATACATGTCATGATATTATTGCTCATTAATTTAATATTGTAGATTATTCAAGAAAATAACATTGCAAGATGTTACCTGATTTCGAGTTTTACATCGGTGTTTTCACTTGTGACGTTGTGTGCAATCTAAAACAGTGATCTTTTATACAACTGCGTCAGATTTGCGAATTATTTATCCTTTTCTGAAGCCTTGTGGTCCAAGATGCTCGAAAATATTAAATACTTTTAAAAAGAATAACTTACTAATTTTCATTTCCTGATGGGCTCAATTTGTGTCTTTCAGTTAATCGAATAGGTTAGAGAACACCATCTCATATTGTCAGTAGGTACATTAAACTATGTTGACTTAGTGACAAACTTAATTTGATCACTCCAATTTAAAGAAAAAAACCTTTCGATGTGTATCTTTTATCCTATGCAAAAGTGGCTTCTTTTTATTATTTCGTTTCCATCACTCACGGTATGTTATTTTTCTTGCCGTATGAAATGGGTACATATATGTATGATAGCACTATCACGAACCTATTATAGGTTAAACACTTATTTATAAGTCAGTGATATTATTTATAAATGTTCTATAATATTGTGTATTGACTAAATACTTCGTAAAAAATAAGCTCAACAATAATTCTTTGTTTCAGAATTCATCCATTTCAAATGATTCTTTGAAAAGGAGCCATTTTCTCGGTTCACTTATTGTCAGGGTTTAGGAGGCTGTAGCTAAAAGCAGTGACGAAATTCGTTTACACTCTTAAATTGTGCTCAGTTACATTGAACACCTGCCGTAACTGAATGATAACTTTACATTGATAAATAAGAAGTAAATATATCCAAATACTATTGCAAGGGGTATTTTTTGCAAAAGTGTATAGCCCTTCACGCAATTCATGATAGTTTAAAAACTCATGTCTTGAATGTCATTATCTTTGATCAGGTATACGTTCTAAGCATTAGGAATGATATTGTTCATATTGTTTCATCCTGTTACCTGTTTGCATGTTTTTGTTCGTTTATCAAATATACGCATGTACTTTGCTTATCATGTCCACGTGTTTGTGAATGGAGGATAAAGATACTGTAATGATGTTTCAAAGATGAATGTTAGATCGTTAAACACGTTGATTAAATATTAACATATTTCTAAATCACATTTACGAGAGTTAGGCGAAGATTTTGTGATGGATTTTATATTTGCTACTGTACAATAGGGGAGGTTACTGCGTAGGAGACGAACATTTTCTTAAACCGGTTTAGCATTCAAATCAAGTAGGACCTACTCCGGTGACCTCAGACGAGAACATTCATGTAAAAAATGGATTGAAATGGACAATCATAAAATTTTGGGCTATGGACTTATTGAAGACAACTGTATGGTAAGTCTAAATGCCGTTTGTTTTCATGATGGTTTAAATGATAAGAATTGTTTGTTATTTTTGATCACGCACAGGTATGCGCCCCCCCCCCCCCCATAGTGACATTACTCCGCATAGTCCAAATAATTGTACGTTGAATGTTTTTTTTTTTGATTTTTGATATGGCAAATCCTTCACGTACAAATTGTTTAGTATCAAAAGTGGGTAGTTGTTCCGATCAGGATTCCGGTTTAAAGCATATAGCGTCTATAAAATATCATAAAAACAAGAAATATTACCAGATAATGTTATTTTATATTAGTTCCGTACACAAAAAATAAATATTCAACTTATAATTATGAGTTTGACGGCTTTTCTTCATTTCATTCTTTCAAAACATAACGATATATACATGAAGGGCACCTACAAGGCTTTGTCTGCTTTTTCCCCGCAAAATTTCCCCGGGAATGGGCGTTACCTAGGTTCCCTTGGGTGCGAGGACATTTTACCATCAGTTTATCCCTGCAGGGAAGGAATTTTAGCGGGGGTTAGTCCACCTAAATGGCCTTCAACGAGTCTTTTGAAGATTTTTAGACTATGGCAGATTCGAGACAGGGATACATAATGTAGTTAGTGTCGGTTAGAACCAGCCGCCCGGGTAGCCCAGTTGGTTAGAGCGCCGTGCTAGTGTTCCGGCGGTCGTGGGTTCGAGCCCCACACCGGGCGCACTTTTCCTCCCAGGTTTACTCTAATAACAAATGTCAAAATAATAAAAAAGTATCCCTGATTGCTAATTATTGTAGCTTTATAAAGCCGGTGTTGGCTGGACCGAAAATCAAAGTCCCCACTATTCCCCGGACCTGGGGAGGCCATGGTTACAATTGACTGGTGCAATAGTCAGCAATAGACTTGGCGTCAATTGAATTTAGTTTGAAGGATAAACAATAACACTTTTTTACCTTTTTTTTCAAAAAATTGATTGCAGACATAGAAACAGTGATTCGTCACAATCGTGAGTTTTTTTGTTTGTCATACTGTACCAAATTATTTGGGAATATTGTTAGCACATGTTTTAATAATACCATTTTACCTCAGGACAATTTTTCAATAAGAACTCAGTCAAGTATGAAATATTTCCATTTTGGAAGAATGCTGTAGATCTTTTACATTTGAAGATTTGGAAATTATTATTGGTTATTCTTTAAAAAGTGTCAAATTTTGAGTAGATCTATGGTAATGCAATTAGTAGCTCAAAATTTTAATCCTTCAATTGTTATTTTAAAAACTGTTTTACTTAATGATAAAGGAAATTTATTCATTTTATTATTAAAACAGATGTGCACAGGAAGGTATGCAATTCTAATTTTGTTAATTTTATCCAAAATTGAAAACTTATGGCTAAGTATCTGTAGATGTTGATATATATTATATATACAATGTTTTTATTGCTTAGGCCAAAAAAAAAATTGTTTGGTTAGGGTTACATCCTTTTCAAAAACAGGTAGGGTAGGTAGGCTTTTTATTTTTTATTTTTTTTTATTAGGCTTTATATAAGAATATCATTTTCATCATTGGAGAATGGTGTTAAAGTTATCTTCTGTATAAGCATTTAAGGTTTAAACTACATATTGAAAAGCAATTAAAAAAAACAACTTTTTTTTTTTTTTTTTTTTAGTTTTTCATTTTTTTTTCAAACTGACTATAAAAACGGTAGGGTCGGCGCCGATTCCGTAGGTAGGGTCGGGTAACCCGAACCAAATGTATTTAATCATTATTTAACTATCTTTGGTCATCATATATAAGGCATATAGATACACTACATGAACCAATTTAAGAAAAAATGTTCCCTTACAATATTATTTGTACATTTATTTGTATAAATTACATTATTTATTCAGAAAGCAACTATACTTTAGTGTTTACAAGTTACTATTACAGATCATGAGACCGCAGGCTCTAAATTTTGTGTACGGTAATCGGGTATTGAATACATGTGTATAGTAAACACAAAGAAAAATATCAATTTCGTTTTGATAATCAGTCAGTAACAAGTAAAACAATCAGTTGAATATTCTGTATGTTTTACAAGAACATTTTCTTTCAGAAAACTGAGAAAACTAAATTCTTACATGATATAAGAAGTAAACAATAACATTTTAAAACCACAAAAGTGTGATGTTGAGAACCAATCCTTTTGCAGTTAAATTACAAAGAAAATTTGTAATAAGGTACTGTAGTGAGCTACTGACATGATAATATGACTAGATAACACAACATAGTACCACATGAACATTTCAACATTAACATGTATTGACCAGAAACAAAATATATTTTCAAGACAATCTTTTAACTGGTAGTCGGTAGTGGTTACGTCTCTTGTTTCTATAATCGATTGTTCAAATTTCACTATCGATTGTCGCCGATGTAGGCCTTTCCGATCAATTGTCGATTATAACTGATCATCGGCACAACACTATTGCTTATACTTCAGTGTTTTGAGATTTCATTAAGTTTCAAGTAATATGTTTCATATACTATATCAATATAATTTCCATGTTCTTTTTTTTAATAATGATATAGATAGACTATACTAATAAGTGATGTTCTGATGATCAATTATACTGAAAAAATAACTGGTATGTTCCTGAAATCAGTTTTTCTTCTTTCATCTTGTCAATTTTGTTCAGTTGTAATCATTAACAATATGGCTAAAGCAATAACAACATTAATAGTGTTTTTTTGGTGAAATTTACTGCCTTACTGCCTTCTTCCCTAGTGAAAACTTGTCCATTTTTCACCATATTTTATGTTTTCCAAATTTGATAAGTGGAGATTTCATAACATTAATGAATAAAAAATCCTGACAAGACTTACTATAAATTAACAAAATAATATATGCATAAAAATCTTTAAAACATGTAGTATATCGAATTAGCACAAGCCCACAACCCTGCACTGGTGAAAATTATGTCATCCGGGCTTGTTCTAATTCTGAATTTAATAAAGCAGGGCTTGTTAAAAAAAAATATGCCAAGCAATAGAGTAATTATTCAGGCTTGTTCATCCCGAACTCTAATTTCGATGATATATTTTGCCATTAAAATCTAAATTAGATATTTAAGCCTGATTTTGTATTTTTCCCAATGTCAACTTTTTTTCCCAAATTGTATTGTACAGGTGGTAAAAATAATTCCATAAAATACACTAACTAGATATTTTCAATCCTTTACCTAACCTAACATAAGTAGAGTAAAGGATGATGAGTTTATGTACAAGAATAAAATTACAAGTACGGTACCATGTATTGTCAAAAAACATTTCTTCTATTAATAAACAGCAACGTGAGTGGAACCGATTACCAATAGTCAAACCAGTGTCTGTATACCACGTGATAAATTACGTCATATATGCTACGTCGGAAGGCAACATTTTGCTTAAAATGAACACTTAAATCAAAGATACCTTTTCTTTTACACCACCATTTTAATTGAAACAAAGGGCAGTCTATGCCGCTTAAAGAGCCCCGCATTTGTTTTATTACCGACATTTGATAAAGTCATTAGTTTCATCAAACACTTCGACAAACCCGTTTTCAAATTCATGTTTTGACAGTGCTCCGTCAGACGGCCGTATTGTGAAAAGGTTTGTCGAAGTGTTTAAAGAAATTAAACCTGCAATCAAACTCTGGTAAATGGCCGAAAGCAAGGCTCCGTAGGTGGTGTAGACTGCACTTTGTTTCATTTAAAATGGTGAAGAAATAGTAAAGTTATCTTTGTTTAAAGTCTTTTTTCAAATCAAAATATTGCCTTCTGACGTAGCATTTATGACGCAATTTATCACGTGGTATACACACACTGCAAACAGGAACTGATTCCCAACACTTTAGTTCTTTAAGCATTCTGTGCAACTCTCCAAACTTGCCCCAGGGTCTTAAGTAAAAAAAAATGACCTAATAAATATTCTGCTTTGTGGCATGTTATTAAATACTTGATCAACACATATCCACTGAATATTATATATCTTAAAATGTCTGACCTCATCAAATGCAAAAGAATCAGTTACTACAATTCAAAAAAAGATTTTGGTATTAATTTTCTGTCACATAGCTTAGACTTTAAAATTCTAATTAGCTCTTAAAACATGATTTAACATAAGTCATATATGCACTTGCCACTAGACCATTACAAGTTAAAAGGCCATAAATCACTGATTGTGTTAATCACTGATGGTGCAATCAATTGGAAACAAATGGAAATATTACTAGATTTTGATTGGATGCCTCCATTCAGAGTTTATTATATTGGTCAGGATTTTGATCCAATCAGATTGTTTGTTATACCTAATCTGATGACAAAACAATTTTTAGGCGGAGCTAAATTAGTCCCACCCAATCAAGAAAGGAACATTACTTTGAATTTGTGTCATTAAGAAACAAAACTATTTTCTAAGCATTCTCGTTCATTTAGAATGTCAAGTCGAAAAAGAAATTTTAGAAAGAAAATTTTCAGTCATATGATTAAGTGAATGTATCAGTTAGTCAGAGACCTAATGTTCTGCTTTGCTTTGCAAATGCTTTGTCTTTTTAATTGTAGTGCAGTGAAAGTTGTGTTTCTTTTATGAATATATTTGGTACTCTTTATAATAGAAGATTTTACTTAATCATACCCTTATTGAACAATTTGTTATAATATAAGGGAATGGTTTTGGGAGGAAAAATAATTAAAGTAATTTTATAGTATCAAAAAGGCTATTGATTGAAAGTATTAAATTAAATCTTTATCAATCTCTTCACTTTGATAATAATTTAAAAATTGAATGATTCTAAAAATATCGAGCTATATGTAATAATTTAAACAAATTTGAAGAGCTTGAGAACCAGAAACTTACAACTTTTATTATTTAGTGTAGCATCTTTTCTGTACTAGGTAGTGTCAAGGTTTTTCCTGCAGTCCTACTGTGGGGACATTTAAAAGTGTCTGACAAGTTTATGATATACACAGAATGGTGTCACTGTTTCCCATAAGGATCATAAAAACAATGAAAAGGCCTTTTTCAAAGAACGAATTCATTCAATACATAGGAAAAGCAATAAATAAGGCCATTTCATAGTAACTTAAATTTAGACTTAGAAAAAGAAAACTTACAAGTATGGTGGTGCCTAGAATTATGCTATTCAAATGACTTATTAGTATGTGGAAAATGCAGCTATTATAATTTCAACAACTTTAAGGTTTAAATGACAGTATATTAATTATAAATTATTATTCACAAGTAGTTTTAAGGTCAATATGTTTTAAATTTTATAGGGACTTTCCTTAGTGGCAGTGGGACAATATTGTGCGAGTGTTCTTCAGGGTTGGAGCTGTGGAGGATGGTATGGCCTAAAAAAAAACATTTGGTTCGGGTTACCCGACCCTACCTACGGAATAGGCGCTGACCCTACCGTTTTTATAGTCAGTTTTAAAAAAAATTGAAAAACTAAAAAAAAAGCCCCCCCCCCATTTTTTTTAGTTTTTCAATATGTAGTTGAAAACCTTAAATGCTTATATAGAAGATAACTTTAACACCATTCTCCAATGATGAAAATGACATTCTTATGTAAAGCCTAATAAAAAAAAGAATAAAAAAAGCCTTCCTATTTTTGAAAAGGATGTAACCCTAACCAAACAATTTATTTTTTTAGGCCTGTATTAACGTTGACACACTTTAATAATTGTTGACACTCACTAAGATTATATATTTTGATATTTAAAATATCCAATCAAGTTCCATATCTTGAAATACATATATGATATGTAAACGTGAATTAATCGCCAAATTATAATAAATTAAAGCTGCACTCTCACAGATTTACCAATATTACAACTTTTTTTTATTTTTGTCTTGGAAAAAGCAAATTTTTGGTAAATATCTGCACACCAATGATTGAAGATTGCTGACAAAAGCTAACATCAAAGATTGGCATATTTCGTTCGGAAATTAATAATTAATGGCTTAAGCCTTACTAACGATTTAAGAAAACTGCATAAAACATTAATATATGTGTGGCATGTTAGTATTAAAAGTTTAGCAACTAAAAAGAACACAAGTCATGCATTCAGTGACATAAAACAATAAAATTGTATTGTTCAGAATTTAAGATATAAAGAAGAATATAGTAAAATTAATGTACATTGTTATTTATTTTTAATTCAATATACATAAATCACGGACAAATAAACCATAGTTTATAGGTCCATGACATAATATATCATTGAAGGCTACTGACCCTGATCAAATTTTGATAAGAAATTTTTCAGTAGCAACTCTCTGACTGTTATCTTTGCCTTCATCTAAAAGCACCAAGTATTGTCATGGTAACGGTCTTTACTGTGTATAATTAAGATCTTAGTTGGTCATTTTCCTACTGATATTTATTAAATATAGTCAACAAAAGGGTGGTTATTGCCTGCTAATAGTTTAAATGATCTTATTGAAAAAATAAATTGGAATGGTTGAAAAAAGCATATCATTAAAATTTGCTGTGGGAATATATTCTGTGGAATAAATAATAGAATTATATAGAGATATATATAGTTAACTTAAATAAATTTTGTTTTTAACTAAATTACATAAAAAAATGAATTGAACTGTTGTTTTTTCACACAAAAACTATTTGTTCATTTCTGGATCATCTGATGAAAAAAATATGTTTTAGATCACCTGTTTTAGATCACCTGCATCATTGTCATAAAAAACATTGGCCTATTTAGATCACTAAAACCCAAAACATGTCCAAGAAGTGAAAGCTCAAAATTGGCAAATACTGAGACAAATGAACTTGGTTTTGTTATATATCAGTGTGTGTATACCACATTATATGTGCGGTCACAAATGCTGCAACAGTAGGCAATATTCCTTTGAATGACTTAAAAGTTAAAACAGAAGACAACTTTTATTTTTCTTCACCATTTTGAATTAACTAAAGGACAGACTATACAGCTGCAAAGAGCCCTGTATTTGTTTTCTTACCGGTTTTGATAAGGTGATTACTTTTCTCAAACACTTTAAAGCTGCACTCTCACAGATTTACCATTTTGACAAATCTTTTATTTTTTGTCTTTGAATGAGCCAATTTTTGCCAAAATATCTGCAAAGAAGTGATATAAGACTGTTGACATAAGATCTAAATAAACTAATTTGAATGGCATAAAGCGTTACTAACAGTTTAAGAAAAATGCATAAGTATCCATTTTTTAAATTAAAATCTGTGATCTGTATCACTGGTTTCCATGCATTTTCGCATAAATTGGCTCATTCCAAGTTAAAAAATAAACTTTTTCAAAACAATCAATCTGTGAGAGTGCAGCTTTAATAGACCTGTAAAGAAACCGTGAAACCTGTGTGCCAAGAAACTAAACTATCAATCAAACTTTGGTAAAAGATCAAACGCGGGGCTCTGTATGGACATAGACTGTGCTAATTTATATTTAATATGATGAAGAGCTAGTTAAGTTATCTCTGTTAAAAGTCTTCATGTGAAGCAAAAAAATGTTTCAATACCCTGTATGAATTTTCTTCACCAGATATTGATTCATAAAAAAACTTGCTGTATGGTGCGTAGCTACTTTTCGCTATATGTCTAAATTGAAAAATCTTCTCCTCAGATCCTGCTGGCCTGTTTTCAAAATAATGTCACATAAATGTTCCTAAGGTACCATCTGTCAAATTCCTTGACCATAATTTATGTTGTTCCATAAAAAATATGGTTTAATAAGGGGGGGATTAGTAGGTGTGGTAGTGGATCTTCACCAAAAGTGTTCAAATGTCCCTAAAGTGAAAGCCCTGGGTTATTTACACCCCATAAAGTAGTAGTCTTACTTATTGATTTTTTCATGTTCTGTCAACAACTATGCCGTGTTATTTCAATTTTTATACAAATTATATTTTATGATGAAATATCATTGATAATATAATTATGTAGGATTTGAAAAAACAACAACTGCATACTGTTATAAATAAAATATGTATATTTTACCAATATAATATCAATGTTGGCCTGAATTTGTATTTTTCCGAAAGTCAACTTTGTTCCCCAATGTGCAAGGCACAAGCGGTGAAAATAATTCCACTAAAAGTCACTAATTATTATTATTGTTATTATTATTAATAAACTATTACTGTTTCAGGAGACAAACAGAAACACAGAGGTGCTATACATTCTGATGGAAAAGACAACAAAAAGCATCTCCCATCATTTTGGCATGGCTCAGATCAAGAGGAGAAATTTAAAAAAGGTAATAACTGAGCAACTAAGAACATGCAAGTTGCACAGAGGGTAAGACCCATCTCGCTTCATGAGAATTGATAATCATCAATGTATTAAATCAAGAAATTAAAATGTAAGTGTCTTGTCTTTTGCAGTGTTTTTGAAATTGAATATAATAAAAAAAACTAAAAATTTTTTTAATATGATTGTGAATGTGTGATGTTTTCTTCTGATCATTCTCTCTCAAAACCAGATATAGCAAACATATTTCAAGTTGTAGATTTTTTTGTTTTACTTGTAAATATAGTTCTGAGGTTGTATTTTAGGCAAAGCCTTTTTATTCTGCTCAATACAAACTTATATTGTAAGAATTATGGCCCTTTGTAATTTTTAAACAAATACATTTTTTTCATGTTTTTGTAAGCCCATTATAAATGGGACATTTAATATTTTCACCAGCTGCATTATAAAGTCAGACCAAAAGTGTCCAGTAAGTGTTCAAACTACAACTAATTTAGAATCCTTTCTCAAATCAGGTGAGCAATATATAGGGCCATCTCTGTGTTTGTCTGACAAAAAAAACCAATAATCAATATTTTAGTTAAATTGACAAATATTGTTTTAAAATGTTTTGTGAAGACATACAATTGGATTACTTTTGTGTTAATAGGATTAAGGTTTCTGCACATAAAAATATTTAGAATAGCATTTGGGTCTGTCTGTTCATGTTCAATATTACTGATAGTATAAGTGGAAGCAGTGACTTAAAATAAATTACCAAACAGTTTATGCTCAATTGCTTTGAGTTAACATACACGATATGAAACTTCGAATACTAGATCTTGGTGGCATAAATAAAAGACCATGTTTTGTCACATTAACTTGTAATCAACCACTAACTTCCTCTAAATTCTCTTCAGGTGATGGTTGGGCACACACAAGAAGACATAGATCACAAGCGTCTAGCCATATGAGTAGACAGGAGTTTCACACTCTGCCAGACTTACTTCATCAGACGAGCAGAAGGCTTCTCAAGATCCCGCACTGCACACTAAGACATAGTCTTTGATTACAACAAGGGGATGAAAGTATAGAGAGCTCCAATTGAAATCAATTCTGTGCTGCGTCATTTCTTCATTCTGGAGGTTGATGGACATGATTTATGGCATCAAGTGTGCAGTTTGTCAACTAACAGCAGTCTCGTTCACCAGCTGTGCAACTTGAGCTTTTAGCTTTACTTTATTGCTTGAAGCCACTGCATAAGAGGAGGGAAGGTGCAGGCTCATCAAAAAGTCTCTAAGTTGAAACTAGGAAAAGAAGTTTGTCAAGAGTGTGAATATTTGCTTTGAAAACAATTGTTACAATGATTTGGTTTCCTTTGAAACTTGATACATACTATGTGTATGTTGAATGAATTGAGATGCTTAAATAAAGAACTGCTATTCAAATTCAGGAAACTGCATTTTTCATACTAAAGGGTAAATGATGTTGCCATTTCCTGTATGTATTTAAATAAGATATGTTTCCACAATTAATATTTTTAGGGACTATTTCTCAACCCAATGAATGAGCTTAATATGTGTTTTCTGTTTCCTTAAAATTGATGAAAAATTGTCAGAAGGTAATTAGACCAGTATCCATTACTGCAATCATACAATAAAAAATACAGAGACAAACCCACTGCTCATATAATAAGATTAAACCCTGTTTAGGGGCATGAGGCAAACAGAGTTACTTTCAAATGTTAAAGCTGCACTCTCACACTTTGGATGTGTTGACAACTTTTTTCATTTTTAGCTCTACTGGCCAAAGGCCAGAAGAGCTTATGCAATGTGATGTGTACGTAGTATGTGCGTCCGTGCGTCTGTAAACAATCCTCGTTAACATGATACAGCCTTTAGTTTTGATCGTATCTTGATGAAACCTGTACAGTATCTACATATCCATTAGAGCTCGGTTCCTTTCGAAAACTAGATCTGCCAATGCATGCCTACATTATGGGCCTTGCTAGTATAAAAAATTATGTAAACAATTGCTCGTTAACAAGATACAGCCTTCAGTTTTGATTGTATCTTAATGAAACTTGAACAGTATCTACATATCGATAAGAGCTCGGTTCCTTTCGAAAATTCTAGATTATGGGCCTTGATAGTATACAAAATCAGTGTGTCAGTAGGCAATTGCTCGTTATCACGATACAGCCTTCAGTTTTGATTGTATCTCGATGAAACTTGTACAGTATCTACATATCCATAAGAGCTTGGTTCCTTTTGAAAACCATGCATGCCTAGATTATGGGCCTTGATATTAAAAAAAATTAGTGTGTCAGTAAACAATTGCTCGGTAACACAATACAGTCATCAGTTTTGATTGTATCTTGATAAAACTTGTACAGTATTTGGATATCCATTAGAGCTCAGTTCCTTTCGAAAACCTGATCTGCCCATGTTTCCTGGATTATGGGCCTTGAAATTATTAGATAATGGGCCTCGATAGTATAAAAAAATGCTATTTTGTAATAAATACTTGCGAATATGATACAGTCTTCAGTTTTGAGTATTCAGATACTCATAAGGAGTTGGTTCTTTTCGAAAACAGTGATGTTGACCACACAAACCCAGCCAGTAGAGCATAGGCCCCTTTGGGCCTCTTGTTTGTTTTGGATTGGTACCATCCAATCTTTGCGAAAATGCATGGAAACCAGTAATATAAGACAGTCTTATATTACTGGTTTCCATGCATTTTCGCAAAGATTGACTACTGACAAAATATTCAATCGCAGATTTTTCTATTTAAGTTAAATCATTGATGTTTTATGCACTTTTTTTAAACCGTTAGTAACATTAATTTTCGAAGGAAATATGAAATCTGCGATCTGATGTTTTGTCAGCAATCTTTTACCATTGGTTTGCAGATATTTACGCAAAAATTTGCTCATTCCAAGCGAAACAAAAGTTGTTAAAACGGTATATCTGTGAGAATCAGCTCTAAATGTTTTGGCAAACATGTTTTTGATTTGGCAGCACAATCAATCTTGAAAATTGCTTGATTTTACTGCTGTATGAGAAATTACAGGGGTAATGGGGGATTTTTTTAGTGTTTTATTGCTTTTTGTGATTCATACAGTCATACTTCATTCCTCAGGGCACAACTTACAAATAGACCGAACAGGAAAATGGTCATTTTAAAAGGTCAAGGACAATGCAAGTTGACAATAATATTGTTCATGGCTTGTATTTTTGGTATATTTTGTTGCATATGCTATAAAAAAGTTGAAAGTTAAAAATAACATCATAGTTGAAATGATGGCTTTGAAGGTATTGTCAGATGAGAAACAGCACTATTAAGAAATATTTAAATGGTACTTTATTATTTTATTCAATTTTAGATATTGTATGAAAATTATTATCTTATTTTGTACATGAGACCTTTTAAACAGTTATTGACAATATAACAATGTGTTTATGAAGCCTTAGATCAAAACTTAAAACTACACTTTCACAGATTGTCATTTTAGACACTGAGGACTGATTTGGTTATCATTCCCTTAATTCAGTCATATTAGATAATTCACAATAGAACCAATCAAAAATGTTTGGTAAGACTGCCGAAAAGTTCATATACATTAAATTGTTCGTAATGCTATTACCCATAAAACATCATTTTAGCCATAAATATGACAAAATGCAATCTGATCTTTTTTCAGCAGTCTTATATCACTTAAAATTGGGTCTAGATATTTCTTAGACCAACAATAAAAGAGTACCGGTAGTCAAAACGATCAATTAGTGAGATTGCAGCTTTAAATACACCTTTTTAAGACCGCTGTAAAATTCCTATGGTTTGCCTCAATCTTTAAAGCTAGCATACTGTTTAATTGACAACATACTTTTTGTTTATAAGTGTCATGATATATTTGTACAATGTGTTTATATAATTCATTAAAGAAGTCAAAACAAATTTGTTTATCTTTTATTTGATTTCTATTATTTAAATGACCCAGACAAAAATGGGAACGTCAGTGCTATTTCTGTTACTTTTAACATCCAATGCAGTTTCTATTGGTGTAGCAGCAAGGACTTGTTACATTAAGGATGCATCATTTAAACCAAAGTATACATACATATGCACAACATACAGGCGTGTAGCCGCCTATACGTGAATACGCGGCTGAAAAAAACATGGTTATGAAAAAAAAAATTGCAATATGCGAACTTGACTACATGATCCAAAAACTGGTTATTTTCCAGTACTAAATAATGCACATCGGAACGCCCATAATGCACTAGATTGCACCATGGTTTTCAAAATTTTCTGAGGTGGGCATGCCCCCGAACCCCCAGCACATTTATGAATCCACATGAATAGAGGGGTAGCTACGCCCCTGACATTATTGAAACCACAGTGTGGCTAAACAACACTTGTATGTTTATCCTACGCAGTGATCTCCCATGGAAATGCAATCGTCAAAGAATCTGAAGGGGATGTTTATATGGACTAGATTTGAAATACACCAAGTGTTTAAAAAAGTGGATTTCAGTCACGAAGAGAATCAACCATACTCCTCACTTGTTGGAGTAAGATGAAAAGTCCACTTTCCGCGGGAAAGAAAGTACAATGAAAATGTTCATTTGATTCAATTGACTTTATCTTTTTATAAATATGATGCAATACATAAAATACGTTATTTTTTATAATTGTTGACCCATGTTGAGTTTTATTTGGCAAATTTATTAGAGATTTATATATTAAGAAACTCGGTTTTTTTAGTATGTGAAAGGTTTGGACGGGCTTCCTCAGGCGCTAAAGAGGATATGTTTATGACATACGTTTTTAAATCTTTCGAACTTCGAGTTTTTGAGTGAATATAAGCGAAGCGTTCAGGGTTTTTAAAATGCATCTTTTACTTGGATTTTATAGATTGTTATTACGAAATAAAGTATTGTGAGTCAAACGAAGTGTTAAAGCTTAGCTATTGATGGCTGAAACCCTAAAAGTTGATATGTGCTAAAATATATAGTCTTTGAAGTCCAAAAGTTTGAAATGCGTTACTAACAAGATTCAACAAAAAGCTGTTGCACAATCAATTGATTGACATAATCTACGAGTATGTGTTATCTGTACCGGCATGGGCTTGCTCCCATCTTTAACCAGACTTATTTTTAATACTTTAATCGTTTTTTAAAAATGCAATTGAAGTATAAAAGAAAATCAACCTGGTTACTATTATTTCTGCAATTTCAGTACCAAGGAGTAAAATAAAATTAATATAAGTGTTCAGATGCATTACGAGAAAAAAAATGTCTGGTGCCAAAACATGAGAGAGTCTCTTTAAACAGAAACGTTTTGGCAGATACTCAGTCAGTCAGGTGATCATAATTAATTTATAAATGGTAGCTTTTAAACGTTGTCATTCCTGTTCATCAGAGGTCGGATGATAAATATAATGCATAGCATCATCGCTCTGGGGTACGAGAACGTTGTATACAGAGTATGTTTAAACTGAACATGCGTCTGTTTATTTCGATGTCATAAAACGTTTAAACTGTTTAAAGGAACTATAACATTATGAAACAACAATTCTGATTACAGAAACTCATTGGCTCAATCTTTCCACATCCGCCCCTCCTTCAGAACAGAAATTGAATGGCTTAAAATGTTGGGCCGGGTAGGTGTACTCCTCTAATTTATAGTCCGAAATAGTGCATTTTTATCTTATATTGTATTTTTCCCGATATTGACTGAGAATGTATAAACGGACGATTCAAAGGGGTGGAGGGCGGCGCGCGCGCGCTGGGACCGACCCCCTCCCCCTGAATCTGCAATTGAGTACATGCATTAATACCGTCTCCGTAGCCTGTTGGTTAAGGCGTTTGCCTATGGAAGTCGTAGTCGTGGGTTCATTCCATGGTACATTTAGCTCGATCCCTTTGCAGCGTGATGCCTGCCTCTCGGTACTTTAAGGATGAAAGTGGTTTAGTGGTGTAGGTTTCTGCTTCTAACCCACGACGATGTGGGTTCGATCCCCACCAGGGGTACTATCTCATGGATGGCCTCTCAAAAATGACACAGTAACAGTTTTTAGCCAGGCAAACGGACTCGTGAGTGATTTAATCAGCTATTCACCTTTAGAAAAATCGAGCTTGTTTATTTTAGTGAGATTTAACCAATGAAAGTTGTACCCGTTCATCGGTGCTTTGAAAAATAATTAAAGGACCCTGTTTGAAGCAAGTGCTTGCAAGCGCTTTCACGGGTAATCCTTGACCGAGTGGTCTAAAGGAATACATTCAGTGTTCTCTAACCTTTAAGTCGATTAAAAATTCAATATTATAACCAAGTACCATCAGGAAGTATCTTTGGAAAATGCAAAATTAAGCAAACAGTTTGATTGATTAGATTTATTAGTGAAATATGCATTTTGATCAAACAGTTTTCTGAAAAGGAATAATAAAACTACACATCTGACGCAGTTGTATATAATAAAACTGCTTTAGATTGCACACAAGTTGAAAATGCCGATGGTATACGCGAAATCAGGTAACAACTAACATCTTGCATTGTAGTTCTGGCTTCCATAACTTTAATGTTGATATTTATTTTTTTGATGTTTACAACACATTAAAATTATAGCGTAACCCCCATAGTAAAGTCAACCAGAATCAATTGATTGTGATGATGCAATGCAGTCACATGACCATGATGACGTCGATGGATTCTATTTATAGCATCAGATTCACATTGTTCATTTAGTCGAATCCAATTGCAGTAAGGCTGAAAATACCTTTTGATGAGTAAAAACAATTTATTTATTCCAAATTTGTTATAAGTTATTTACTAATTATTCGAAATAGAAAAAATAACAGCAAAATAAACACTACATTTGTGAGGTCAAATGTAGGTCACATGGGTATTTCTGGAAATCTTGGTGTCACGTGATTAAATTTGAACACAACTATGACCTAGCTTTAAGGAATGCTTGTAATAGGATTTATTAAAATGCTAAATCAACTATCTTTAAAGCGTTTTTTGGTTTTGAAAATGTGTTTGTGAACTACATTTTACTTCATTTACCTGAGGATACAGTTATTTTGTCTGTACAATGCATACAAGTGAAATAACAGCGTGACATAAAAATGTCCCGAATTCTGGTAGGGTTTGGATACGGCCTTCTCTTCAGCGAACACATCCAAAAAGGTAATATATAACGTGTTCGCTGAAGTTCTATAGTTACTTGCATTGTTATTTTCTTGGATATTCTATCAATATTAATTTAATTAGCAATTATATGATGGCATGTATATATCCCAACTTTATTTTTCCCAAGCAGCTGTAATACTGTGGAAATCTCCAACTGGTGATTTCTCCAACTTCTGTGTTCTCCAACTTCTGTATTCTCCAATTGGTGAATTTTATCAATAGAAATTGACTGTGGAATTCTCCAATTGGAATATTCCCCAATTGGAGAGCCGTTTTTACGAAACCATATTTTTTTTTTTAGATTTTAATAAAGGTAATAACTCAAGTACTCAAAACATAAATAGAAATGTAATTTTCTGTTCCAAATTGTAAAATTTGATTTTTTTCAAATTGCTGATTTTTCCCCCGTTTCTGCTCATATGGAAAATTCTCCAATTGGAGTTTGCCAAAACCCCGCGGGGGACCTAAAATCCAATTGGTGGCCAACGGGAGAAATCAATTTTGGAATTAAAATTATCATATTTCTTAAAACTTTTTTTTTAATTTTACTTAAAATATTTCTTATTTAATGGGCAAACTTTCTATGTGTCGCTTTTGAAGTTGATATCTAAGATAATAAAAAAAACTAAGTTTGCAAGTAAACCGGATTTGCAAACTTAAACCGGATGCTGTTATTTACCCCTCGGAAAAATCAATGAATGTTACACTTTCAACGTTGAATTGAAGGATAATACTTACAGATTGGCGCCAACTTGATTCACCAAATTTTTGAATCCATGATAACATCCGTCGTCTCTAGTCAAACAATTTTAGCGTCCCTCGTCAGTCTGTCACTGACGGCTGCTGCACATTCGCCACCAATGTCAGTCCTCTGCCAACACCATTTCCAGCGTCGACCGCCGTGATTAAGTATACTTCAGTTTCAATTTCTCTATTGATCAACGCAATTAATTTATACATACTAGGATGTTGTCTATAATACCTAGGTATAAATCTCTTTGTTCATTAAACAATGTGCTCTCTAGAGGAAAATTGTATTATTCTTATAATAAAGAACAATTAGTACATTTACGATCAATAAGGAGGGTCTATTGCGGTCTATTCCATCGGCCCGTTGCAATGCTTAGATTTGGCAGATTTCACAAAAAAGGCAATTATTTGGCCCATTTGCTTTCATTTATTGTTATTGCATGTCAACGTCATATATACAGCAATTGCCTTTCCCAACCCAATAAGAACACCTAATAGAAGTGATTTGTATTAAAACAATGAAAATATTGTGTTAAATAAGGTAAAAAAATGTAAAAATATGCCGATATTTAGGACAAAAAAGACAGAAAATCTTCCCGGTACCAATATACCACTTTTTTGAGGATGCTTTTCAGTAACATCTGGTAAGTATTTTATTCTTGTCTGTTGAATAATGTTTGCAAGAAATGTTAATTAAAACAATAATATATCTAAAATGATTGCATTTCGTTCGTAATATACTTAAATTTTCGGTAATTGCGCATGGTGATAACGTTACGGTAATCTGTCCTCGAATTGTTGTGTAACATTAGCAGACATGATCCACTGCTAACTGTTTTAAGCCTAAACACACCTTTATTAAATCACTGAAAACAAAGACTACGTGTCGGATAAAAACAGTATTGCATGTAACAAGAAATTGGTCATTCCCGATCATAAAGTTTTTTAGGTCTAAAAATGTGTTAATGTTACTCAAAATCGATTCTGTCCCATTTTAGCATGACGATAGCACCTTTTCTATTCGTGAATAATTTAAACCGACTGAGGGTTAACATCCGGGTAGCGATTACTTTTATATTGGACTGGTTCACAGTTGACATTGAAATGATAAAAATAGTGGTGAATACCGTTGATAAAAACTTAATCCAAGTTTGGCTCATTCTGTCCTTCGATGTAACGTTAACATTATGTCACGCTAGCATTAAGACAAGCGCTTTATTAAGCAAGAAAATCGTTGAAATTTGATGACTTTCCCAGAGTCAATTATTCGAACATAACAATGTCGTCTGTAAACTATCGTTTGTAAGTATTCATTCATTAGGTACGTAGTTTATATTGAATTCATACCGCTTTTGTGTTTGATATCGTTATTTATTGGACAGAATTAAGAATTTTTGTGATTATCAATTGACCGTGTTTATCAATCATTTATATAGTTTGTTTTATACTGTATCAAGCTCAAACAGTCTGTGGTAGGTCTGTATTTTAATTTGTTGTGAAACATTCTGTCCAACTGCTAATGTGACATACTGCTAATGTTACTCATTTTGTTTTGTGGTAACACTAGCACATACTGCAATTAGCAATTTATAATATATATGTTTAATATCAAAGGTAATGATAATTGCACCATACTAGAGACATTTATATTACCACAACAAAACATTTATGTTTATAGCTTATCTGATCTGATATAAAAAGAAAACCTATGTTTGCAGAAAGCATTTTCTGTCTTGTTGTCCAATTAGGGTTTGTTTCAATAAATTTATTTGAGAAAAACGAAACAATCTTTATTTCTTGTCTGTACAATCTGTTTTATAGATAAATGAACCATTTAGTGCAAGACAAAATACTTCTTTGGATCAAAATATTAAAAAAAAACAAGTTTTTACCGGCAATATTGTAACACTAGCACAAATGGTATGGTGATACAAAATTCTTTTTTTTATAAAAATGCATGAATAAATCATTGCAAATGTTCTAAAATATGATAGATAAGAAATTGCTGTAAAAGATTATGTTGAAATCACAAATCTGCAATAAATTTTAAAAATCAATATTCGCCGGGAACCTTTTGGTCACCAAAACGTGAAATCTGCCATTTGGACACCGACATTCTAAATTTGGAAATATTTATTATGTTGAGACATGGTTGAAATCTAAATCCTGACACATTTTTGGAAAATCTGGACATATCTAATGTACTTTGCCAATCTTGATTAAAACTATAGTTTCACCTTTGTTTATCAAGACATAAAAATATCTTAACACTTCTTGATAAAAACAGGCATCAAATAAACCTAAACTACAAGTTAGGTATTTTGTGAATGAACACCAATTCGGTTTGTTAGGATGCTGTTCCATCTGTTTCAGCATGTTATAAACCTTTTTATCATATTTATTTCATAACTATGCAACATTTTCACACAGTATTTAATTATACCCATGTATCTTATTGTCTTAAAACTAAGCCTCCCTAACTGTCCATAAATATAGTCATTTTGTGTCGCCTTTTTTACACCGACAAGATTACAGAATTGTAAATAAACTCGTTCAACTTGATTGCCTTGAGCAAATCCCCAGACATCCCACGCATAATTTAAAATAGGCGCAACAAGTTTGTCAAATAAATCAAGTCTATGTTTAACTGATATGCTAGTTCATTTATAAAGATATGTATTCATTTAAAATATAGCTTTTAGTGCTTGACCAGCTAATAACGTTTTAACATCATAAAACGATCCGCCATTGCTAAATATAATGCCGAGGTACGGAAACTTGTTTGTAATTTCTATTTCAACATTGTTCTAATAAAACTCCATATCCCTCCTTAAGTGTTCACCCTTATGAAATATCATTATTTTAGTCTTTTTAGTATTTACTACGAGTTTCATATATTACAATATTTAAACAAAGCATCTAAGCTTCATTGTAGTTCATTTTCAGAATCTGCAAATATTACTATATCATCAACATATAAAATAAGAAATATTTTACACATATCAACATCTATATCATATAGGCCTTTGTGTATAAAAACATCTTCTAAATCATTTAAACACATGGAACATAGGAAGGGCGACAAACTTTCGCCTTGCCGTACACCTAACATACAGTCAACGCCTTCTCCTAGTAAATTGTTATGTTTAACTTTCGATTTGACAGTATCATACATTGGTTTAACTATATTTCATATCTTACCCTTTAATTCCATGTTTAATCAGTTTGTACCAATGATTATCTCTAACAATACAATCAAAAGCTTTTGTGTAGTCTATAAAAGCACAATACAAACGTTTAACTTGGTTTAACATTTGATTAATAATATCATGTAAGACAAAAATGTTGTCAACAGTTCCCATATTTGACCTGAAACCGGCCTGTGCTTCAATAAACTCAGTGTAAAGGTCTGCCAAATCAGTCAACTTATTGTTTAATATTCGCGTAAATAATTTACCAATGGTACACAACAATGTTACACCCCTACAATTATTTTCATAATTAAAATTTCCCTTTTTATGTAATGGTATAATTAAATCCTCAGACCATATCTTTGGGGAAAACCCAATTTCAAACAACTTATGAAAAGTGTAAGAAGATGAGGTAACAACACAGACATTCCATGGATGAAAAATTCATTTATATGTATACCTTGTACACCACTTTTATTTGTGTTTAATTGTGAAATAGCATTTATCAAACAGTTAGAGGTAATCGGTGTATCTAAACCATTGAAAATAACATCGAATTCATTCTTCTCATATCTATCTATGAAATCAACAACATCCTCATCGATCGAGAAAAAAGGGACATTGGGGTTATCGACCGTAATAAAATACCGTTCAAATGTGTCTAATGATATACTGATGGCTTTAAAATTAGCACAGCCTTTTAACATACTCCAATATAACTTTGCATTTTAAAACCGTGATTCATTTAACTTTTTTGTTTGCAATTTATCATAAGAAAGCTTACTTCTAGGAATGCACATTTTATATCGAGATCTTGCATTCACCGTATTTAATCTATTTTCTTCGGAGTTTTCAAGTCTAAAAGTATTTAACGTGCTATAAAATAGTCTCCTATTCTCATAGCAATCTTCATCGAACCAAGGCTGGTCATTGCTAGAGCTATTTTCAAAACGATTCGTCGCCGACTGAATAAAACATTTACGCATAAATGGTTGTGCCGAATAATGTATAATAGCAGAAAACTCGGAAATACAAGAGTCCAAATCTTGGGCTGTTGTACCTTTTTTATTCTTGTATTACAATATTGTAAATCATCAATTGTATCTTGGCATGATAAATTTTGCATAAAAACATAATTTATTCTACTATCCCACACTTATTTACCTTTAACGCTACTACGACTACTCTTATTACATGTTGCATCTGCTGTATGTTTACTAAAAGACAATGCAAAATTAACAGCACAATGGTCTGACAAGATGTTTGTTGAATCAACAACAAAACTAGAAACATGCTCAAATAATTTCTGTGTAGTTAAAACGTAATCTACAACACTTGACCCTCGACTGCCAACATGTGTATAATTGCCCACTTAATCTCTATCGAAACGACCATTTAAGATACGTAATCCGATTTGTTTACATAAATATAATAACATTAATCCGTAATTATTTATTCTGCCTTTATCCTTCGAACATCGAGCAATACATCAGTTGTATAATTATCGAGTAAAAAATCATGTATATGCGTATATTTATCATTTGTAACATAATCTTGGTAATCCGACGTGTGTGCATTTAAGTCACCACAAAGCACATATTAAGTTTAAATTATTTGATTCAAGATCAGTTATATGTTACCTGATGTTATCAAAAGTATGTCTTTCAGTTAAATTTGTGTCTACTACTATTTTCCGGTACAACATACGATAAACAGTAATACAAATCATTATCAAAACCCAAGGTCGAACCATTAATTTTAATACAAAAAATATCGTCATAAGTTGTGAAAATCAAATTGTCGTTCGTTACATAGGTATCCCTCAAATAGACAATAATAACAACAGAAGACCGTTTACTGTTTGGCTTGTTTTCTTTCCTATTTAAAACAAAGCATTTACAATTATTGATATGTAAACATTTAACACCGTACATCTCAACGTGATCTTCTCATCAGTGTACTATGCTGTAACGGGCTTACTCCGTTCCGCCTGATGACGACCGCTGTCAATATGACCTGTATCACTGTTACTATTTTGGGGAAAACCGGGCAATTTTCAGTCCGAGTTTTGCTAAGACTTTGTTTCCTGTACGGCTTTGCGGAGTGTGGTCTTTTCTAAGATCTGGCAACGGAATGAGGTCTACCACGAGTAGTGACGTTGGAAAGAGTTTTAACAGTGTCTCATCAGTGTCTGACTTCTGTAAATCCGGACACATGACGGTGGCACCTGTTCTCTGTAAAAGTGTTTGCATCGGCGAAGTTAACACCACTGTTACCACATGTACTGTCAGTATTGAGCAACTGCGCTGACCGATTCATGTGTGTATTGCTGATGTGCCCTAGAACGTTGAGTGACGTAATTTGATCCGCCCCTACGAAAGTTGATATATTCTGATATTCTTGTCTGTTATAGAAGGTTTGTGTAATGTTTCTATTTTCTTAGATATTTCTGTTATAATCATATTTCCTATTGGCTTTGGTGCTTGCAGTTCTTGCTTTGCTTGTGTTGCTGCTTGCGTTGCTTTTTGTGACATTTGTTTTTCTACTGCTTTATTTACAACATATATCCCCATTAAATCACCTGCCATTTTAGCATCATTTTCTAATGCTAGTTTCCCGGCTGTTTTAGTGCCTTTATTACAGCTGCGTTCATATTACTTGATTCAATTTTGGATTCAGCATTCCCTAAAATATTAATTATTGCACAGCCAGTGTTTGGTAAACCGGTAAGGCTATTATTAGACTCGTAGGTCCCAATGGAACGCCGGCACTGTCTTTCGTAGTCCAAAAACTTTATTATTGTGTTTGTTTCTTATTACATTATGTACCAAGTGCTTTACATGGTGTACAAACATAGTTATGTTATGTCAGTTTATGTTTATATGTTGTGGTTTTGTACTTATATTATGACAGTTTTTATTATTTTATTATATAATGCGGATATGTCATGTAGACATTTTATTACGTTATGTGAATACTTTATTATATTATTTCCATACTTTATTATATTATGTGCAAATATCATTATATTATGTCCATACTTTATTATATTATGTGCAAATATCATTATATTATGTCCATACTTTATTATATTGTGTAGTTTATTATTAATATTATGCACTTCCTTATTTGTATTCTGTACAATGGTGCTTATAAGGATAATCGTTATATAATGTAGATTCATATTTACATCTTGTGTTTATGGAATACTTTGCCCGGGACTATTTTACAAGGTATTTTTTCTTCAACATTCACCGGTAAAATGCAAGCGTTTATTGAGTAAGCGCGACTCATCAGTAACGAGTGCAAAATGGAGAAAATAAAAGCGATTCTTCAAAAGTTAAAGTTAAAGAAGAATATCCCATGTTTATTGAAGAAAAAATCACACCGGGTATTGTGTGTAAGTTATCCGCTAACGACATGAAATGTTTAGGCATATCAAACCGGTCAGATATGATGGCGTTGCGAATGGAATGTGTATTATACGGTAATGCAGATGATGAATGCCAATCAATCATGCCGTGCAGACAATTTGAAATTCCAAAACAAATACTGGAAGATCTTCTTAATGCAGACTTTAAAATAAGTGACATTAGCAAAATGTTAAGCATCTCCGAAAGTACGGTGTACCGTCGAAATATGATGGCGTTGCGAATGGAATGTGTATTATACGGAAATGCAGATGATGAATGCCAATCAAGCATGCCGTGCAGACAATTTGAAATTCCAAAACAAATACTGGAAGATCTTCTTGATGCAGACTTTAAAATAAGTGACATTAGCAAAATGTTAAGCATCTCCGAAAGTACGGTGTACCGTCGAATGAGACAATTTGAACTTAGTAAGATGACCTATTCTGATGTTGACAGTCATGTGGTAGAAAAGGCTGTCAAAGAAATTGTTTCAAATTGTGGAGAAAGGACGATTCAACAACTTTTAGGACAACAACATATAAAGGTGTGTTGGTTTTACTTTATTGTTTTTGTGTGTATGATTTTTAATTTTACCTCAATACGGATGGTAATCCCACTTTAACAGTTTAAATTTTTCAAGTAATGATAAAATGATAATCACCAAGCAGAAAAAAAATCACTGTGTTATGGGTCGGATATCTTAAGAACTTCCTCTTTCTTCACGCCAAATCTTTATTCTTACTTATGGCGGGAAATTTGAAACCTCATTTTATAGTACCGTTTACTGGGTATGCGCATACTCAATATGTTTGACAATTATGATTTACTTTTTATATTTTAAACTATTAAAAAAATGTAGTCTTTTCGTTGTTCTACAGTATTTGAGTATAATGAAAAGCTGAATTTCAAAGATTCTTTTTGTTCATGTTGATTTTTGTCCGATTGTAAACATTCTGTAGCTATTTTATCTTTAACTTGATGAAGGTCGTTGTGATTGAAATTTTTCGCAAATTGAACCTGTGTCTATCTGTTACATAAACTAAAGTTTTATATTAAAGGATAAAATCATGCCAGCTTAGTTTCTTAATTAAATAAGAAGTATTCTGAAAAGTATCTTATTCTTTTCCTGTATTTGGATGGGTCATTACTTAAATTTTGTATTTCTAAGTTCAGTTGCTACGGTTATATCAAGCTAGTATTTCGTAATACTTAGTATCAGAAGTTTACATATAAGGTGAAGTTGCATAACCTGTCTTGTATTTTGAGTGGAATATTCATTGCCTATTTTCGAAGAAATTTGTCTGGTCAATTTTAGCTTGTCTGTTTTTCGAAGAAGTAAACGTCGAGTTATTGTGATACCCTTGAGGCGGTGTTGGCGGCGGCGTCCGGCGGTGTCTCCTCGTGATGCAAAACATACTTAGTCCACAACTCAAAAACCATTCAATATATTCCAATGAAACTTTAAACACATGTTGCTAAATACAGTGTGCACATGTGTAGCAAGTTTTATAACTTACTTTTAATAATAAAGTTCTTTGATACCACATTTTTAAATTAGAAATTTGAGCAAAACCTTCAACTTACAGCCATAGCTGAAATACAATTAAAGATATTCCAAATAAACTACATACACATGTTGCCAGATACCATGCCAGATGACATGTATAGTAAGTTGCATAATTCTACTTTTAATATTTATTTGAGTTCTGTCCCTTTTTTAGATTAGAAATTTGTGCAAAAATTAACTTTCAGCCATAATTCACATACCATTCAAAATATAAAATATTCCAACGAAACATAATACCGACAGTACACATGCCGCCATGTACAATGTTGGTATTTGTAGTAAGTTGCTTTATTCTAGCCTTGATTATCTTTTCGTAATGTTCTTTTTTAAACGTAAACATTTGTGCAAAAACATTAACCCCAACCTTTTCCAATGAAACTTCGCACACGTGTTACCATAATATACAATTTACATTTTTTTTAGAAAGTTGCATTATTCTAGCTTTAATTAATTTTTAGTCCTGTCCCTTTTTCAACTTAGAAATTTATTCAAAATCTTTTATTTTCAGCCATAACTCAACATTCAAATTATTTATGTGAATTTTGGTGCATTGCCAGACACAATACACATATAAAAGTATGCTTAGCAAGAGTTAATTCTTTAGGTTAATTGATTTATAAATGTCCCTTTGCAGACTAAATAACAGTCAAGCGTTGGCATTCGTTCTGCGGCGCTCTTGTTTTTATTTAGTATAAACTATCACTCAGCAACCACTTGGCCTACCTGCTTACGATCGAAGTACATTTTTAAATGAATACAAATCAGACGAGCGTCCAGCAAACGTAGCGGCGCAGTTGTTATGTGAATTTTGAAGAACAAAATCAATGGAATAAACCAAAACCAAGTTCGTTGTTTCTCTGAGACTAATTGTTTAGGCCTTATACCTGTTAACAAAATATTTTTTTGAGATGTTCATGACACTTATTACCATATTTGGGAAAAATTTCAATGAAAAAGGAAAATAATAATCACATTTTTTATAATTCATAACCATTTTTGTCGAGCTGCTTGTGATGAGCGAGACATGGTTGTCACAATAGCGGTCTCGTTTATCTGTGTGCGTGCGTACATGTATCTTCACTATGCATTGTAGGATTTTCAAATAACTTTCCATAAATGTTTACCATGATGAGTTGTTCCTTGTCCAGGCTGTATCTTCACTATGCATTGTAGGATTCTCAAATAACTGACCATAAAGGTTCATCATGATGAGGTAGCATGTCACACACTTGACCTAGGTCTGTACCTCAAAGGTCATAGTCACACTCAGAGGTCATATATTGAAATGAGTACTGTTATACCTTGTCCGGGCTGCATCTTAACCATGCATTGTAGGATTTTCAAGCTTTGCCATAAATATAAATTACATGTATGATGAGGCAACATATAACGCACAAGACCTAGGTTTGAACAAGGTCACACTTAGAGGTTAAAGATTTAAATGAGTACTGTTGATAGGACTGTACCTTGCATAGAAGTACACATCTAATTTATGTACGTATTAATTCATATCATAATGATATATTATAATGAACATTATGATTTTCAGCTTATTCCTTCTTTTAAGTCCATGTTATTCTGTGTTGCAATTGTATGAAAGAGCATCATGTCTTTGTTAACGGCGCTGCAACTGGCTCAACATGTCCTCATTTGGCGTTCTAGTTATAATCATTAAAATAGTACATTTTGCCTTCAGATTCCAAGATTACGAAATTGTTTACATCAGGTGGATGTGAGTGGTGTAAAGGACCGAAGCCACAGGAAAATTCATCGGAGAGTGTATGAAGTACCAGGACCAAATCATTTGTGGCACGTGGACACAAACCATAAATTGATCAGATGGCACTTCATTGTAGCTGGTGGGATTGATGGCTTTAGCAGACTTGTGACCTTTCTGAAATGCACAGATAATAACAAAGCTGATACGGTGTTTAAGTGTTTTCAAAAAGGGGTACATGAGTTTGGAGTACCGCTTCGAGTACGTACAGACATGGGAATGGAGAATGTGGGGATTGCAGATTTTATGATCCAATCACGTGGTTTTGAATGCATACTCACTGGGAAAAGCACACATAATCAAATAATAGAACGACTTTGGAGAGATGTATATGATGGGGTTTTGTGCTTTTATCATACACTATTTCATTTTATGGAAGATGAGAGTGTGCTTGATATATTGATTGACATTTATATCACTGCTCTTCACTATGTCTTCCTGCCAAAGATCAATGGAAAATTACAGGTTTGGCAACAGGCATGGGCAGGTCACAGAATTCGAACTGTAAAGTCCTCACCAATCAGGTTGTTCACTGCAGGATTGCTCAATAGTCCTGTTGAGATGGCGTTAGACTTCCCTCAAGTGGCTTCAAATGAAACAGAATCGCGTGATGAGGAAGGAAGCCCCCGACCAATATTCAGTTCACCATTAGTATTTGTAAATGACAATTGTAAAAGTGAGCTACACTTGGACATTCCGAAACATTGGGAATCATCAAACTTTGGAGTTGATATCTTCCTTAAAGCAATTGCAATTATACAAAAGCACATTGAAAATTCATGAATGGCTTTAATGCAACATTATTATAACTCGCTTTATATCTAAATTGACATAACAGACGTTTTGTCACTTTTCAGTGTATTGTATAAAGATTGATTCACTACGAAATGTTTTCAAAAATATTGCTTATCATATTAAAACAAATATATGTTTTAACATATTTTGTTTCCTAAAGGAATGAGATTATCAAATCGCAATACAGTAAGGCGTAAAAAAATGTTTGTTTCAGGTTTCATGCCCGAAACAAATAGGGTAGGTAGGTCGGGAAATATATTTTTTTTGTAAAATATTTTTATTTGTAAATGAACCAAAATAATCTCAGATGTTGATTAATTTATGTTAAAACTGAACACTATTGCCCTTTTAGCATGTTTATTGAAACATTAAAGCAGAAAAGACATTTTTAACATTTTAAATACCAAAATGATAAAAAAAATCTTTTTCAGAGGCATAAAAAGTGCTGGGGTCGGGGCCAATAAATAGGGTAGGTCGGGAAACCTGAAACAAACATATTTTTTGTATGCATAATCTATATTTCAAAGTTGCGTGTTAATGCAAGTATAAAACAAATGTGCAAAACACTTATTGTATAGACTATTCGAAGAATAGGGAAAACTATAGAGGGCATCGGCGTCACACCTTGGTTAATTATTTTCGTGCAAGTACCAAATTACCAATTACATTATAACTATCTTATGTATAGCAACTTTATACCGGGCTTCCAAATCATCACACCCATTGGAATATGCAAGTGAGACAATTCTAACCGCATTTGAATTTTAATGCAAATTATTATCCCTTACATGGGCATTTCCAGGTTAGAATTTTGACATGTGCAGCTCTTACAGAACTGGAATTTATTTGGTAATATGTTGGTAGGGTTTTGGGAAAATTTTAACATTTCTGGTCCGAAATGGTGCTTTTAAGGCATATACCAAATGGTTTTTATACGCCCGTCCTAAGACGGGAAGTATTATGGGATCACCAGCGGCGGGCGGGCGGCATCCACATAAGTTGTCCGCTCTCTAAGAAAAGTCAAACAGTCATTGGATCTTCATGAAACTTAGTGTCAATGTTAATGGGCTTAATGTCTCGCTGAAGTTCAATAACCAGACATTACTCCAGACACTTGTGAATTATGGCCCTTGAATTGTCCAAAATTGGCCTTGTCCGCTCTCTAAGTCAAAATGTTTTCGTGGGATCTTCATGAAACTTAGTGACAATAGTTTTTGGCATAATATCTCTCTTAAGTTCGATAACCAGGCAAATGGATTCAGACAATCATGAATTATGGCCCTTGAATGGTCCAAAATTGACAAAATTTGCCTTGTCCGCTCTCTAAGTCAAACACTTTTCGTCGGATCTTCATGAAACTTGGTGACAATGTAAGAGATCAATACTGAAAAGTTGTTATCAACAGCATGTTAATCAAACTGCGGCCTTCAACTAAGACATTATACAACAGTTTGGCCAAAGTGTTGTTGGAGATCAACACTGAAAAGTAGTTAAAAAGAGCATGTTAATCAAACTGCGGCATTCAATCGTCAGAGATTATACAACAGTTTGGCCAAAGTGCTGTTGGAGATCAATATTGAAAAGCAGTTAACAACAGCATGTAAATCAAACTGCGGCCTTTAACCGTCAGACATTATACAACATATTGGCCAAATAACTGTAAGATATCAATACTGAAAAGTAGTTAACAACAACATGTAAATAAACTTTGGCCTTCAATCGTCAGTGATTATACAACAGTTTGGCCAAATTACTGTAAGAGATCAATACTGAAGAGCAGCATGTAATTTAACAGCGGCCTTCAAGGGTCAGACATTATACAACAGTTTGGCCAAATTACTGTAAGAGATCAATACTGAAACGTAGTTAACAATAGCATGTAAATCAAACTGCGGCCTTCAAACATCAGACATTCTACAACAGTGTGGCCAAATAACTGTGGGAGATCAATACTGTTAACAATAACATGTACATCAAACTGCAGCCTTCAACCGTCATTGATTATACAACAGTTTGGCCAAATTACTGTAAACGATCAATACTGAAAAGTAGTTAACAGAAACATGTAAATCAAACTGCGGCCTTCAACCGTCAGACCTTATTCAAGTATAAGTGTGGCCAAATTACTGTTGAAGATCAATACAGAAGAGTAATTAACAATAGCATGTAAATCAAATTGCGGCCTTCAACGGTCAGAGATTATACAACAGTTTGGCCAAATTGCTGTTGGAATTCAATACTGAAAAGCAGTTAACAACAGCATGTAAATCAAACTGCGGCCTTCAACCGTCAGACATAATACAACAGTTTGTCCAAAATAACTGTAAGAGATTAATACTGAAGAGAGGTTAAAAATAACATGTAAATCAAACTGCGGCCTTCGACCGTCAGTGATTATACAACAGTTTGGCCAAAGTGCTGTCGGAAATCAATTATTGAAAAGCAGTTAACAACAGCATGTAAATCAAACTGCGGCATTCAACCGTCAGACATTATAGAACAGTTTGGCCAAATAACTGTAAAGGATCAATACTGAAAAGTAGTTAACAACAGCATGTAAATAAACTGCGGCCTTCAATCGTCAGTGATTATACAACAGTTCGGCCAAATTACTGTAAGAGATCAATACCTAAGAGTAGTTAACAACAGCATGTATTTTAAACTGCGGCCTTCAATGTTCAGACATTATTTAACAGTTTGGCCAAATTACTGTAAGAGATCAATACTGAAACGTAGTTAACAACAGCATGTAAATCAAACTGCGGCCTTTAACCGTCAGACATTATACAACAGTGTGGCCAAATAACTGTGGGAGATCAATACTGAAGAGAGGTTAACAATAACATGTCAATCAAACTGCGGCCTTCGACCGTCAGTGATAATACAACAGTTTGGCCAAATTAATGTAAAATATCCATACTGAAAAGTAGTTAACAACAGCATGTAAATCAAACTGTGGCCTTCAATCGTCAGACATTATACAAGTATAATTGTGGCCAAAATACTGTGGGAGATCAATACTGAAGAGTAATTAACAATAGCATGGATCAATACTGAAAATCAGTTAACAACAGCATGTAAATCAAACTGCGGCCTTCAACCGTCAGACATTATACAACAGTTTGGCCAAATAACTGTAAGAGATCAATAGTGAAAAGTAGTTGACAACAACATGTAAATAAACTGCGGCCTTCAATCGTCAGTGATTATACAACAGTTCGGCTAAATTACTGTAAGAGATCAATACCTAAGAGTAGCTAACAAGAACATGTATTTTAAACTGCGGCCTTCAATGGTCAGACATTATTCAACAGTTTGGCCAAATTACTGTAAGATATCAATACTGAAACGTAGTTAACAATAGCATGTAAATTAACATGCGGCCTTCAACCGTCAAACATTATACAACAGTTTGGGCAAATAACTGTAAGAGATCAATACTGAAAAGAAGTTAAAAACAGCATGTAAATCAAACTGCGGCCTTCAACGTCAGACTTTATACAAGTATAAGTGTGGCCAAATTACTGTAAGAGATCAATACTGAAGAGTAGTTAACAACAGCATGTTATTTAAATTGCGGCCTTCAAGGGTCAGACATAATACAATAGTTTGGCCAAATTACCGTAAGAGATCAATACTGAAACGTAGTTAACAACAGCATGTAAACCAAACTGCGGCCTTTAACCGTCAGACATTTTACAAACGTGTGGCCAAATAACTGTGGGAGATCAATACTGAAGAGTAGTTAACAATAGCATGTAAATCAAACTGCGGCCTTCAACCGTCAGTGATAATACAACAGTTTGGCCAAATTACTGTAAAATATCAATACTGAAAAATAGTTAACAACAGCATGTAAATCAAACTGGGTCCTTCAACCGTCAGACATTATACAAGTATAAGTGTGGCAAAAATTATCAGTTAACAATAACATAATTTAATAAAATAAAATAAAGTTATGGTCCATGTGCAATGCACTCCGCCTCAATGAGATCTATCTACCTTTGAAGTTTCAAACTTATATAACCTATAGTTTTAGAGATAAACCCCAGACAAAAATTATGTATTAAAATTAACAAAGGGCAATAACTCCAAATGGAGTGGACGGAAGGATGCAAGAATGGATGGACAAAGCTCTATCATTAAATGTTTAATATATGAGATTCATAGAGAGATGAAGTTATTGTCTGGAAAAGTTAAAGCAACAAAGGGCTATAATTCTGTAATGACTGCCCGACCACAGGGCGACTCCAATATACCCCCTTCAAACTTTGTTGGGGGCATGATAAAGTATATATATTTATTTTCTGATTTTTAAAGTGTTATCATCTAAAAATATTTATGTTTGAGAAACAGAAGTTGATTAAAAGAAAGAGGTACCAATACCTTGAACAAACTTATAGAGTATAAAGGTGCATTAATTATGTCGTTTAAAAATTATTGTGTCTAAATTTAAAGTGGTTAGGCCTCCAATAAAAAGTAGAGTTTAGAGCAACAGTCCCAGAAAATCTAGGTATAATGGTCGAGACAAAGTGTTTTTTACTTTTATTTTTTAATTTCCGGACTTCGGCCGAACAACGGTTCCAATCTGGGTTTTTATGGTCATACACAACTAAAAGATGAAAATCCAGAAAAAAAATCTAGGGTCAGGTGTGTTATGCTAGGAATGGTTGGGTTGCCCAGAACAATGGGGGAAAGGTTTGCAAGCATGTTAAAAGTGCAGGTGGGCTAAATTGGAAATATGATGTTTTCTGCGAAAATGTTTGTTAATCATTGATAAAATATAAAAAAACATTTAGAAAAATGATTTTTTTCAAAGAGGAATCACTTCCAATATTTAAGTTCAGTGTACGAATTTCGGATTTGAATCCCCTCGCTCATTCGGGCTACCAGATAGGAAATTTTAATAGCCTGGCACCAATTTCACTTCCCCGAACTTAAACACCATAAAATATTCAATTTTGCACAAAACATGCATTATTGAATATTTTTGCTTTTATAAATGGAAATCGTATGAAATTGTAAGATGATCACTGTTTAAAATCAGTTAGCAATTAGAAGTAATACCACAGTCTATTTTTGCGTTTAGAGTGTTCTTATAAAATCTTTTTTAAAAAAGCAGTAGCCCAGTCGGGCTAGTTTTTGCGGAAATTTGGTAGCCAAAGCTGAATTTTTGTAGCCTCGGGCTATCGGACTACCGCCAATTTCGAACATTGTAAGTTTTAATCAAAACGACCTCCAATTTATGTTTGCAAATCCTAGATTTCGCAAACTCAAGTACCCTTTAAATACGGTGTAATCGAATACTGGTCTAAAATTTAGTTAGAATGCTTCATTAAGGTATGATTTTGGTGTTTTTTGTTTGCGAAATGTTTTTGGAAGTTTGTCTAATTGACCCGCCGACTTCGGGGCCCAGTGGGATTTTTGCAGAAAAAAAACGTTTTTTTTTCACTATCCCGCGGGATTTTTCTCCCGTTTTTCAAAAGCTGGGGAAAAATCCCGCGGGGTTTCAATAATTCAAGATTTAAGTTATTTTAGCTCAAAACAACATCTTATATCAAAAGGAGCACTATGCTTCGACACCGGAAGTGAAATAACGCGAAACAAAAAAACCCGCTTTTCAGTACGGGGTTTTTCTCCTGCGGGATAAATTCCAAGATTTTAGCAAAAAAAAACAAAACAATTCAAGCCTTATGTTTTTTGTGATTTTAAACATTACTTCTATGTAAATACTACTTTGAATGACTATTCAGGAGTCAATTCTTTTATTTGAGAATTCCATAAATTTAATGCATATTTTACGGGAGGAAAACCCAGTAAAAATCAGGAATGCTATTTAACGAAAAAAGAAAACGACAAAAGCCATTTAAATTTAAATTTCCAGTGGTTGGATGTTGTTTAGGAAGTGAAGTTGTTTTACATATTTATATCAATAATATTAAGTTAACATGTGTTATTAATATTTATTTTTTTAATTTCAGATTTTAATAATTAGTTGTATGTAACCGTCGGCATCGTCGATATACAGACGTTATAGCCTTGTCACCATCACTGATCTTCCAGTTTATTTATTGTCTAGATGATAACTTTTATTCAAGGCTTAAACATTTCATTTAAGAACTACCAAGTGATATATAATTTCGTTTAAATAATAGATAACTAACCCCCAAACCCACTCCCCTTCACTGCCACTTAACATTTTAAAGCTGCACTCTCACAGCCGTTTTAACAGATTTTTGATTTTTTGTCTTCGAATGAGCCAATATTGGTATCTTAAAACCAGTGATTAAAGACTGCTGTCAAAATATATGATAGCAGAGTATTCATTGTCTAGGAAAAATACCATTAATGCCTACAATTTGTTTTTGGCTCAACAAAGTTCTACCCCCCCCCCCCCCATAAGCACACACACAAGTGACACAACCCATTTAATACTAATTTAATACTTTTGTAATCTATACCCTGTGTACACAATGTTTTATACCGACTGTTAAAGGGTTGGTAAAACTGTATGGTTAAGTGCGCCCAATATGGGGATTAAACCCATGATAGACAATGCACTAGCATTGTACCCTACTCAGCCCCGGTGGCTGATTCCCACCCAGACACACATTAAAGGGACTTAGACACCAGATGATTCAAAAACAAGATATTCAATATTACCTCAAAACAAGTCTAGCCGAATCAATACCAATTATTACGAGACTGATCATACATCATTTAATGTATTTAAAAGATTTCATCACTGTCTCTCTCAGACAAGTTATCTTTAAAAAATAGCACATAATGATTTCCCAGTTTATTAGTATTAGCATATCTACTTTTAGCATGTAAAAATCACATGACTAGTACAGATAAATACATGAACGCTATTTCTAAGTTTACTTTGATTTACATGGTAGACAAAGCTAGTTAATTTCGACTTGATTAAATAAGTAAGTAAGATTCAGTGCACTGTACACTGTTGAAACATAACAGTTTGATGTTAAATTTTGACAATTTTCACTTTTTCATGCAATGTAGAATCTTGAGTCTAGTCCCTTTATTATCAGATTCTGTGAAATAATTGCTTTTAAACAATTGGTGTACTGATTACAGTAGTTTAATGAATTCCATCAACTAGCTGAATAAAGGATGAGCACACATTTTAAAACCACATATCAGAAGTTTTTGGAGAGCATTATGTCAGCAAACTTAAATACAAAACAGGGTTGGAAAATAAACAAGATTATTTATTTTTACATGTTTTTTCAATGATACATGGCGATCATCTATTTATAATAAAAATCAGAATTAAAAAAAAACAACATTTAATCATTTGTTACAGCTGCACTCTCACGGATTGAACGTTTGACAACTTTTTTTATTTTTTGTCTTGGAACAAGCAATATTTTTCGAAATTCCATAGAAACCAGTTAAATAAGACTGCTGACAAAAAATTAGATCACAGATCTTTATATTTCAGTTCAAAAATTGATGTCTTATGCATTTTTCTTAAACCGTTAGTTACATCATTGACTAAATTCACTCTATTGGTCAGTTATCCGATTGGCTGTACATATTATTCTCAGATTCAATTGGTCCGACCAATATTAATAGCCTAGTTTCAGTCTAGCAAATTAATTCCAACACAAGTTGTTTAATTCTTCTGAGAGTGACAAACCATTAAAACAAACATGAAAAATATTTTCGATATATGAAAAAATACACGAAAAATAGATTCAAGAATAAAAGAAATAGGCATCCTTAAATATATATTGCATATAAACAATTAATTATCTTTTATAAAGTTAACCTGAGTTACAATATTTTAACTATGATTTATATTTAATAGTTATATAATTATCATGTTTATCAAACAAACCAATAAAATGTCATTAAATATTTGAGATAAGCACATGCTGACACAAGAACTAAATATTTAAGTCACAGTTAACAAGGCAAACAAAATTCCTACTATATATATATATTTATACACATGTATGTCATTAATTCTCGAAAACTGTTCCACCCCCCCTCCCACCCCGCCCATCGTGAAATAGAATCTCATATCCTGGCCTCAGAACACTGTCCTCTCCATTGACGTTAGCCTGCAATTTAAGATTGGAAACTTTAAATTTCGTACAAAAAATGGCTATTACTCATACCAGCACATTTGGCATAAGACAAGAGCACCACCTGCGGGACGCTAGTCTGATTATATCCTTTTATGGTTAATTTATTTCATATTGTACATGTGATAGTGAATATTCCAATGTTTGAAAGTGATAGCTCTGATAGTTTGCTTTTAAGTTGCCTTCTAAGCACATTATATTATTAAACTTAAAAAAACATAGACTAGTCCAAAAATACTAAAATATTCCCCATCCTCCCCATTCCCTTCCAAATGAGTTTGATATTGAAGGCATAATCCTTTCATTTTCTGTGAAAAAAATGAAGAAGCTTAGTGTCCATTTCTTAAAATCAACCCAAATTCACGTTTTTTACCCTAAAAGCAGGTGAGACTCAATATATTTAGGGCATAATGAGAAGAAGGGTATAAGATGTACAAGTACCCCAAGTTTCAAAGTGACAGCTTTGATAGTTTCCATGCAACTGACCTGAACGCAAAATTTAACCAACGCCAAGGCAAGGATAACAATCAAGTGATGACAAATGCTGCTTGTCATTTTTTTCAAAAAACAGACAAGCTTAAAAAATGTATGAATTTAACAGTGTTTATTAAAGGGACTAGACACCAGGTGATACAATTGCAAAAAAAAGATAATTGTCAAAAACTTACCACATAATCCCAGTAAGTTTAAAAAAGCATCAGTATATTTAATATCTGTATTCATAAACGGATATAATATACACTTGGAAAACTTTATTCGCTATTTTTAAACAAGGAGACCCAAATGAAACAGTTAAATAACTGCGCTTTTTATTTTAATCATGTAAAATTATTTATTATATACCCATTATTTATCCACACGCAATACATATCGCAAAATACAGTAGTCTGTATTCCACTCCAGTGCACAACAGCCGTTTTCAACTCTTGTGACGTCACTTCATAACAACTTTACAAGTATCGTTGCGTGATGTTAAAATGATGTCATAAAACAAAATAATATCTCCTTAAAATGACATTTATTATGAAAACATGTGGCTTTTAAGTGATCTAACAAGTAAATTAGTAATGTATATAATAAAAGGGTTATTAGTATGACGTTTTGGTCTGGGAGGATTGTGCCATGTGAAATCTGAATCTGCAAAAAGCCACTAAAGTTAAATACAACCTCTCAGATCAAAACACACACCCTATTGTATTATCAGCTTTCTAAATGCTCACATCTACAATTCTAGACTTATTTTGAAGAAATACTGTACTTGCCAACCTGATGTCTAGTTTATGGCTATAATAGTGTACACAAAACAGCAGGCATGTTATTCAATAAAAAAAGCCTATTCAAAATATATTGTTGAATACTTTAATACATGTTTCAAATCCAATGGAAATCAGCCAGCTTGAGGTATAGTCATTCTTTTTTGAGACATTAACAAAATAGAATGACATTAAAAAAGGCATATGCTCATTGACTTAAAAAATCCATGATAACAAAATGATTGTTTAGTTCTATTTATTTACATAATCTAATCAATGACGTTCTAATGAGTAGGTCATATTTATGGAATAAGACAAATAACTATATCTTATACATGTGTATGTCAAAACTTTGCATTCATATAATAAATACCATTCAACTTTGTCTTTGGTGTTTGCTGCATTTGCTGGTCTAGAAGAAGATGAGGATGCTGGTGTTCTTAAACAGTGTGTCGCTGGTGTTCTTGTAGTTCGAGTATTTGTATTCGGGTAGCTGTTGTTGCTGATGTTCTTGATTAGGCCTAAAAAAATATGTCCGTTTCGGGTAACCCGACCCTACCTATAAAAATGCGCCGACCCTAACTAAAAATACTCGTTAGCGAATAGAGAGTTACGAAGGGCTGTCAGGCAATGACAGTAATGTAGGAAAGACTACCATGTGCAAGAAAACACTTTGAACTTACGACAGATTTTGAAAACAAAACAAAAAAAAACCCTACCTACCCTACCTAGAAATTTTGGGAAGGTTATCCTAAACAAACAATTTTTTTTGGCCTTAGGATGAACTTGTTCTTGAAGCTGGTGATTTTGTAGTTGTCCCTGTAGGAAATGTGATGTTCTGGGGTTGGTGTTTTTGTTCTTGAAGATTGGGTTGGTGTTCATGTTCTAGTAAGCAGAGTTGTTCATTAATCTGGGGTTGCTTTTGTTTGTTTTTGTCAGAAGTATTGTAGTTTTTATACACAGGGTTGTTCTTGTAAATTAAGTTATTGTGTCGGGGGTTGTTTCAGGATCCCACTCAAATATGTAGAAGGCCTTAAAAATAAGAGAATGTGAAGCTGTGACTCTTTGTTTTCAAATGACAAAAAAGTTTCACATTATAATTATATTTTTTATTATTAAATTTAAGTTAACATTTTATGCTAAAGTTTAGAATGTTACAGAATATATATATATATATATATATATATATATATATATATATATATATATATATATATATATATATATATATATATATCCCTCCTTAGTTGAACGACCACTTGAAATATTAAAACTTAAAATGTCACTATCAAGATCATGAAGATGTGTTTAATTACCCCCAATTTACCCCCTAATTCGCTCCATTTATTAGGTTTAGAAGTGTTACTATGGAGACCTTTAAAGCCAATTACACTAGTATTTTGCTTCAAACACTTTCAACAAAACCTAACATAAATCAAGAGTTGAAGTGGGCCCTGGGCCCCTGACAGCCAAGAAAGACTTTTACATTTGCAGGGCTTGTGGTCTTGTGATTAATTTGATCACTTATATGACAACATGGACATAATAAGGCCTAAACAAATCTTTGTTTACACCCATTTGAATTTATTGTTTTCTTTCTATATTATTTTTTTGCGTTTTGATTAAAATGCGTTTTTTTCAGAGACCTAAAATAATACCCTGATACAGGTCAGTTTGCTCAAGAATTATGGTCGTCCAAAAAAAAGGAATGCCTACCTATCTACCCTTTTGTTTTTGGGGGGGGGGGATGTTAGTAGAAAGTAAGAATATTTTTTTGGCCTAATCAAGGATTTAATTTGAAGACAGTTTTGCTGCATACTGTATATATTTTTACTTTATTACATTGCATTGTGTGGGAGTAGGATTTGATATATTGGTGCAAGGTATTTAGATTATAACAATTCCAGGAAGTTTATCAAATGCTAATCTTTATGCAAGATGTGTCATGTTTGGTGTCATTATTTTGCTTTAATAATTCACTTTTATAATGTATCAATGTAAAATTTTAATTTTTATTACTAGCAAATGAGAAAAAACTAAACAGTTCCTCAGTTGGTAAGATCCATCTACATTTCATGTCAGTATTTATGTTAGCTCCGCCCCTTTCACTGGACTTGACATTGCCCCTCTCACTGATTTTGACATCTGATTGGCTGAGTTAAAGTGCCTTTTAATGTTTCTTTATGAATGACAGTTTTATACAGGGAAAGCCTGGTTAATAATGTGACAATCATTATTCTGAAAAGGGTGCTATAAATATGATTATGAATGGGCTTATAATTTATTTAAGATAATAACCATAATCTGCTGTTATGCACTTTAATTGATCAAAATACATGTTCCTTATGCTTAAACTAAAAATCCTTATAATATTGGTAGAAATACATGACTGTCAATTTAGAATTGAACTTCAATTTCATAGCATTTCACAGAATTGATTAAAATAATTGCTTATGGTCATGTTGATTTATAGGCTATTAGCAAAGAGGGAAAAAATAAAAATATATATATAATTATATGGAAAGGAAAAATTGAGATGAATTTTATGTGAATATCTTAAATGTATAATTCTCCATTTTGCTAAAGTGGCTAATTGTTATTTAATTCAAATGTTTTTTGTTTTTTTTTGTACATTTCATTTTGGCATTTTGATATTATTTCAAGGATATTCTGGATATGCAGTTTTAATGTCTTTTGTTTGATTTCTATTTGTATAAGAAAAGCCAGACAAAACTATAATTATTGTTGTTATTTGCAATTGTTTAAACCTGGGAGTAAGATAACATATTATTGGTCCCAGTTTAAACATAATTTGGCTTTTAGTGTTTATTCAATATTTTTACCAGCCTTCTTTGTATGGTGCACTTAAAGCTGCACTCTCACAGATTGAATGTTTTTACAACTTTTTATTGTTTGTCTTGGAACCAGCCAATTTTTGCAAAAATCCATGGAACCAGTTATATAAATAAAACTACTAACAAAAAATCCAAAAATGATGTAATATGCATTTTCCTTAAAAACATCAATTTTTTCAAACAGAAAAATGTGAAAATCTACGATCTGATTTTGTCAGCAATCTTATATATCATAAATTTATTTGCAGATATCCAGGCAGAAATTTGCTCTTTCCAAGACAAACCAAAAAACAGTTGTCAAAATGGTATATCTGTGAGAGTGCAGCTTTAACGTCATCAAACACCTAGATTTTAGAGTAATTACCAAGTCTTACTTTTTGTTTTTAATTTTAAGTCTAATTGGCTATTATAAGGGCCCTTTCCATATCTTGATTAAGATTTTTTTTATTGGAAAAGTTTAATGATGTTCTTACCTACTATTTTCTAATTATGGACTTTTTGTTAAGGCCTAAAAAAATGCATTTGGTTCGGGTTACCCGACCCTACCTACGGAATAGGCGCCGATCCTACCGTTTTTATAGTCAGTTTTAAAAAAAATTAAAAAGTAAAAAAAAAATATATATATATATATTTTTTTTTTAAATTGCTTTTCACTTTGTAGTTGAAAACCTTAAATTCTTATACAGAAGATAACTTTAACACCATTTTCCAATGATGAAAATGACATTCTTATATAAAGCCTAATAAAAAATAAAAAAAGCCTACCTACCCTACCTATTTTTGAAAAGGATGTAACCCTAACCAAACAATATTTTTTTAGGCATAAAAGAGAATTTTAAGGGCATTAATGGTAGCATAGATGCAGCCACAGAGACAATTATAAACAAAAGACTTCCTAAAATAGACCTGCCACATATGAAAAATTCATATAACTATACACGAAATAGACTTAAATCATACTGGATTTGCAATTGCAATTGTGTTATTTGTTATCGCTGATTTAAAAGGAACACTATTCTTAGAATAAAGGAATGGAAATCCTGAACAGAAGTCTCTGACTGTTGAAAAAACTACATCAGCCAACCACAAATACTCTAAGGCTGACCAACAGTAATCTGTCAGTAGGGACTGAAAACAAGGAGGCACAGGGGCTCTACTGTGCTATTCCCCAGTCATTCAAAGTACCCAATTCTTAGCAAAATATTGTGTATGAGTGTAGACATTAGACAATATATATATATATATGTATATATATGTATATGTAAGATATAGCAATAAATTTCGACTAGCAAACAAACGTATAAAGAAAGTATAAACCAGGTAGAAAAGGCGATTGTTGCCTTAGCAAGAGACATAAATGAGTTCTGAAAAAGGGAAAACACAATTACTGAAAGCTTATTAAAACGATCAGCGAGATACTCAACTGAGGAAAATGACATAAGCTTGGAAATGCCTTGAGATGTTTTTAGAATACCTGCCCAGTGGCCCACTGTTTTTTCATAATGATATAATAAAATCTTTGAAAATCTTCTTTTAAACCACAAGGCCACTTATTCAGCAACCAGCGACCTCCTTAGCAATACATGCCTTCCTTTGCAACCAATTACTTCTTTCTCAGCCGTTTATTTACTAAGTTACTAATGATTTCATAAGCAACCACTTTCTTCCTTAGCAGCCAATGACCACCTAAGCATCCAATCACTTCCATATCCACCACCTTCTTACTAAACAACCAATGATTTTAACAGTCCATATTGTATAAATTACCATGCATTTGATGTGTCTAATTAATAGGTCAATTGCTTTTAAAAATCAACCATGCTTTGATTGTCCGGATGTAAAAAGTGCCTCTCTGTAATTCTCTAGATCTAATAATACTAACCACAGGTAATAATAATAATATGTTTAAATCCCATTACCTCTGAGCCATACAACATAATTGGCAATTTTTGCATCAAATACAATGAAAAATGTTTTGAATGGTACATAACTATAATTCTAAAACGAACTTAAAACATGAAAAAGTACTAGTTTTGCCTTAATTGACATATATTCAGCCATTTTATACAGAGATAACGTACTTGAGAAATGAACACCAACATAATCAAAACCCTTTCCAACATCAAGTTTACTGTTTGCATTAGACCAATTTCCATGTCTTGATAATTGAATATTCAACTGCATTATTAGGCCTACAACGGTGTCGGATACACATGCAATATCATCAAAATCGACAAAATGCACAGGTAGAATAAACTTGGTATTTTCAAGTCACGTTTTTGAAGACCACAAGTTTCATAATAGCTTCAACAGCTTTGTTGTTGCGTAAATGGTTGATTGACATTGTCACATGAAGTTATCGTTGTATGGTCACGTTGTCAAAATATCGACTTACAAGTATGAAAGTCCTCGTGGTTCAAGTGTTGTTGATGTTACTGTTTTCTTTTTTCTTTCCTGCATTAATAAGCGTGTGTTGGCACCCCAATAAAGCATTTTTTTTTAATAAACCTGTATTATTTCCTGCAATTCCGCTGTCAGAGAGTAAAATAATGACAAAATATTGTTTTTAAATGCATTCCCGGGAAAACTATTTCAACCCAAAACTTCTTAGTTACAAAATGCAGATCGATTTTAGGTATTCAGAAAGTCACGTGATACGCTAAATTTAGATTGTACTTTCGGTTTTGTTTCATTTTGTAATTGCGATAAATGCATTTCATATCAATCTCGGGGTTAACAAAATGTCAAAAAGGATAATATCATTTTTTTTTTGGATATGCGAATATTCATATATTCGAAATATTGACCAAACTATAAACTTTGATGAACTTTCACAAAACCATAAAATAAACAGTTTCAAACAAGTTGCTGCAGATTCGTGTTTTTTGTGACTTGAAACTTGCAATATCAGTTAATAAATGACAAGTGTTATGCATCAACTTTTCCGGAATTATTTCTAAATCAGTTTCTTACGGCTGTAGTTTGATGGGAGTGAAACCAAACTTTGGTGACATATAACCTGAAGTTAAACAATGTTAGAAAATGCTGAAAGAGGTTTTAAGATTTTCTGACATTATTAAACTGCACTTTATCATTATATTTGTCTTAAATAGTTGGTAGGAGTGACCCCTTTTGTCGCGGAAACACGCGAATTCATTGAATTTTTGACGTACTGTGATTTAAGTATGTATTTGTGTTTTTATTTGTGTGCACAAGTGGTGTTAGTTATTAGTTTTTGTTAAAACATTTTGCGCCAAGCGGAAATTTTTTAAACATTAATGCGCCATGGGGAATTTTACCCAACCTTACGCCATGTGGAAAATACTTCGAAAACCTTTTTTTTTTGTACAATTGGCGCAGAGGCAATATATATACGAGATATTTATGAGGAGTTCTTGCAAAAATGGATTACTTAACACATGGATTTATATCTTAACATCTGTAATTTAAAAAAAATGGATTTTTGTATTATCCGTTTAAATTTACATATTTCTTGAAAGAATCATTGTTCAAAATAAAATCTTTAAATTTTAACTATTGTTGATAACTTTGTTTCAGTTAGAATATAATAAAATAATTAAATTTAGGAACTCAAAATTAAAACAAGTTCCAGTGTGTAACTTGAAATAGTTTTTTGCCGCATTGTTTGATTCCTCGAACCGGATATGGATCAGTGAAAAGGGATGAATTGGAAAATATCAATTATATCCTAAAATGGATATTAACGTCTTTTAAATTAGTCCTGCAATGGGGAAACAAATTGAAAAATGTGTGTAGTAACTGGCCACAAATATAAGTTATTCATTGGGAGAGAATAAGAAAAGTGAAAAAAGGAATATTTACAGTGATGTGTAAAATAACACCATTCTGTTTGATATTCTACAATTAAGTGTTGCTCTGGAGTAGAATTAAATGAGACAACAAATAAAAAATGGAAAATCGTGAATAATTCAAAAATAAAAATGGCAATTATTTTCAACATAAAAGAGGTTAGAACCCATTATAGGAATGTCATTGTAAATGCAGTTTCTGAAGGACAGGATATTATGGGGAAAATAATCCAAAAAACAAGGAAGTGTATCGAAAACGTTGTATTACGAGAAGTTAGAATTGCAATCCGGAAAATTTGTGACATCCATGACAAAAACCAAGGAAGAAAGTGACCAACAGATTTTGGACGAGGAAAGTGGACTTGGTATATGGCCATGGAGTGTTATTCGGATTTAGTAGAATTCAAGGGTTTTGCAATTTCACGAAAACAGGAAGAAGAAATTGTGTTGTTCCATGAAAGGCGTGATGAGTAATTTGATCAAGTGTAAGATGAAATTCAAAACCTAACCATGAATAAGATAAAACAAATAAACTGGACATAAATAGCAGTTTTGAAAGAAAATCTGTTCAACAAACATCATCACAAAAACTGCCAAAACTTGAAATAGTTTCCTTTGGTGGAGACCAAGAAAACTGGACTGAGTTTTGAGACTCATTTGAAGGGGTTGTTCGCAAAAATAAGAGTCTTTCAAACATTGACGAAAACACCTATCTCAAAGGCAGAGTGAATGATGATGCCAGAAATGTCATTGCAGGATTGTCAACAACTTGAAAAATGTAAATTACAGTAGTGCGGTTAAAATCTAACAAGAAATATTTGGAGATGTGCAGATGGTCATTGATTTGCACTACAGCAAAATGATCAATCTCAAAGGGCTACCAACAGTGTCCTAAGTTTGAGACTCTCTGAGGTCAAATCTGCTAGAGGATGTACTTCTGTAACTGGAAATGCTCAATGGTTTAGCAAACAAGTGAGCAGTATGTTCGTTTCGGTTAAGGCTAAAAGGATATTTCATTGCTTGTGAAAAGTCTAAACAGAAAACAATACGTATGGTTTAAATAACCTTAACACACAAACAGAGATACTCATGTCAGTATTGATTACTCTCAAAAATATCCAAGTGTGCAAAGAAGCAGCTAAGCAGAAATGGCTAAAATAAGAAAATTACAAAACTAAATGGGCAGCCAAAGTGCCCAGGATATACTTGATTCTATGCCGATATTGTGGTATATTTTTTTTAATATGTTAGGTTAAATATAACAAATTTTGTAAAGGCCATATGCCAATATAGAATAATCTCACTTTTTACTGCAACTATACTACATTGTCTATACATATAAATGCAATGCGTTGAACATGAAAAAAATGAAAATAGACAGGATGTATTTTAAATTTCGGTTTAAGAGCAAAATTAATTTTACGGAATAAGCACAAGTCAATATTTTCACAAGTTGCGCGGCGTACAATGATAATGAATGATCACAAACTAAAATAAAAAAAACAAAAAACAATACTCCACAAAGTATCTAGGCCATGTTTCATGCAATTAAAAGTTCATTGATGATATTTTATGATATATGTCAACAAATACACTTTCATCCATAGACAGTTATATAACTGTTTATTGCAATCTATATCTGGTTGGTATCGTTAACAGTTTATGATTATAGGATTGACATATTATTAACTTATCTGAGTATTCATCAGTGTGCACTGTCATATTCATGAGACGTCTCTCTTTAAATTTGACGTATGTTTAAGATTTCAATGAAATATCCAATACTTGTCAATGCACATATTATATACGGTAACTGAGTTTATTTTATATATCCGGTATGTATTAATATGTATTTTGCTCTCTGTAAACATTGTCTTCCTTTGTTGTTTTTGTTTATCCACGTGTTTTGTTTAAATACCAGGAAGTAAACAATATCATGTGACCAAAAGAAAAAGTAATCAAACAAAGCATTAGGTCAACATCCACTATTATTTATTTTTATGATATTTTCACTAGTAACGTAGTTATTACACATTTGTTAGGCAATTAAACAATAATGTGCCACTAGTCAAAGAACCATTTTGTAAATGCAATGTACATGTATGTGTCTGTTCGTCGCTGTGTTATTTGCATAGTATTTTGTTGAAATGTTTGATCAGGGGTCATATTGACCTATTTCAAACACATCGTCTGTATATGCTTTTTCGATGAATAAACGTTCTTCTTCTTCTTCTTCTTCAAACAATGTGATATAGATATGTACAGTATTAAAACAATTTCATGGCATTATGTAATAAACATATGGTTGCCACGTTATCGATGAAATAAGTTATTAATTGCATACACTCATGTGCACCGGAAAGAACACTTATCATTGTAATGTCCTAAAAATACATAAAACTGCATGCTATAACAAAGTCTAAATGCATTCTATCAATTATCTTTATATTCCATCCATTAACAAATGCGTGGTACTCAAATTGTTTGACGCTTATCAAGCAGATTCTGTTGGATGTTTCTAATATATCTAAACCATGGTTTATTTGATAATTGCCAATCAAAGTACAATACTATTATTCCTTGTGGTTGTTTTTCATTGGAAACGTAATTACACTTAAGTATAAAACCTAATATCACGATCGATGTGGGAGTAATTAAAGAAACCTATTGCTTTGTATTGATCAAATTGGCGAAATATTTCAGTATCATCGTTAAAATTGAATAAATTAAATTCATGTCTATAAACATGTTTAATACTGTCTAATATTTCTGCAGGAATATTCCTGTATGCTTCAATGAAAGATAACTGCTTAATTATACGTCTTTCGCTTGCTCTACTTTTCTCCCTAACTTTCTTAAGAACGTTTATATGATCAGTCCTATTAATAGACTCTGCCTCTAATTCGGAGAGCGAAAATCCCGTAGTCCCTATAACTCCTCGAATCTGCAACTTCCGCCAGACCCTACACAGGGCATCTGGCCATGACATGCACTTAACAATGTTTTTACGCCATTCGAAAGGTCCAGATACTGAATATTGAATAGCGTCATGGGCGTGGAGGTCAGTGAATTTGGCTTTCATTGCATCTAGACTCTTGACCTGCCCAAGAGCCGACAATATAACTGAAGTATCTTCTTTAAACGTTTCCATTTTGCCTATATATGTGTAGTTTACTTCACATGGTAAACACGCATCCCACTTGGCAACATGACAGTCGAGAGATTTCCCCTTCTTATCCGTGAAAATCACATGTTCAAGCAGTTGTCGGAACGTGATATTCGCATATCCACATTGTTTCTTGTTAGTTTGTGAAAACCTACTGAAATACGGATTAGGTCCAACAAGTTTATCTACGTAAAGTGAAAACAGCATATCAAAAGGGTTCCTAACAAACATAAATCGAAAACTTTTGGTTGCGTCTTTACTACCAACAGTCCAGTTTTTAAGGTTCAAATAATCTTTTGAACGAGTTATTTCTGAGATGGGCACATCAAAAGGAGTCAATACTGTCCCATTGCGTGTACCACTGTTGTTAAGCGCCATCATTTGGAAAATCCTTTCCCAGAAGGTGGAAGCAATCTTACACAGTGGACAGAACACAGCGTTGGCATGCGGGTCGAAACTCACTCGGATCCCTTTGTTCCCCGATCCATGTATAGTGTTCTCACACGCGCGGCGTAAAGACTTGGCTCGCAAAAAACCATCTTCCGCTGGCAGATTCTTTATTTAGACAATCAAAGACTAAACTAAACATATACACATTTTTAAAAAAAAACAATATAAGCAAATGATCAGAGCTATTAACATTCCAAAAGGCCTTTTTAAAACATCCTCAATGGTTTACATACCGAACATTAACGTGCTCAGTCAGAAGTAACAGGACCAAGCCGACCTTTATGAAGCGATGAATAAAAATAAACATAAATATTTTAAAGCACTTCAAATAATAATACACCTCTTCGGTTCAATTCAAGAGAGTTCCAATCGAATTAAAAAGGGAAATCCCGAAATCATTTGGAGAACTTTACATTTCAATTGAGATCATTCGAAATCGATTGCATTGAAGAGCTCTTCAATTGAGTAAGAGCTACATTGATATCAAATTCAATTAAATACCTGTCTAATTCAACAGGAAATGTTACCTTATCACTATTTTGTATAAGAGCTCTCTTCAATTGATTGAGAAAATCCTTAAGTGATAGCAACAATGGGATTGTTGCTTGCAATAATTTTAAAATGATCGCTTAAATACTAGGAGTCCTCTTCAAATCAATGCATTTGTATTGTTTGTTTAAATATTAACCATTTGAATTCAATATTTATATGACAAACTACATAAACAAGCTCAGTAGCCAAAAGATTAAACATAAGTTTGTCATGTGGTTTAAGAGTGGTTTAGGATCTTTAATGATGGAGTTAACATTTTGCTCCTACTACCTTTGAATCCTTTGTTTAATAGCTGTTCTTTGCATGTGTTGTTGGTACGAACTCTTGAGATATCATCTTTTCTTCTGACCTGGGGACCAGCTCTAGAACAAGGGAACGTAACAATGTTATATTCAATGACGACAGGACATCGGCCTTAGTCTTCTATTGACATACAAAAGTTGTTTGAGCTATCTTATATAAATAAACGCGTTAAATAAAACATTCATATATCTATAAAACATTTTAGATAAGGTAAGGTAGTTAGATTGTTTAAGTAAAGATTAGATTTAAATAAAAAATGAGGTAACAAATACCAAAACAAGGATGAAATTTCTGTGTTAATTTAAAATGTATTTTTCATTAATATGAAACGAAATGATGAAAATTAATTTCACACACACAACAACCATAAGCATGCTTCTACCATACATATTTCTTCATTTAGTTTTAGTTTCCTGTCGATATGGTCCAAATGTTACATTAAACCATAAATATATTTTCTCAAAACATCTGCTTTCCACCTTGTCCATAGCCGCTTCAGAGTTTGTTCACGATTTTTTTGATTCTGCGACTACGCTAAGGGAGACATAATGGAAGTCCAAATGTTAAAATTGTTGCCCTAACGCGCATTATCTTGTTTATGATTCGATGGATCTTGCTGTGTTTAATAATTGTTTGGCCGCATTTGAACAAAGTCGAAAACGTTTGGCCGTATGAATCTTTTGTCCCAAAGAGCAGGAGTTGAAGTTGGAACCTGGGTGTAAATAACTTGTGAACTAGGCTTGCCTTTGAATCCCGGTTAAGTGGGTAGAGACAAGAAAATTGGATCTATCTACAATGTTTTCAGAGAACAAGCGGTTATTAAGAGCGCTGCAATGCATGCGTAACCGTGCATGATACACACTCTTTATCGTAAGAAAATAGTTTTGTTGGTTTTGTTCAGATGCGTTTGAAATCTAAAAGGATACGGCTGATCGAGTTGCGTCATTAAGGGCATTCTACGAAGGTATGTTAGAAAGAAGAAGAAGTTGGACAACAGCTTAGATATAAATGGGATGTGGTAGATATTTTCCGAATTACGAATGTAATTGGTAGTTATATCTCCAACACGGGAAATTATCATGAACGACAATCGGATGGAGATATTAAATTAAACATCTTATAAAATAGGGTAGGGGTGTGTTACGTTTCCTCTTGGTTTCGATGTATAAAATGTTTAAGAACACACGAAGTTTTGCATCTTGGCCTTCTTCTTCTGTTTGCGAGATATTGTCCGAGGCGATTTCCGCTTACTCAACTAAGTGTCTGATAAAGTTGAATATAAATTTCTTCGATCGAGGAGGAATAATACCTCACTATATCAATAATTATGCTTCCAGGCTCTTCGATTGAAAGAACGAATATATTCATGTCAGGAGCAGGAATGTGATACCTAAGTGTAGTAACTTCATTATTCTGTGTATTATAAATAAAAACTGGTGGATCTGATGGATCGTTGATCATTCGAGAGACTAAGTGTCTCAGCCTTTGGAGGATCAAAATGAACCAGCCAACGTTCTGCTCAGATTTGGTTGTTTGCCAAGACGTAATTATGTAAACATGCAGAAGCAATTGGGTCATAGAACAATGATTTGTAAGGCTATATCTTCTGACAAAACGCAAATTCGGAGACTTTGATTCCTGCAAAATGATGTTCATATATACTAGAAAAAGGAGCGAACAAAGAATAGAGCCTTGTTGAATTCTTGCTTTTACAGATACCGTGTCAAATTTAGTACCAGAAAGAACAACGCATTGTTTTATTTCACTTAGTTTATCAACAAAGCATGAACGAAGTGCTCCTAAAATGCCACTATGCATTTGTTTGAAAAGAAGACCTTTGTGACAAACCCAAACCACATACATTTGCTAGTTTACATAGACGGGGTCATTATTTGAGTGGAGAGAAAAAGGTTACGGCAGGAATTAGCGATTTCCGTAAGTACGTAACAAAGCATGCTTAGCAGTTTTTAAGTGGGCGGTGTTTCCAGTTGTTGATTTTGCATGCCTCAGTGAATCTTCATATTATTTTGTTTTGCCTGCCTGTTAAGCCGTCTTATGTTTCGTAATACTTTCTTAATTCACTACGGAACATCAAGAGATCTGTTCAAATCGTTACACACAGTTTGTTTGAAAACCTAATTCGCATAATAGCATGAGCTGATTGGAAAACTAGTCTGTATAAATATCTTAATTATTTTTACAGGATTGTATCCCAATAAAAATCTGTCACGAGCTGTCTTAATTTGTAAAATCACCTTGCAAGAATTTCAAGATTATTCGTCTTAAATAACAACTAGTCGATTTGTTGAATTTTAGAACACAGTAGGATCAACAATTAAAACAAAAGCTTCAGCATTTCCATTTTGAAAAATACGGAATCAGGAGACGAGGCCATACACTTTCGAAGCGAGATTGAGAAGATTCTATAAAATGACTGAAATCAGTTATTTGTTGCGAGAGATTAAACTGTTGTAATATGGATTTGATCTTATAATGCGGTGGTGGTTTGTTTCTGTCCAAACGGAAGTCTCCAATAATGTTGTTTTTTTACAGATAATTTGGATATTAGAGACCTGTCTCCCTTCATTACGTATAATAAGCCGGCACTTAACAACTACTAACATTTGCATGCTTTTTCAAAGCAATGGTATGTTATTCTAGTTGTTGTGTAATTATCTTTAGTGTGTTTGCGTTAAAAAAAAACAGTATGAAAGTATACTTATGTAAAACAATATTCGGACAACCTTTGAAATACTAACTTTTAAAAAGAAACCCTCACATACGTTGATATTAAACATATAGTTTACCATATCTCAAGTATGTATGTAGTAGAATTCACTTCCATTGTCTCTGCTTTCGATCAATTAGCTCATAAACAACTTGCGTCACTTATTGTATCAGTAAACGTATAAAGAACCACAATGCATTTTAATCACGTGCTTGTTACGCATGAGAAGACAGCGACGTTGGCAGACAACAACAACAGCGATACAGATAATGTAAGTTCTTATTAAGCAATTGGACTACCGATAGTAGAAGCCCGTTGATCAACAAATTATTTTTATAAGATAAAAATGTATATTAAAAACTACAGAAACAAGCTCAGTAGGCAACAATTTAAACATAAATCCATATAATTTATATATAGTATATACAAATCTAGGTGTGTTAATCAATGATTGTTAGGTACCACCTTGGGACGGTCAGTTAAATGTAAATTTACTTGGGGTTTAAGGTTATCAATGATAACATATTAAATGTAGGTTATATTTCAAAATGTATTAATGTTGATATTTGTTCATTATTTAAAGATAGAAAGCGTACGACAAGATCACATGGCAGGAGAATTGTGGAAATATTAAAAGAAAACAACGTAGAACAATTGATATGGAGCAGTGTAATAGTATTCTGTTACTTAACGGAAAACATCGACTTCTTTCTACTTTATGTTCCCTTTCAGTAATTTATTTACGCTAACTTGATAGGGAAGCGGATACTATTATTTTTAGAACAGATCCAAAGTATGAATGTGCTTGCATCGTTAATGGTTATACGAAACATTACCTTCATCCCACTTTTGAGAATGTTGATCAAACTATCTTTCAGCAACAAGGGTATAGATCTTCTCAATTTAAATAGTGTATTCAAGAATAAAAATGCAGAAAAATGCATTCCATATTAAGTATTAGAAATGTCATATTTAATTATAATATAGTAGTAGCAGAAGATGACATTTTTGCAAAAACACCTTCTTCTTGAGATTGTATTAACTCAATGTACAGCTACGACCCTGTTGGACATATTGTTACAGGAGATTTTAATTTTATTAAAAACAACCTCCTTAGAAAACTGCTAAATAAAGGTCCTAAATACCGGATAGCATCTGAAATTGATTTCCATACATGTAAATTAGAATTGACAGACATTGATTATGGAAACATTCCTACAATACATTGGTTACCTAAAATGCATAAAAATCCGTATCAATCCTGATTAATTGTTAATTCCACTTCTACTGTTATAGTATACATATATGTATTGATAAAAAACGACACCTTTTAATCGTTATTTAAGTGTTAACATTAAAAGATTATCTACGTCTTGAGATCTCGCTCTTGTTGATAAATTCAATAGCACTTTAAGATATATTAATGATATTCTAAGTTTGGATAATTCTGTGTCTACATATAATATTAAATCGATTTACCCTTTACAATTGAAACTTAATAAATCTAATAAATCCGATTTAAAAGTATCCTATTTAGATCTGCAACTCGAAGTAAAAAACGAAAAATCAATCTTTTAATAAACGTGATAATTTTAATTTTAGAGTAATCATTTACCCGTCTTTAGATGGAGATGTTCCTAGGTCACCATCATACGGTGTTTTTATTGCACAGTTGATAAGATTTGCTAGAATATGTACGGATGTCAAAATTTCAGCCCTCATAGTAAACTTATGACTGAAAAACTTCTAAAACAGGGTTTCAGATATTATAAATTAAGGAAAACTTTCTCAAAATTTGTTAATGGTCATTATTATCTAATATCAACGTACAATAGTAGTTTTAAATCGCTGATTTCTAATAGTATTGCTCATACCGATGTTTATGGTAATGTTTTGAAGAAAATTCGTAAAATTAAATTTTTTCCAGCAGGTAGTTGGGTAGACTCAATGAATTACTTGGATTTTATTTAAACCGTGGATATAAAGGCAATACTTGAGAGTACTTGTCTTCCAGTTTTTGAAGATGAATTCCTGAAACGAAATATAGGGTTGTGTGCTTTCTATGTTTCTTGTTTGTGAATTTGTATTCTATGTCTTTGGCGTTGCCCATTGCCACTAAATCGGGTTTATGTTTAAATTTTTTGCTACTGAGCATGTTTCTGTAGCTTTTTGCATATATATTGAATAGAGCATCCTTACATAACTAAGCTTTCATTCCTTTGATTTGATGAACATTTTGCAAATTCATATTATCTTTAAAACCTTTTTTGGATGACTCTACTAAGCTTTCAGTCCTTCGATTTTATGAAATTTTGCAGATTTATGTTATCTTTAAACCGGATTATTGGAACGCTTGTTGTCTCGGCGTTAAATCATAGCTTTGCAAAAGGTGAACTATCATTTATGCAAAAACAAAGTGTTGTTTCTTAACAACATAAAAAGGAGATCATGAAAATCTGGAAAATTGGCGACCTATATCTTTGTAAAATATTGATTATAGGAGTGCAGCAAAAATCTTAGCAAAGATCACTCCCTGCATTACTCTTTTGTATAGTAGTTGAAGTGTTGTCAACTAAATTTAGAAAAAAATAAAAATACGAAGGTATAAACATACAAAGAAAACATCCAAAATTACTCAATTTGCGGACGACACAAAAGTTTTTTAAAGAACCATAATGAAATACCCATTGTTCTTGATATAATTGATGAATTTGGAAAATATTCAGGACTAAAATTAAATAAGGCAAAAACACAAGGTTTTTGGATTGGCAAATGCAAACGAAACGACGCGAATAGTAGCTATAAAATAAAGTTTACATCGAGTAATGTTAAATCACTAGGTGGAAATGATAAAAATGAATGTACGAACTTAAGCTGGAATTTAAAAAAAAAGAAAAATTTAAACAATTGGTAGATAATTTGAAGAAACGAAAACTCACCTTCTTTGGCAAAATAACGGTCATAAAATCTTTACTTTTTCCAAATCTTGCTCAAAACATTGTAACACCTGATTCAATAATAAAGATTGTTAATTCCTTGATCTTTGAATTTCTTTGGAGTGGTAAAAGAGAAAAAATTAAACGCACAACATATATTGGAACACACTTGAAGGAGGTCTAGATATGCCCATTTTTGGATACTTTTCTAAAACAATGAAATTAAAATGGATAAACTATCTAACTAATACAGTAAATGCAAACAGGAAACTTATACCATCATTAATATTTGATCAATTTGAGGAAAAGTTTTTTTTATATTCCATATGAATGTAGACAGTATTAAATCCCTGCCGAAAAAACAAAATAAGTTTGTTCTATATACAGTTGCTTATATTATGGATCCAGTATAAACAACGCCAATTCAGCAAACTAAAAGGCACGACACTTACTACAATATTAGAAAAGAAATAATAAATTTATAAAATTTGAAAATAGAAATCTTTTATTTAAGAACTGGATCGATTTAAACATGCTTTACATTAATGACATTATATTCAATTCGGGCAACGTCGACACAAATACTATTCTTGATAAGCAAAAGTATAAACACAATTTGATAGCGGAAGTAAATATACTTATGGCCAAAAGTCTTGTCCGGTATATATTAAAACAAGCAATACCTAACACTTGGAAAGAAATCTTTAGAGCAAATGTATCTACAAGGACTATGGTTAAAACAAAACTTTTAGTTAGTTGTCAAGACAAATCTCTCGAAAACATGACGAATACACAGAAATATCAGATATATTTTAAAGAATTATATGAAAAACCATATTCATGGTTATTGGGAATGACGATTACAAGAGCATAGTTGCTGGATCTATTTGTATCACATAGTTTATAAATCCATCGTGGACAATAAAGTCAAACAGTTTAAAGTTATAACATAAAATTATAGCAACAAATTAAAAAATTTATATGCCTGGAAAGTGAAAGATTGTCCTTTATGTATATATTGCATTGAAGTAGAAGATTATGAGCACCTCTTTGTAACATGTAAGTTATTGTCAACTTTTTGGAGTGATATTCAGACAATCTTGAAAAGATGTGGAATACAGAATCATTATATATTAAGAATATTGAGGACATTGTGCTGGGGTTTAAAAAAATTCAAAAATAATATAGTATTGTTAACAATGTTTTAAGTCAGTTTCTTATTGTATTTACAAGACTTACTTTATGTGTGAAAGAAGAAAAACCGAATAATATTATTATGCCGCGCATTTTCAGCGCACGAAATGTTTGATTTTTAACAAATAAAAACATAATCGTAATTATTTCAGGAGATCATAATTAAATATAAATGATATTTCCTCAGATACTTAGATATTCCTTTAAGGACACAACAGTAACAATTATCACTTTTCATGTCTAGGGTTGAGACATGATCTAAATAATCATTGCATTATCTTTCAGTAACTGACATATTGTGTCAGAATTTAATTTGCTTGGAGAAAAAATAATTTCATTTTTGATTGTTCTGATAAGCGCTTATCACCTATCATTTGTTTATCAAACTCTGTATCAAATGTTTAGGAGTATATTAACACATACATGTTTTCATTTAGATAGTGAAGATTTAGTTATAAAAAACGAAACAACTTTGTGTAACTTTGTAAAAGACATTATACTCTATTTTTCTCTTTGTAAAACTTTGTGCTTTACTTTGTGTTTTTAAAGTGTGTGAACATTCTAAGTGACTAAATTTAATTGAACGAGCTAATAATTAGACTTCTATATTTGAGTTAAACTATTCATAGTACTCTTTTGTTTGTTACTGGAATAAAAAGTGAAAACAAAATGGCGCTTCACGTTCCTTTTTGTCGGAGTAATGTTATGTGGCAGACATACGCAATGTCGTGTTGGGGGAGCGAGGCTAACAATGCCGCGAACCCAAACTGTCGCATAAAATATTATGCACCGTTTCTATAACGATTTAATAACTCTTCAAACTCATTTTATAAATAAAGTCATTTCCTTGCGCTTTCTAAATGAATTTGTCAACTAAATTGCTGTATATTGATTACCTCAAATATTGTACAATTTACCACATTGTTTGTTGAGGTTATTTGTACTCTTTTTATATTTGATGACAAAATAAACAGATTGTTATAGATTGAAAATTCCAAAAAGAAAAAAAGGTACAGAAAAAGAAATAAACAAGGTGAAGGAACAAAGGTGCTAAGTAATCCCATTGAAGGTGAGCAAACCGTCATATCAATAAGGACAGTAAGATGAAATGGAAGTATGTTTATCTGAATGAAAGGAAATGTCATCTCAGACTTCAGAGGTACAAATGGTAACGAGTGGTTCCTTTCAAGGATTTCAAAAAGCGAAAGGATTTTACTTTTCACAATATTATATTTACAAAAATACTAAACATGTATACCCTAGCTAGCTCGTGCTACTATAGATGAAGTTGGTAGAAAAAGAGTACAAGATCTTAATAATTGTTTAATATGTCAAGGTGTATATCTTAGCTATGGTACGTGCACCGATATACACAGCTCTCATTTCATTTCACACTCTGTATTGTATGTTAAGGCATACAACGTATTAGGTCTGCATACACAGAAGTTCTGCAACCTGCAATTAACATACTATTACAATACATATCAATTCTAACACAAACCAGTTTAAAACATATAAAACATATTCATATTTACAATTAATCATATATTCAATTACTGGCATCCATGGCTGTCAATGGTATAACTCTGAGCATTGCACAATATACTCCACAATGTATTCCAACAAAAACAACAAAAACAACATAAATTATTCTTACCGATTGATACAATCGACTGCTTTCACCCTGCCGTCTCACTCCACGAACATCTGTGTGCTTTATCAATTAGGTGGTTACTGCATATACTGTAATAAATTATATGCACAGGTTAAATGGGTGCAAGGGGTGTTTTGGTGATCAATGAGATGTTCATGCACTTTGACCATCGGTACTAACACAAGATTCCAAAGACAGTAAAATACGTTAAATACAAAGAATTCCAACCCGACATGACTTGGACATATGAACAATAGAACAAAGAAATAAATTAAACCAATACTGACCATTGACAAAGCCCTGGAGAAGAACTTAAAATATAAAGTTTTCATCAAATAAAATGACGATTTTACTTTTCAAGTTTCCCGGATGTAAATGTGTACAACAGTCCAAACGCCCGTAACAAAAAACGGTTAAAAACAACCCGGTTACGCATGTGAATAGGAATATAAAGTAGATATGAGTGCAAATATTGATTCAAAATCATAAACGGAATCGGTAAAAAAGTACTCTCATATAGCGGTAGCATGACTATGTTATTGACGAGTCTCTACTACTACTACTACTACTAGAGATCAATAAAGATCCAAATAATATTTTTATAAGTATACATGAGCAACAATTTCTTCCTACACTGGATCTTCAATTAGTTGTCAGTTTAGTTTGAGCTGTATGGAATTTTCGAGACAACCTGTGCAGTACCGTCAATATTACACACCTCTTGAAGATAGTTTCTTTGTAACCTCCATAACAAACCAATTATTATAGAAATATATCGATGTATTTTATACCAAAAAAAGAGAAGGCCCTGCATATGTTCTGTCACATGGTCCAAGTTTAATATGAGGAACCGAAGGTAATGGATCCTTAATATTTGGATTTGGTCAAAAACATGCCTAAACCAGGATGTTATATGTTCACTTGGTGCAACTATGGACAACTCTTTGCAGTAGGAAAATATGTTTTCCTAGTACACATAACGGAACCAGGAGGGTATAACAAGAATGTGGAATACAGTTAGTGAATTTATGCGTTTGATACACTAATGGTAGTTTCAATGGCTATGGATAATGATCTTTTTGGGAAACAGCAACTAACAGGATATGTAAGTGATGAAATAATACGTAATCAACAATCAACAGAACTTGTAACTGATGCGATATTTGTAAATCAGCAAAACACAGGAAATGAGACTGATGTGATGCTCGATAATCAATAATTTACAGGATCTGTAGCTGGTGAGATGCTTCGGAATGAGCAATCAACAGGATCTGTAACTGATGAGATGGCAACCATTCAGAGAAAGGGAGATCAGACAGTAAAGAGATATGTGAGAGGTCAAATAATTGAAAATCAAGTTACAACAGAAATTAGACAAATACAAGAATGAGCAGCGTGGCTTTGGCGAGGTGTACTATGGAAAGTAACTTGTAACCGTTATTGCAGTGGAGGGATTAAGGGTCATATTATGAAACTTGTGAGACAATTAGTGGTACAAGAAGTTAAATAAGACACCCAAACTAATTGTATTGATGGGTTACTAAAAACAAGCAGAGGCCATGTACTTCTGACATAATTCTTCACCGTTCCTAATTTGGATGATGTGTTGCTTGCTGACTAGGGGTATGAGGTTCCGTTGACTAAGAAACATTCATTTGCAAGTATGCCAGACGATGGCGTACTTATTAAATTGCAATAGTTATATCACACATTGAAATAGTAAGATAGAAACTATTAAAAAAAATCTGTTGTGTTCGACATTCAAAACTAAGTTAATGAATATACTGAATTCTACACTTGCAGGCAAACGAGATATTCAGCCAGGCTAATAAAGCACATGAGTTTCTTCTTAGCGATGACATCATACAAATGGAGCCTATCTTGCACCTTGAAATGTTTATGGGAAAAATAGCCTGAACTAAAAATCATGCAGAGAGTGTAGATCACAAGGTAAACAATCCTGTTCAAAATATCGTAAACGGCAAGGAAAAGAAAGAAGATCCCCACGGATTATTTCACTTAAAGCAGCGTCTATTGCATCCTAAAATTAATACCATTATCATAAATGGTTTAATCTTTGTAAAAGCACCCATCTACTTAAGATTGTTGCATGAGTTTCACATGATTTAATTTTATATATATTGTTGTGTTATCATAGAAGGACAGTTTGGTGGCAGAATCAACTGTTAAGGTCTTACATTTTTATATTATGATGATGTGACAGTATTAGAAGTATAAACATGTGATTCGGATAGAAAAAAGACACTTCCAAATTGTTCATTTTTATAGATGGAAGTATATCCTTTTGATTGATCAGTTTAATAAAAATATATGGCAAGTGTTCTGACAGAGATGCGAGTTCACTTTATATGCAAAAAGAAATGCATACTGTACTGAAGGGACACATTATAGGTGGATGCAAGCATTTTATTTCCATTTTAAAGCATTTTAATGTCTAACCCAATGGACGGGGCTTAAAAAAAAAAAAAAAAAACATATGATTTGTGTATATATAAAACAATATCGCTTATAATTGTTTTATCTAAAGAGGGTTTTCTGTGCCAGCATTTGCAAGCAATATACGAGGTGTCTTACCGAATTCATTTAATGAATTGCGATAAGTTTTTGCGAGTACTAATACCAGAATATTTGCCTCCGTAACCCATTCATCGTACCAAACCCGAATGCTTTCAACTATCGTAACCATTGAGCGTGTATAAGTCTTAAATATGATATAGTATAGTAAAATAATGCTCTGCTAGAGTCTCCTTATCCTTATTTCAGTTTTGGGTGAAATTATCATTCAATCTTTGCTAAACGTGTTCTTATACTTATACTGATGATTGTATCCCCTTTGCAAATAATGCTTTATAATTGCAAGGAAGTCCTTTTATCGTGTAATTGAGTTTTGTGATCGTTAGTAATTGGTTGTGAATACTGATAAACAAAAAGGATATATAGGAATAGAAGACGGATTATGGCTTGCTTTTATTTTTACTGTAATGGTAGTTAAATGAGTATTGAAAATAATAAGTTTTTACTTCTGGTGGGTCTTTTTCAGAAACCAAAAATAGTAAAGCCTAGTAAAATGAACGTTACTTATATTCATTCAAATTAATCCGGTGAAGGAGTACAAACAAGCGGCGAACATGTCAGCAACTACAATAGACAAAGTAGATTCAAGATGTTAAGCACTTTTTTTTTCAAATCACAAACTATTTAGATTCAAATCCTATACAGATGGAAAGTAGCTAATGCTCTGAGATGGTAAATGTTCTTTGATTTACTGTATTAAAAAGAAGAAAGGAAAAACATGTAACACATATATATATAGAATTACTTCTGAATTTGTATAGTTCGCAATGTATTAGGATATTTAATTGCTTAAATGTATCTACACTGCGTAGTTATTTCAATGTAGCAGTTTACCTTAGACTTACTCTTAAATTGTCTTAATTATTTATGCAACAATACGAATTCTTTCGGAATATATTTGACCTTCGTTTTTAAAAAAAAAAAAACACGTTAAAAATAATATTTTACTAATGCAATGTTCGTTGTATGTAGGAGATGGCCGAGTTGTTCCGATTGACACCCGCATGGTGTGGCGTTCGAATCAACGACCGCTGGTTTATCAGGAAAGTATGCTTCTGACAAACTTGTAATTTCTATCAATTTACTTTGGTGAAATCATGTCTTGCCATTTGAATCATTTGGATCCAAAACTCATTTCTTATAATAATACATTTACTAAAATACACAGTACAAGCACCTATTCTGAAGACATATGTGTGCAAACTACTATTAAATGTTTTGTATTTAATAACCAAATTCAACGATGAAGATTCCTACCTGATGTGAAGTGGATTTGGGGGCGGTTAATAAACATCAATATCCCGACGGCCATCATCAGGGTCCATATCACAGTATTCCTCCGCCGACGCACTTACCGATATACTTGTCTCCAAAACATAGTAGGAAAACATCTGTCACTCCAAAAATTTGTAACGCTATGAATATTCTTCCACTTTGCGTTTAAGATCGAATTACGCAATAGCTACCGAACCGCATATAGTTAGGGTTTCTCATATCACCTGACAACCAAACCATTTGTGTGTATGATTTTGTAAACTTAAATGAACTATTTATGGGATTTCTCATACAAAACAGCTTGACACCTGATCTTACGGAACTGATGTTCGAATGAAAAAATATACGTGTGTTGTATCTACTTTTGAAAAATATGAGATTAATATATGTATTGGCATTCAAACGCGACTAAATATTATGAAGTTGCTCTCGCGTCCACTCTGTTGACCATATACTGTTTGTCATTTAACAAACCATCAAATCAAAGCGGAATGTAGCTGCAGTGCCAATGCATGAATAAAAGGACACTAGGTACCAAACTCAAAATTATCTACCAATTGAATAATACGTTATGACTGTTTTAATGACAAATGGCTATTCTATTTATAAACCAAGGTATGGCAGTTTTAAGTGTGTTGTTTCATTCGGACTTAAATAGGAAATAAAATGACCGAATATTTCATGTCTAAGGTCAAAAGAGCAATATCTGTATTGGTTTAATTATTCGTATATTTTTTCATTTTTTCCTACTACAGAATAATCACTTTTAAATAGCGCCAAAATAGTGTCGGTTTACCAGGCATAAAAAGTTCGCATTAAGACTTTCGCGTTGAGAGATCAGTCAAAGCACACAGTACTTCGTTTGATTTAAACTGCTGTTGACCCTAATGAAAATGGAAACTGTAAATGCCCCCTATCTGTGATTTAAGTTGATAAAAATACTTCCATGAATCGCTAAGTCATCAATGTTTTAATACCACAATACAAACTAAAACTAAAGGAGCATCATAAAGCTATTTTTTTAGAATTCAGCCTTTGTTACAGAATGCACTGCCGAATAACACGATTGGAATTTTCATTGATGCAGCTTCGAAAAAAGGAGATAAATCTTCATTGTTTTTCAATCTATTTCAAGAACAATAGTAAAATTATTTGCAAAACTTATCATTTTTTCAAATCATTTTTATGCATTATCGTCACAAATAAGAAAGTAGGTCAAAAGGATATTTTCAAGGCAATCCAAGGACATTATTGGTACGTTTTCAGCAAATTCTATGCACAAGGTCAAAATCAATGTTCTGTAGTCATAATTAGGTCAAAAGATAAAATGAAAATTATGGAAGAAGTTAGAACCTCGAATTTGACACCATGCACTAAGAGTGCCTAACTAACATGTATTATATGATAGTTCCAAGGGCATTAATTTAATGTAAATATCTACGAAAAACTACTCATCGTGCTTGTGAGCCAATAAATGCATTAATAAATAAATAAATACATAATTATAAATAGATAAATATAAATATTTTTCAGACAGATAATCATTACATTATTATCATGGCCTTTCTAAATACAATGTATCTGCTAACTCGAAATTCTCTTGCACGGTCCGCTTACAACCGCAAGAAGACACTTTTCAAACAGCTCTGCTTTGGGTACAGTCGCATTATAAGAGAATATTATATTACCGAGTTACGACTGTAACGAAAACCCAGTATCAACATATTCCGGTACCATAAACTGTGATACCGGCTTTTCCCAACATCGTACCGGGTTTTTGCACCACCACCGGACGTATCTTAACGTAAATTCCTGCGATTTGATTTGATGCCGGTTATGAGTATATGTAATTGTTGGGTTACATGCTGTTCCTACACTTTATCATGGATACTAAATAAGATTATTTTAAAAAAGCAACACATCCTCCGAAACTTTTTTCTGAGCTATGATGAATCGGGTCTTAAGGTTTGTTAACTAAGCTGTAAAAAACCCGTAGCCTTCGAGTTTTGGGGCGAGTTATATAATACCCATTAAATTTGCCTAAAAGTTTGTTATAACGGTATAAGACATACGATTGTTTGTGTCTTGATGTTTCCTTTTTTAAATCAGCTGTAAAAAACCCGTAGCCTTCGAGTTTTGGGGCGAGTTATATAATACCCATTAAATTTGCCTAAAAGTTTGTTATAACGGTATAAGACATACGATTGTTTGTGTCTTGATGTTTCCTTTTTTAAATCAGTTTATATAATTGTTTGTTTTTAAATGTTTTTTATCAAACAATTTCAATAGTTTTATTTTACAATAAAATATTGCTGGTCCATTGTGTTCACGTAAACCTCCATTGTATAACATTGAAACCTATCCCCAACTGACGTCGTGTTTGAACGCGACGTCAATAACAGTATACGTAATTTTTCCGGACTAAGGTTAAATAAAACTAAAACGGAAGGTATGTGGATAGGAAAAGCCAAGGACTTTTCTATTAAACCTGGCAATATCAACTGGTCAAATAAACCAATAAAAGCACTTGGGATCTATTTTGGTCTCAACCCGAGAGAGTGCGCATCATTAAATTGGGGTTCTAAAGTAGAAAAATGCAAAGAGATAGTACAAGGTTGGTCAAAAAGAAAATTAACGTTTTATGGAAAAATACAAATTATAAAAACCCTACTTATTCCAAAATTCACATATGCCTTTCATGCATTGGTCGTTCCGAATCATGTAAAGTTATACCTAAATATATGATGCAAAAGTTTGGCAAGGATTTTCTAGTTTTTTCTATGAATTTAGATAGTCCTAAAAGCATTGAAATCAGTCAATTATCCCCCTTTTATAGAGATTTAATTACTCTTTGGATAAGGCTAAAAAATGTTGAACCTGAATCCCCAGAGAGTTTTTATGACATCAGGAAGCAAGTTCTTTGGGGTAACAAATTTATTAAATTTCACAACAAATCACTCAGTTTTTTTAACTGGATTAATTCTGATATATGTTATGTAAATGATATATTAAATGAAGACGGTGTAATTTTTGGGGGGAAAATACTTCAAAAATTACGCTATAGGCAATATTGGATATCAAAAATAAATATTTTAAAACATGTTTTCCCCAAAAATTGGTTACGAACATCTAGCGAAATATCAAAAAAATCAAGAGTGTCAATAAATAAAAATATTACTATTAATAATAAATCACTTATACAGCTCACAAACAAGGATATATATTCGTATTTGATTAAGGATAAGGTTATCAAACCTCATGTTCATCGCTTTTGGAAACATTATTTTGCTAAACAAATAGCGTTGGATTCATTTTATAAAACTAGTTATGCCATACCAGACAACAGAATAATACAATTCAAATATAAAGTTTTAAACAACATTTTTTCCGTGCAACGTTATAAAGCATGAGTGGGGTATGAGTAACTCACCAAACTGCAATATTTGCAACACGTGTGAGACATATGAACATGTTTTCATAGATTGTTTAGCAGTCAACTGTTTGGCAGATCTTTTCAAATGCCTTTTCAAAATACGGGATAAACAAGAATATAAGAAAGATTGAATATATTGTACTTGGATAAATATTACTAATCCTGAATATTTTATTTAAACCTAATATTCGCCACTCTATGTTATAGTATATATAAAGCATATTTCATCAGCAATAGTAGACGAGAACATGTCGATATTATGCATATCTTTAAAAATGAATTTGTCCTTCTATTATCAGACTATAAAAAGCATAGAGTCACAAACAGATGTTTGAATAGTTTTGCCGAATATTTCGGCATCATTTAAAGATATAGTGCTTTTCATGTAATATAACATTGTTGTTGTGTGTTGAATAAAATTTGAAAAGAAAAAAAAAAAACAACAGAAACCACCATCGTAACTTACGAGTGTCTCTTTCTGTGCATTTTTAATAACATTATTATGATGACGTGAACAAATTCTAAAAGAAATGGCGGGTTAAACAACTTGAATCAACAAAGAAATTACGCGAGAGAAAACTAGACAGAAACAAATTGACGACTTAAGGACACAGACGACCTTTGGTCTTCGTACCGTTATCAATTATAAATATAACATATAATATACAAAACATGCATTTGAACTATAATGCGAAAAGAGGAACGTTGAGAAGCATCGAACACTTTTCTTAGCATGATAACTTTATGTGCAGGAGAAATCGGAACCTACATACGTTACATTATTAATCAAAACTAGGCGCTATGTGAAATGTATTATTAGAAGTATGCACTCTTAGAGATTTATTTCAATTTCTTACCATATTATGATTTGAGAGACAATAACACATAATAATATTTGATTTACGAAAAACAAACAGACGAAACGCTACCAGGCATCATTTTTCAATTCCTCTGCATCTTCCGACTGTTTTGGAAATTTTAAACGCACCACAAAAAAGTAAATATATTGCATACAAAATATAGAAAACATCTCGACGGATACGTGTTTACACACCGAACTCGACGTGATGCAGATCACCAGAAAAAATCCAGTCATAATATCCCTTATATACTTTTTTGATATCATTCTATCAAAATTTCCTATACTATGCCCGGATGAAATTAAATGTAAAACAGATAATAAACTTGAAATTTTGAAAGTTTTGCTTTGGGTCTTTTAACTCAACTTTCTGGTGATTTCCAATACTTGCATTTATAATGCTCAGTATTATGTCTGGTTTGGTTTTATGTGTGTAATATTTACATTCTTAGTTTTTGGACTTATAAAGCAAAATATCTTTATGATAAACAACAAAAACTGACTTTTATTTAGTAAAATCAAGATTAAGTCGGACAGTTGGTTTAATAAAATATGTTACTAACTCCTATTACGCTTAAGAAATATCCAGAAACTTGGACCGGAAGCCCAACTTTAAGGGCAATGTCAGGGATCGTATCATAAGGATAAAAAAAATGACATTTTCAAGCAAACAAGAAAGAAACAAAAGGTGTTCGGGATATTGAGCCACACTCTTTTACACATATGGCTCTTAGATAATATCTCGTAGCTTGCAATAGGATACACGACATGATGAAAGAATCGGTTGGCTCAATGTCAGTACTCAGTATGTTCGTCATTTATGGACAGTACCGTCGGAATTATTATTATTATTATTATTATTTTTATTTTTTATTATTTTTTTTTTATTTTTATTATTATTATTTATTGCTGCTGGTACATAATCGTTTGTTCGAACGACGACACCATTCTTACTATGGCCATAATGTGACATATCCATACCATTGCAAAGATCAATACCTAAAAAGCGGAAGTCAAACTAACTTAAAACTGTGTTTGGATTAATTTTGTTTTGTGTAGTATAAAGTTCTGTATATCAATACACTAACACACTAGCAATTGTATTTGTGTCCATGTTAACAAATGTTGAAAGTAACACTTTGTTGGCGGAATGTTGTTATTTACAACAATTATTTTACATCCATTTGAAGCCCGCATTCCGCCTGAAGCCAAGTTCTCTTTGTGGTGGAAACAACCTGTCACTGTTCTTCCTGTTGACTTGATCCTACTTGTTGTAGTCGACAGGGAAGATTTTGCTATGCCAGCTTTTGGTGCTTTGTTGCTTTCGTGATGTCTGTAATTGTACAATTTGGTAGTCCCTTCTCCCTGAGAAGAAGTTCGTTTCTATATATGTAGTTTTCCCTAAATCTAAAATAGAAACATAACCAATAGTACGTCCAGGCTGGTCCAGGAAACTGTCAATACTACACATGACCGGCTAACCTACGCTCAGAATCAAATAAACACCATATGCTACAAGTAATCCTTAAACAAAATACTACGAAGACATTTGATGTGTGGTGCCAGGTCTATCTTGTTTTCCTCGTTTTTGTGGCCGTATACTATTTTGTGTGAAGATTGTTTCGAACGACATCATTGTTTATTTCTAAAACTTAACTTTTCATAAGTTGCTCTCATACTAAAATGAAACAGGTAGATCTGAAACAGTTATCTCAAATCGTGTTAGAAATACTGCAGAGTGCATTTGTATCCATGAAATATACAGAGAAATATAGAGAGCAGTAAAGATTTGATTTAACAATGATAACGGTTACAACGTTATAAACTAAAAGATCTAAAAAATCGGTATAATGATTAATTCAGATTTAAAAAATCTGAGTAAATTTATTTACAAGGCTTTCGAACTTAGAAATATTGCATTATATCCAACCTAAGTATGTGTGTGTTTATATGTGTATATGTATGTGTTTATGTTTATGTATATGCATTTAAAAAATATAATCACCTATATACCATTTTTGTTTTGTTGAAAGTTTGATTATTTGTAAGTTTTGGTATGTTATATGTTGTCTGTAGTGCAAGAAAGTGCATATTTATGTATACATATTTACACATGTTTTGTACTTGTCGCCATTTTTGTTTATATTCGGCCATATGGGTCTATGATCTTCTGGTAAATAAATGATCTGTTCTGTTCTATCTTTCAAAAGTTTGCATTAGGTACTCTAAATTGTATTCCTACGTCTGCATATAGAGTTTTAATCCATTATCAAGTACTTGGGGTTTACCTATTAGTTTATTATTGTTTGTTTATTATTAAGTTTTTTTAATTAATCAGACCCATTGTTCAGACTATTTGCCCGGGATATGCAAGATACGTATACAAATTAATTTAGCATGGTTACCATGAGCTTGTTTTGGGTTTTGATTGGCTGGCAGCTGCGAGGGCTCCAGGCGAATGTAAATTTGGTCAGTAAGTGAGGTGCGAGTGAAAAGAAATGAATGAATGTTTGGGTTTTGTTAAATAAATCGGAATACGTACCAATGTTTAGTAAATTTATTTTGTTATATTTTTGGTTTTTATAAATGAAGTTAATCTACAATATAAAGGGAATTGTTGATGGCTAGACAACTTCAGAGCATTTATTGTAACTTTAAGTATTTTTGAATGTCATGAAAATACTCTGTGAACATCTATTTGCTATGTTAATTGCATTTTTTTTTATTGTTATTGAGTATATGATGCATGTGTCTTGATTATGGTGTTTGGGTTATTTCAGATAACCTTTCATAAGTTCCTACAATCCTTAACGTTTATTTACGTTCCTACACGTACAATAGCGTTAGGATGTGTTCCATTACGTTCTGTTATGCTGACTGATTGACTGTTTGATTGTATGGAATAAATGTGAACGAGTATATTACAACGAGTTTCGGTTTATTATGTGAAAAAGAAGATCCCGCGGTTTAGTGAATTTAAAACCGCGATAGTTATTAAACATTGAAGTTTGCATTGAAGTTTGCAATGTGCGAAGTGATGGCAACTGGTTCAATATCCGGCACCAGTCTATAATTATGTTGTTCTTTTCCACAAATTCCATTTGTGAAGGACTCTTCTAATTAATCTCTGCCCTGCCCACTTAACGAGCTGATAAGCCTCTCATAGGTATCGACCAGAACCTCGTATTGTTCTCGTATTTCTTTCTGTATGCCAATTAGCGAAGAGTCTATCATAATAATCATATATTCCACTATGTTTATACTACTTTTTCCATTATATTATTTACTTACGTTATTAAGTAAAAGCAAACTATTTTACGATAGGGGTTTGTAAATATTTTGTAATAATTGTGCATGTCAAGATTTCTTTGTAAAAAACGTACCTTCTTTGTTCCTTCGTTTAGGTTATTAACTAAATAATTCTTTTTAAGGAGTTTGATAACAAAACGTGAACTCTTAATATATTTGATGCAACTGTTGCTTTGCGATTCTTCAGATATTTCTTTCAATAATCCCATTATATTATATTGGGCTGATTATGTAGAATTAAAATGTTTTTCACAAACATCATTGTCCAATATTATTTCTTTTTGCTTCTCATAGTTCATTTCTATAACAGGTATGATTTCATTGCCTGAGATGTGTAATATGTCTTTTAGTAATAGTTAATTGTCTCTTGTAATCTAATCCATTTTATCAATTAGGTGCTGATATGTTGAATGCTCCAAATTCCGTGCGTACAAATAAATGTTATCATAATAAATATATTGCTATAGTAACATGTGATGGCGCTTGTTTGTTTTACCAGAGCCGTTATTGCCAGATATTAATAATCTTAAACAATACACCAAAGTAGTCATCAATTTGTTTAAAAGTATCATGTTTTTGTTTAAAGTCATAATTTAGAATTTCCATTATAATATTTATTAATAAAAACAAAAACAAATGTGTAGTATACTAGTAAGTTAAAGTATGTAAATTAGCATTGGTTTAGTATGAGCGAAGTATGCAATGTCATGTGATGGTTGATTTTAAGTTTACTGGAATTGAGCATCGCAAAATAGTAAGTACACAAAACATTAAATGGTGTAGTAGCAAGTAAAATATTTACATCAATGGTATTTGATCGATTTTTTAATCTACTTTTTCGGTGCTCAACACTAGTAGGTCATAATGGATCTACTGTGTTGTGAGTCTCACATTGCATACTACTGTCCTTGACCACGAAAGTACCATATTGAATTTGAATAGATAAGCTGGTATGCGGCAGCGTCAAAACATGATGCAGCTTTAAACGACAGCACGCCACCGAGTCTCGTCGAAACATGAAAACGTATCTCTTCTCTAAAAAGGTAATTTAACACGTACTTCATTTATATAAATAAAAAAATCAGCTTATTATGCATATGAGATTCTTGCATGTTTATTGATGTATTTACGTAATCTAATATATTGTACAATATTTATGAACTAATTTAAATCTTTGAACCGACATAAAATGATTGCGAAGGCGTGTCAATGTATGTCAACATGTAACAAGACGTGATGTGTTCTTCAGTTTGCCATCACATGTAAAAAAACTGCAGAAATGACGCTTTCTAATTGTTATGTTCTCTTATGCTGTTTCTGCACGTTCATGCCTCATTTCACAGGAGCTGCATTTTAACCTGTTAGACCCGAAAAATAGTTACGGGCAACAGATCGACAGCCGAGAGAAGGTCCTGTAACAACATCAACATTAGGTTACTTGACAGTATATCAAAACAGATGCATTCGAACATTTGCTTGTATAGTCAATACAATCTTAGAGAGCCTTTGTTGCTTTACTATGCTTTACTATGCGCAATGTGTTAAATTATTGTCCATACGGCCAATAAGTTGGAACTATTTGAATTATTTTAGGGCCAACTCACTTTATTTGTCAGCATGAAGTCAATTGCATTGCTATTATACGTCTTTTGTGTTACTTAACACATCCTCATTAAAATGTATGCTTATAATAATGTTGAAATACAATGAGAAGTGCAATAATTTATAACGACTATATGAAAAAATTAAAATGTTCTCATGTTATTAATGGAGCAAAAACAATTAAGGACAAGTGCATGTACATTGGTAGACGCCTTAACTGAAGTTTGGAGAAAAATTGTTTTGCTCTTCCTAACATAACATTTAGTCAAATGCAGAAATATATCTTAAGTGGAGGTACGGTTTTATTTTTCGTGCTGTCGTTTAGAACTGCATAACATTTTGACCCTGTCTCACATCAGTGGGATAGAAATGTCAATTAAGGCAACCTGAATATTGAATATTGTACGTGATTACATTTTGCATTATTTTATATTTAATAATCAATGAAATCTACTTCCATTATACAATTTACGTACTGTATAACAATTACATGTTTTTATGCTGATACATATATATAAATATAGATATATATATATATATATAGTTGAATATGTTATGTATACATTTCGACTGTACATATGTTATAATACCCGTTGCTGGAGATTCTAAATTTTGGGTCGACAAAATTTGTTCCCCAAAACGTTGAAATTGCAGTCTTATTTTCAACTTGTCGCATGCCCTTTCAGTCGGCAAGTCGATGTTGGAAACGGTACTCCGTAGATATCCAATGTCAGTTCATGTTTTCATCGGCAAATAATAACTTTTGATTACTAGTGACTCTATATATTTGTGGAATCCTTTGAAAGAGTATTGCTTGCTGTAAATTAATCGAAAGAAAAAATACATCAAATATCAAGTTACATTCATTGTGTTAGTCTGATATTTATATTGATATCGGATATACAAAAGCAAAGTAATATTTTTTTTAAAGCCATACAAGCATGTATTAGCTTTTGTTTTGTTTCTAGTGTTTCGCATTTTTACTGTACACATTTAGCCTTTTCAAATGATAGTAAAACATATGGCATGCATCCAAACATCACACGAGGTAACTTGATTTTGACGTAGAAAAATAACCAATGCTGTGACATTTTTGTATTTGACTGTGAACTTCATCCAGAATGTTCGTATTGAAATAAGGATCATTGATGTGTTGTCATCTATTTTATGGTGTTACACACCGTGAGCCGATTGTTTAAAATTTAAATTTTTATCTATAATGTGATAGTTATCGTCCTTTTATTTATTGTTTATTTTCCATAGATCTCGCTCTAACATAATTACCTTTTTATTTGTATGCGAATTTCGTGTGATGCAATAAAGACCGTTCTTTTTGTTATTTATCCATTTTTGACGACCAAAATAATTTACTTACGTATTAAATTTTGTTTAATGCCACTTATACAATTTTGCTAAATTTTCGACATTTATAGTTGTTTCCACCTTGTTTGCGCTGCAATTAATGTTGTTTATTTTTTCTAGGTTTGTTTTCTAGTTTTGTTTATATAGTATATATGCACTGTGCTGTTTGTGGAGTTTTGTGCTGTTGTTCCATGTTTCTTGTTTGTGATTTGTTTTTGTATTCTATGTGTTTCGCGTTTACCCTGTGCCATTTAACGGGGTTTATTTTTAAACTTTTGGCTATTGTTTATTTTTTCTAGGTTATTTTTTAGTTTTTTAATATAGTATATATGCACTGTGCTGTTTGTTGAGTTTTGTGCTGTTGTTCCATGTTTCTTGTTTGTGACTGTTTGTTTTTGAATTTAATGTGTTTGGCATTACTCTGTGCCATTAAACGGGGTTTATGTTTAAACTTTTGGCTACTGAGCTTGTTTATGTAGTTTTTCACATAAATATTTCCTTTGTTGCATCTTTTATTTTACAACGAGTATGTGGTGTACAGATAATAACATGGAAGATGTTTATCTTTTACCTCGCTATGTGAACTGTAAATGATAAAGAAAAAAAACAATTCAATAAGTTCTCATGACTTTCGAATTATTTTGGATATTTTGGCAGAAAATATAAGACCAAGTTCGAAATTACGCTCCACTAATTACGCCCGTAATCAGTTTACGCCTGGAACTTCCAATATTTGTACGCCCAGAAACTCGAAGAAACATGTATAGATATTTGGCGCAATAATAATTCCGTCCATACTCCAGGCTGAAATTTACTGATTCCTTGCCAATTCCGCCTCGATTCCACCCGGAATCCGTCCTTTTATTTCATACGGGAAACCTTAACATGGATAAGTTATGCTTAGAAAATAATTCTAATAGGGTTCTAAGCATCTTAACCCATATATCGATCTTAATCTGCCATTATCAATCAACTTATTTTGATATTTTATTTCAAAGATTTTACACGAACATATAGGCATTTATTGATCAGTAAAGTTTCATAGTTAATTCTTCTCACAAGGTCACTGTTTATAATATCAGGGATGAAGCGTTCCCTAGTAAAGAAATATTTATTAATGTTATAAATAAGATCTTTTTAGTGGAATTCTTTCTTAAATGTCAAAGATTAAAACCAATCTGTTGTATATTTTTCATAGAGTAAGGGTTAGGGTGAGTTAAATGTACGGTGTATGACGCATTCTGAAAGGGTGAATTTCTTAAAATTCGATGGTTTTAGTTTTTATTGTAAATGAATGTCGTTGCCCAGATGACATATAAATGTACATTTAGATATTTCTTATTTGATGTGTATTGGTTAGGGTTAGAATAATGGTATCAACGGAGGTCAAACATGTGTTAAAATATGTTTTACATTGCAATCCTGCGATTTATTTTCGAATATAGAATATATATAAAAATGCATGAAGGGTTATCCTGAAGCACCAGGTATTTGTACAAATACGAGCATTACGTGTTGTTCTCGAGGTAGCCATACAGTTAATAATGTTAAAAATATAATTTGCAAGAATTGCATGACGCTTAAAGGACTTGATGCAAAAACGGCTTGTTTATACAAATTTGGTATTTAAGTCATAAATGCGTTTCAGAGAGAATTAAGAAGAAAAGTTTAAGCCTATACAAATTCTCGTTTCTGCCAATCGTACAAGCTCCTTTTGATATATTGAGGTTTAAGTTAAGAAAATAAGAATGTCATATATATAGTGTTTTATTGAACGCACAATAAAATACGCTTAAGAGGGTTTGATATAATTGACCGTGATAAAGGCTTAAAAAGTAAAGATAAAGAAGAAAGGAGAGAAGAGTGACAGGACTTTGCCAAGATTGTTACACAGGAGGAATGTTCCTATTTATTTTGACAAACTCAGAATCTGTTGGACTTTGGGATGTTGGTTTTGACATGTTTGCAGATAGTTTAGTTCGACTGATCCATGGCGTCCTTCGAACAAAACCGATGCTATTTGAGAGACACGTAGATTGAGTCTTATTTCGTTTTAAACTGGCCATAGAGAGGAGAAGAAATAGTGTCTTTAATTTCCGATAACTGGCAAAACAATGCAATGCGTCTGTAGCCTTGCGTGATGGACACTCAATTTCCGATATCATTCTTAGTAAAAAATCTGTTTTATTAGCATTATTAGCTGGCAGAGTGGGCATATACTTTGAGGACATCCATAAGGATACTGGAGAAAGAGGAAACGAGTAAGATAGGAGATACCACTTGTATTAAATGTTTAGGAGACTACAGGATATGCGAAGGTTGTATTAAGTGATGCCAACATGTTAGGAAATCAACAAGAACAGGTAAGGCTGCGTCATTAAAAGAAGATGAGCTTGTAAATACGTCGTCTATCCGTTAGAAAGAGTAAAGTTTTCGGGTACAGGTTGTTAATGAATACAAGACGAATTGCACCATAAATAAATCTGGCAGCTTGATGTTTATTTTTGCAAGGTCTTCAACAACTGCTTGCTAACGAGTGTACTCATGTACATGTCTAATGAAAGTTGTATAAAATATTTCTAGAGATCTTCGTTCAAGGATTCACTTGAAAGACCGCATTATGTGTATACCTTTCATGTCATTTGCTTGACGGACTCAATATGTTCGTGCCAGAAACAGAAACTTGGAAGCGTGACTCCTAAATGTATGTGTGATGTATTTTTGTATGTCTGTGTTTTCCATGTAAACAGGTGGATGCGAGTGTTTGTGTCTTTCTAGAGCAAAGGAGAGCCATTATTTTTGCTAGATAGAAGAAACAATCAATCTTTTTGCTTAGGTATGAATCTTTCTAAAACCTCGTTTCTTTGCAATAAGGTATGAAGCAGTATATAATATACTATATAGATATATACTGTAATGCCGTTAATTTATACTTGAAAGCGGAGATGTCCGCGAACGCAACCTTGATGGACGCCGGTTTTTCCAGAAACAGTATTAGCGTGTGTACAACAAAAATAACACGTTGTTTCTTTGTTGCTGAGATATCAGTAAACCATAAGGGTAATGCTCTTGAAATGCCGCTTTGACGAAGCTTGAAGAGAAGTTCTTTGTACCAAACGTGATCAAAAGCTTTAGAAATATCACCAAACTGCCTTGATTTCTTTGCCTCAAGCAACGGTGAAACCGAATGAGTGATAAATAGATACAAATCGATTTATATGTTTTGTTATTCTTGACTTTGCCGTGTGCCATTAAACGGGGTTTATGCTTAAGGTTTCGACTTCTAGACTTTTTCATATGAATATTAATAGTAGAAACGTTTGGAATAGGCCCAAAATGAAAATAAGGTTATGAATTAAGTCGCTCGAAATAAATCCAAAATGTTTTTGTGCAGGATTCTTAGTAAAACTTTGATGAAAATTATTTGTGAGGAAATTAGAAGATTATTTGCGGAGTCTTGAGAATCAGAATTCTGAATAGCACAAACAATGGCAAGTTTCCAAAGACGGGACACCTTACCAGACCAGAAAGAATGGCTAATGGTGTCTGCCAGTTTTGTTATTTCAGAACACAGCTGTTTACAAAATAAAGTCCTGTTGCCTTTCCGGTCTTAAGGACTTTAATAGAATTAATGACATATTGTATGATATATCAAATTTAGGCATTGTAGTCGTTTGAGAATTTGTAGCTTCAATGGTATGAGTGTCAGGAACATTTATGGTTCATTGTGATAAAAAAAGAAATCCAGCAAATGTGCCTTGTAAGAGGCTGTTTCAAATATGTTGTCACCATGGATAAGTGGGATAGACCTCTAGAGGAAGACAACGGACTTACGTGTCTTCATAAATTTCAAAAACTCTGAACAAGAATTACTGCATCCGCTCAGTGTTTGGGCCATTTTTATAGTGAACTTGCTTTGAATGTCTACAAGGTTAGTAACACAATTTCGGCGTTTATAATTAGTACGCCGATGGAGGTCAAAGTTGGCTTGTCTGTATGCTCGTCAAATGTTTTGTAAGGCTATTTTATTTCATTATAAAACAGAGTGGTTCATGCATTCTATTTGTAACCTTTTAGTACATATTTGATTTTTTGCGATGTTATTAAAAGGATGTTAAGCTTATTTTGCTAGTAGCGGATACACATTGTAAAAGACTATATATTGTCTTAAACAATTGTGTATAAGAAAAGAAAAAAAGGAAATATTCAATATTTCGATGTAGTTTGTTCGTCCAAAATGTATTAAACAATATATTATTTCATCAAAACAAAAATAAATAGAACAGTGAATGGCTGTATTAATACAATTTGTCGCAACAGGAACCATTGTAGCTAATACTCTAAGATTCTCTTTTTATTCGTGATATTGCTGCTAAGAATATCACCTCTTAGTCTAACTATATTTGCGTTTGTATTCTCAATAGATGATGTTGCTTTTTAACGTCCAGCTTAAACTTCTGGATTCTGGATGCTTGAAATGAGAACTGATATGAATTACATTTAACATTAATGAAAAGACATATACATGTTTTCACTGTAGTGCATTGTATGCTCACTTATATGTTTGCCATAAACCGTATAAAGCAAAATGCTAAGTACTGATTGGTCGAATCGATGGCACTCACCAAACACATTTCCATATTTGTTACATGCTAAATACTTTTCTGGATTCAAATCCGGCACCATGCAGCCAAATTCGAGGGCGCATCGTACCCAAGGCCAAAAAATGCGATGGACAATATACGGATTCATGTAAAATATAAGAAATCCACCCTGTAATTCTGGCAAAGTTCGAAACCGACATGGATACGTGTTAAAGTACTGAAACGTCGATGGTAACGTTCGTCGAGCAACAGAGCCGCCTCCTTGAGTGACGAACACGCCTGCCTTTCTCCCTTGGCCAAGAAGTATGTTTAAATCGGATTGTTTGAATCTGACAGAAGCATCCATCCAAACAACAAATGTGTGCATCCTAGCGATTATCTGAAAAGTTTTTTTTTTTGAATTCATTTAATAATCTCACAAAATGCATGAAATTAATGTTTGCGATTAGTGAAATGCTATTGATGTTTTTTTTAAAGAACAATGTATGCCTTATGTCTTTATGGGGTGATATTGAGACATTTTAAAGTTACCTCAATGGCTAACGGTTTGAATGCATATCCGTGTAAATCCTTAACGTGTACGGGATATCGATTGAAGTCTAACCTTTTTACTGTACAGTTGCACATCTTTCGCACCTGAAAAGAGATAGTTCCAAAATAGACGCTCTCATTGACCAATCTTAGAAAAACAATTGTCGACACAAGATCAATCTAGTAATACGACTAATTCCATAAATATAATATTCGTTACATACTCGTCTATATAGTTGCTGTTGTTTTGTTTTCTTAGATGAATATAAAGGAAATATAGTTAAAATAGTTTAACGTTGATCTAAACAAACAATCAACGTTCGTCATAAAACTGTTATTTTGGAAGGGTGTGTGGTTAGGAAGTGTTTTTGAGCTTCTGGTTCAAATTCGTTAAGATCATTACCTTGTGTCACAAATTATAGTTCATATTGAAGATACAATTATATATTTGTTTGCTTTAAGTGCTCGTGTCAGAGCACTTCATGAGCAATTTAAGATTTTGTTCAAGAACAGTGCAATGAATCTGGTTCTTGAACAACATTTTCTAGAAGATTGTAAGAAATATTTTTTTCTGGAACTTCCAGACATCACTTCGTAAAATAGTCTACAATTTAATGCATTGCTTACAGTAATACCAAAATTATTAATATTTTCTATGGAATGTAATGAGCATATTTTTCATAAGAAAATATAATTAAATTTAATAGAAAAATACAATGAAATCATATATATTGTTGTCACTCATGAACATAAAATAAAAATTAGGGAATATTTGCCATTTCGATGTGTTTTACTGATGGTGTTTGGCTCGAGAATTCGTTCCTAGAATAAACATAGATTTTTTTTATTGTTATCGTTAAAAATATGATGCTTACTATCTTTGTGTTATTTTTTCTAAAAATTTTTAATATTTCTCGAAATATGCAATGGCCAATCTCTCTTTCCGGGCAAAAGCAAGAAAGAAATCGATTTGTGATACAGATTTTTATGTGTTATTGTTTTCATTTCACTGACCGTTCCAAGGCGGTACCTAACAATCCTTGATAAACATACCTAGAGTTTCATAAGGTTTATATGCACTATGTTGTTTGTGGAGTTTTGTGCTGTTGTTCCAAGTTTCTTGTTTGTGATTCTATGTTTTTGTGTTTTATCTCTTTGGCGTTTACCCCGTGCCATTAAACGGGGTTTATGTTTAAACGTTTTGTTAGTAAGTTACATACAAATATGTACATAAACGATGAATGTCGCATTTTTATCATATTCTTTGAAATTTTAAGGATAAGAAATACCACAACAAAAACCTTGGTAATAAATAGTGTAATAAATGATGAAGGTCATATTGCAAGTAAAGCTTGATATACGAGTACTTATTTAACAAACGCCGCTTAGCATTAATTTCAAATAATTTGTTTAATTTGTTATTGTATTAAATTGTAAATTTAACAGCTTAAAAATGCCAAAAATACTGAAATGGTTGCATACCGGAATGTTCTAATCCTTATACGCAGTAGGCGGCACATTATATAAAATGATTTTATTTTTAAACTTTATGAATGTGAAACACATACTAAATTGTTCTCCTTCTTTCTAAGATTGTAAAACGCTATCGAGGTTGGTTAATAGGATATACGAGCAAGGGTACATAAAGCCTAAAGATGTAAAGTAAGTTTAATGTTCAGCTAAGTAATGCATGCTACCAAATATAATAGAAATATCTTTCATATATGAATATTCCAGTATATACAGCCCGACGTAATGATTTTAATTTTTTACTATAATTTCGAGTCTAAAGTATTTCCATTGATAATCATAAGAAAAGGACAGGGCGGACAATAGTTTTCTTTCCATATGTTGCAAACTACTTAAATAATGATATTCAGAGTTCATGGTGAAATCAAGTTTAATAAATTTATATTGGTTCCTCGGGTTCCTATTTAATAAGTATAAGTAATTAACAAAGGTTTGTGTATTTAAATGTTATCATTATACCTTTTCTATGTGAGTAGAAGTAAAGTAAAGCTCGATATAATACACCACAAAACATATTAAAAAGTAAATTTAGATATTCCAACTGCAGTCATAAGAAACAACAAGTAACAACAAGCACACAGACGTAGACAAAAAATGTATATTTTGTTTTGGACATAATGCATTATTCGCAGCATTTATTGATAAACAACATATGTGAATATGTTTAATGTGAATGATAACTGTTTTAATTTGCCTTTTTTTCCTCTTGGCAATTTTAAAAAGGTAAAATATGATTGGGTTTTGGGCATTTGATAATTAATGTCGAAAGAAGAAATTTATTGATACAATATCTGTAGACATTTGTGTGATTGAAGATGACGGTGTATCAATCTGCATTCTTAATACTGAAATTTTGTACTAAAAAACTATGAAATTACATGGACCAGCCAAACAGAAAAAGAAGTAAGACAGACATACAACATACAAATACAAACACAGTTATATCGCTTATACATCGAACTATATGTATAAGCAAATGTGAAGTTGACAATAATGCAAGTCATTTTAATTCGACAGCTGGGATTCGTGTCTAAAGATACACTTTAGACATTCAAGCTTAAACCAGGCTATATTTATAGAATCGGCGGTTTTGCTTTCTTGCAAAAACGACGATAAATTGTGTATCACAAATAATAAAACCTGATTTGTTTACAATTGAATGTAAAACAAGGACTTATTTAAGCAGGATCGAGCGACATTATATCCCACAATTGTTACAGACAGGTTGTCGTTAATTGAATTTCAATTAAAGCGAAGACAAATATTAATATCATGAATGTTAGATGTACCGTACTATACTACTTCAAAAGGTAATTTAAGCCGGGGTTCGCTGTGCGAACATAAACACTTACCTCTTCCACCTCCTTGACAGATAGACCTAAATTAAAGAAATAAAGCATCCAGTTTCTATTCAAGCGTTGTCGTAGATCGTTAAAGTTGTGCAACATTTTAATCATCTCTTGAAAATGATTTGAAGATGCACCGGTTATAAACACGGGTAGGTCATCTGATTTTCCCAAAGTCCATTCCTTCGCTGAAAGTAACAAGTTAGAAAGTTATTTTCATATGTTTTTATTGTCTCTGCCCTAGCTAAAATGTTCTTTGTGCTTCTAGGCATTTACAGTGTGAAATATTGTATTGCTATCTGCAATCAACATTTGAAATTCAATTTGTTTGGATACAAACCACCATTTTATATTGACAGTTATTTACATGAGCTTGAACGGGTTTGTACGTGTATGCAAGGGACTACTTCTTTTTTGCCGGAGAGATAGGTATTAAAAAATGGGCACCACTGAACCATGAAAATGATAACCAGAAAAGCTTGTCATACATTGTTCATTTAAAGCGCGTGCATGCCGGCAAGCAAATTGTACATGTTTTGGGCGGGGTTTGACCTCCGTTAACCAATGAAATTCAATACTGAAACCTCCGAGGTACATGTACGTTTTAGATCGAAACTTCCCTATATGGATATGCGTTAAAATAGTACTGCATTTAATAGGAAAGCGTGTTTCACTTCTATGCAATACAGTGTGTAGCAAAACGTTTTTTTGTCATTGAAGCAGTTATACATCCGACGAATTCACTAAGTATTGCTGAAACTAAATGCTTATGAAATCGAACTTGAATATATTAATCCGCATTTCACGCTACAATGAACATGATGAAGATTTCAAGCGAGCATTGGACGCCATTTTGTTTATATGGAACTGGAGCCATAACAAATCCTTCTCACAGTTTGGAAGCAGAGTAAATAAGTCTGATTAAATTATGTATAGGTGAGTTTATCTGAGATACATGTTATTAATTTTTATTGAATTACACACTTTGAAAACTTTTATCTATCTTCGCGTTCTAATCGAGGTACGGGTTTTTCCCGGAATTACGGAACATTTTGTACCAGTAACCAGTACACTATCGTTTCAGGATCATTCGCCGTTAATTTGGCCGAAATTTTAGGCAAGTACTAAAATTACCTGATTGTACAAAATGTTCGATCCAGTCCGAAATGTGAATTGTCATGCATTGCAAGAATGTCATCTCTTAAAACTTAAGGAAAAGCTGTTTGAAGGATTGGTATGTACAGAATTCTTTGAACGCCTTGGCTCATAAAAATGCCTGAGAATACCATAAAACATTTGACGTTTTTTGCTTTCATATACTATTTCCTTTGCTTATTTTGAATCATTATGTAATGTTTTATCGTCCATATAATTACAGATTTCTGTAATTTCTGGACAGTATGTATGCACTGTGCTGTTTGTGGAGTTTTGTGCTCATCTTCCATGTTTATTGTTTGTGATATTTTGTTTTTGTGTTCAATGTCTTTGGCGTTTACCCAGTGCCATTAAACGGGGTTGAAGTTTAAACTTTCAGCTACTGAGCTTGTTTCTGTAGTTTTAACATAAGTTATGATTTTTGTAACAAATCTCACTCAATTGTAAAATGTCAGTTGATATGATATGTTTTGTTTGTATCTATAAGAGCCAAAATGTATATCATGTTTAGTCAGAAATGAAGGCCCACATATTCTTTTAATTCACAAACTTCAGACAGTAAACAAAAATTGTCTTTATTTTCGGTCGGAGAGTGATTTAAAAATGCATAATCAAGTTGCTGTAAATATCAATATTCATGTGAAAAACTACAGAAACCAGCTCCGTAGCCAACATTTTAAACCAACAATGCTAAGAAAATGTAAACTAACTAACGTTCTCGGCAAAATTATCTAAATTATAACATATAATAATTAATTTAATTGTGCAAACACAATCGAATAAAAAACAAAACATCCGTAAAAACTTTTTTAAATATATTTTAAACATATTTTAAAACATATCAGATAATTTTTTTGTGTTTTTTTCTTTCTAAAAGCAAATTTAACACTAGTGCTAAACATACAATTGGTCCCTTTGTAAGCTCAATAAATAATTTACAGTCGATGTTAAAAGATAGAATGTCTTTATTACTATATTTATAAAGAAAATTACAGAAACAAGACAAATAGTCAAATGTTATACATACAACAATGTTTAAAGCAAGTAACACACGTATCAAAGAAAGTCACAAGTTTATTTATATTTAACACGTATGTAATAAGTTTAAATATCAGGCTTAGTATATTAAACACTTTTTTTCAATTTCTAATCAACAAAAGTCATCCTTGTGCGGGAAAAGCTCACAAACAAGCGGAAAATGTCATAAAATTTGTTAGTTGTTGCGTCTTTTTGAAAAACAAATTAAAAACTCAATAAGATATGCCTTGAATCTTAACTGAACACTTATTTATTAGTTATCCAACATGGTAGTTTCTAACAGGGCAAGTTACTCAAATTCGGAAATTACTACTCAGTGTCACATGCCTTTAATTTTATGTTATAGCACATTGCAGTGTTTCAATACATGGTTATACCATCTTAGACTATTGGCTGCTTTACAGTTCTATGAGTTTTGAAGGTGAATGGTTTTCGATTTATTCAACTTGCTGAACATGCTAGACCTACTGGATATACGTTTTTGTTTGACATTTTACCGTATTCCTTTTTACTCATACACCGGATGTGGTCATTTTTTCCAATATATAGTGATAACGATCAACCCATATTATTTTTCCTTTAAGAAACATATTCTTGAAATGATAATTATCGTATTGATTAAGGTACCTCCAATATCCATTATTTTCTGAAAATGCTCAATTTATATGGAGCAGTGGAATAGTATTCTGTTATTTAACTGCAAACATCGACTTCTTTCTACGTTATGTTCCCTTTCAGTTACTTCTTTACGTTTACTTGATAGGGAAGCTGAACATTTCATTTTGAGAACAGATCCAAAGTATGAATGCGCATTTTATGTTAATGGTTATTAAACGGGGTATATGTTTAAATGTTTGGCTACTGAACTTGTTTCTGTAGTTTTCACATAAGTATTTTACGAAACATTACCTTCATCCTACTATTGAGAATGTTGATACACGCAAAAAATATCGTATAAAACTTTCTTTTGGCAACAAGGGTATAGATCTTCTTAAGTTGTATGGTTTATTCAAGAATAAAAATGTATTCCGCAATACTTTAAGAATAAAGAAGTGCCAATAATATGTTATAAATATAAAAAGCCTATTCGGAATTTCATATTCCACTTCAATAAAACAGTAGCAGAAGATGACATTCTGCAAACAGACCTTCTTCTTGATTGTATTGACTTAATGTACCGCTCCGCCGCTATTGTTACAGACGATTTTATTTTATTAAAAACAATATTCTTGGAAAACTGCTAAATAAATGTCCTAAATACCGGATAGCATCTGAAATAAATGTCCATACATGTAAAAAAGATGCGACAGAAACTTTATCCTGATATTGTAAAAGCTGGTATTTAAGAGAAGGGGTTGAACGTAATGCCTTAATGCCGTCGATGAATAAAATATAGTACCTAATAGATATGAAAACAGAGTTTTTTTAACAATTATCTATTGGCCCTCCGACCCCAAAGTCTATTTCGATAACTCCAAAGCTGATCATGGATATCAAATCTTTACATAAAAAAACTGGTATTTGTACCAGCTGACAAAGCAGCTAATAATATTATCATGGTTTGACGTTTATATTGTGTTAATACTTTCAGTAAGGGTCACAATCTTCTGGAACTTACGTTCCTAGCCAACTCGATGAACAAAGTGTTATTAAAAATCATATTGATTCTAATGCTAAATTTCAAGTTGTGTTGAATGATGATCATAAAAACATTCCTACAATACACTGATTACCTAAAATTCAAAACAAATCGTATTAATTACGATTTATGGTGTATTCCATTTATTGTTCAACTAAAGAGGTTTCAATTTTACTTACATCCCGCTTAACTGCTATTACGTTTCATGTGAAAAAATACTGTAGCAAAGTTTATGAGAATTCTGTAAATAATCTCTTTTGGTCTATCAATAATTCTTTAGACTTAGGTAATGATTTTGGAAGAATACGATAGTCTCAGTGCTTTATACTTATGACTTTTCTACGCTTTATACATCTATTACACAATATTTAGTTACAAACAAATTGACTTCTCTTATGGAAAAAAAGTGCTGGAGAGAAAACTACGAATATGGCAGTTAATGATAAAAAGCTCAGATAAATATATCTATTGGACATTCACATATGTCATTGAAATATAAAATTTTGAACTGAATACATATACTCTAAAATTCGGTAAATGTTTATATTAGGCATTCCAATGGGTGCCAACTATGCACCTTTACTTGCAGATCTTTTTTTATACTGCTTTGAAAGTCGGGTATTTGCCAAAAGGGCTCATCAACATATTTTATAGTTTTGAGAAAAAACACTTCAAAGATTACAACATTGCTTAAAAATCCATTTTTAGACTCAGATATGAAATAATTCACATAGTTGTTTTTATAAACATCAACTTTACATTAGAAAATTGACAATTCAATTAACCCTTATTTAGGCCTTTATATGGTATGATTTGTTGATGAGCCCTTTTGGCTGGATCATTGTATTATATTTTCATGAACATTTTTATAGAACCATAAGGGCTCATCAGATATAAAATGATGACAGAAAAAAATATTTAAAGATGTATTGCATTTGATAATTTATATAATTTTATATCGTTCTATGTCCGGTTCATTGTCCAGCATATTTAGCAATGATCGTGTGTCTTGAACAACATTTAATGATTGATTACATTTGATAATACATATATAATTATATTATCATTCCATATTGGATTCATCGTCCAGCATATCTGGCGATGGCAGCGTGTCCTTTGTAGATATATCGGTAGGCAGGGCCACTTAATATCCCCAATACATTTCAGGAATAACGAGTGACTTGCAAAGGTCTAACAAATCTTGCTTTTTGGCATATGAAATTGGTATTTTTTCACTGATTGTTTTTGGCAAGTCTGTTTCAATAGCTGGTCTACCTCTTGCCGGCCGTGCTATTTTGATTTGTCTAAATTGATCGTTGTAGTTGTATTTGATCTGAATATCCTCCGGATACTCCTTCGACACCTTCAGGACCTTCACCTTTAACCAGTTCATTTTATTACCATCAACATCCGTCTTAAAGTTTTTTAAGTTAGTGTTTGTAAGAGTTTTCAAGTCAAAAAACGAGTTGAATCTAAAGGGAATGTATGGTTTCTGTCTACTCGCCATGTGTATTATGGTATCCCACTGATCTGGGACATAGATTGATATGCATTTTTTAGCGTGTTCTATGGCCGAGTGCATAGAATCACACTCCATCTGAGTGTGCCTAGATTCAAGGAACTTTTGTTCAATGGTATGAACATGTTGATGCCTTAAAAATGTATGTAAAAGTCCACCAGCTAAATATTGGTTACGATTTGACCAGAACAACAGTCGGAGTCCAAAATGACGTGTTTAACAACTGGTGGCAGTGAATTGATATGGGTGATTATACATGTTCCTGTTTCTGACGATCCTCGCTCTCCATGTGTCTCATCTCATATGTAACATGTTCCCCGTTTATCAGTTAAAGAAAATACCGTCAGGTTATAACTATTTAATTTCCGTTTGCAGTAAACTTGACTAACAGTTGAGCATGGTGTTGAAAGCACAGCCTCTAGATCAAACGTGGCCGCATATATGGACTTATCTGATTGTGATAAACGTTTATCTTGTTCTTTCTCAATTCTTGATGCTTCCTTCCGTTCGATATGTTCCTTATAGTCAGTTTCATCTTTTTCATTCAATGTGCTAGTTTTCTTCTTCTCATTGTACGCATTACATGTTTGGCAATTATCTTTCTTTGGTCTATGAAATGAAAGGTTGTATTTTGTGCAAAATATTCTGCGATATACTTGTTCGGATGCAGGTAAACATTGTTCTCTTGACACTTTATTCTGTACAAATCATGCATTTTTCGTATGTTAAGATCCTGTGCAGGATAAAAAATTTTTTGTAGATTTCCTGGTATAGTGCGATTCAAGAACCGGGAAGGATTCAATATGCCGTTTGATGCGCAATTCGCTTTCATCTTTTGTTATATTAAAAGGTTCATGCTTTCCGCGCTGGTCAGTTCCAGAAAATGTTCCATGCTGCTTTCTTTACAATGTGTAACGTATAAGTTTGTCTCCAATGCACAATGTTCGCATGAAAAATTGTTTACATACTCTAGTGTAGAGTTAGCTGATGGAAGTGAGTATGATCTTGAATTATGTTTATACGTTTTGCCATGTCTTTTACTAGTTGGTTTTACTTGAATATGTTGACAAATAAAGTCCCTCTTTCTTTCATATGTCATGTCTGTATCATAATAGGAATCAAATATAGCTTGTCTCGCCTCTTCTGGGATTTTTTCTGAACATATATATCTACAGTAAGTACAGTTTGATACTCTCAGACATTTTTCCTGGACATTATTTTTTGTTTTAGCTGAAGTATAACTTTTACCCAATGTTCTTGCTTATTTTTGTGTAGGAGAGACATAGTGTGCTTTTTTCTGGGTGTAATAGGTACATCGTTCAAACCTGTGTTTTTTCTTAGAATTCGTAACTTGATTTGATTTAGGCAAATTGATTATGACTGAGTCATCTGTTGTAAAAGGGGAGTTGTTGGAGCTTATCTTTGCGGATGAATCCGACCTCACACAGCCATTATAGTGCTCAAATCCAGGGACGGCAAGATATGCTAATCTTATATCTTCACCTATTTCTACAGCATTGGACACAGCCATATCTTGAATAATATGTATGACTGGATTGTTTAGTCTGCTAGAATATATTGTGATGTTCCTGTTCAAATAGTTAGCAGTTGCCAATGGTTCTAAGTTAATTGTATCAATTTGAAGGAGAACGGCTTTATAGTAGCAGTTTTCATCTGGTGGCTACTTACTGCAATAAATTACTAGTCATCAAGTTCGACAATCTTCTTTCTCCATGTTTCTTTAAAATAGTATGCACAGTATGATGTGCCTTGCTCTGTGCCAAAGCAGTATCCAGTTGGTTATCAACACATCTGTCATTTTTTGAAGTTTTCAAATTTCTAAATATTTTTTTTTTACTTCTGTTTTGGCTTTCTGTTTGTTTTTATCTTCTTTTTTCATCTTTTATTAGCATTTGTTTTCCTTTTTCCCTTTTCATCGGCCTTATTCGTTTTCAAAACCATATTTTCTTTTTTTATCAACTAAAACGTTGCCATCGCTCGAGTCACTGTTGTCTGATGGTTTGTAATGTTCATCGTTACAGCTATCGTCTAATTCAGATGACGAGGAAACATGGTGTATTTCTTTTCGTTGAATTTTACGCTTAACAGATGCCAGGGGAATGTCTTCTGAATCGCTACTTGATGTTTTGTCTGTAGCCTTGGCTTGATTTCTTACTGAAGAGTTTCCATGTTCGACCATATCTTCCTTGTTAGGTAACAGATTTGGTATATCTGAAATGAATTAAAACATTATTATAGTTCATATATTGAAATATCTAGAAATAATAGAATAGACATAATTATGTATATATATTTCCAGAGTTTAGGCACTATACTCTCTTTATTAAAATAATGTATATTTTACAAAAAGCAAAAAGTTAGTACTCACTCTTCTCGAATTCTTGGGTTGCGTAAAATTCTTCATCTGTTCATTCTGAATCCATATTGCTTTTTTAAAAACTGAAATAAAAATGATATGTTGTGTTTTTTTCCCAAAATAATTTCAGTTTTGTTGAATATATTTAAATAGACAGTGAAAGTGTCAATTTTTATTAGGTATATATGCTAAATGTTTGTTTTGTTTTAATATTGAGATATTTCAGGCATTATATAACTTATTTAAAATATGATATATATATAGTTCAAATTTTCGCCAGCCATAAGGGCTCATCAACAAAGTCAATGCGTTGGATTTTTAAAATACATTTTTTCTTTAAAAATAGTGTAATTATATTTGTTAATATATAAAATATGAACTTATGAAGTAGTTTTAACTAATAAATAAATTTCTTACCTTTTAAAGAACTCTGTATGTTTCCAAAAAATATAAACAAAGTCACCATTTATCACAAAAATGTGTGTTACTTTCTGTATAATTATCTCTGAAGTGATGGGGAAAACAATGGTATCAAGTTCAATTACTGGTTCACCACAAACACCCTACACTAGATAGACCTAACACTATTTCTGATAAGACAGCTGATTTCAAACACAGGGACAGATTGAAATACAAGAAGGGCTTATCAGCACTAAATCTTGTTGACGAGTCCTTTTGGCACGTAACAGTATGCTTATGAGCCCTTTTGGCAGTGGCAATTTGTCAATACTGAGAATAGGCCGAAAAATGAATCACATTATTTTCATACCAATTAAACCCACACGTGCACCATTTTTATTTTAGATGAAGATAACATTATTTATAGAATAATACATCGTTGACCATGGCGTTTGGTTGATAATTGCCCCAGTGAAAATAATTGCGCTCGGACAATTATTTTCACTGGGGCAATTATCAACCAAAAGCCATGGTCAACCATGTATTATCCTGTATAATACATATGTTTTGTCATTTGTCAATGATTTCAAATGGATTTAAAAACATGATTTTGTGCGATTAAGTTTAAAAATCTTTAGAATGAGATATAACAAAATGGTTTTGAATGACAATAGCTGCGAAATATAACGAGAGACTGGAAATCAAATTAGCAAACCTTTTTGTACGTGTTTTCAGAATAAGCCTGCGATTTTTCCTTTCTTCAAATATTTCCTGTTTTTAATCGGCTGATGGTGATGTTCATTTCAATAGGTGAGCACAGCTAGGGTCGATCAAGTCTAGGAGCAGTTTCGTAAGAATCTCGGCTTGAATGACCCTAGCCATTTCGCTGGAATAATTTCTCAGCGAATATATATCTAGTAAAAAAAAACGTTTCAACAAAACATTTCCTTATCTCACTGCTTTATATAAATGACCTTTACCGAATGTAAACATCCGGTACTGTTTCGGGTAGTACTCGTTACAGAAACACGAAAGGTGTCATTATTGGTAAAACTAATTTCACTATTATTGCACCGAATTTTAATCCTTTTTAAGATTTTAACGTTTGAATGTTTGCCTACCAAGTATACGGCCGCCATTTTTATTTTCGTGAAAATGACGTCGGTGTGCACGTTCCCGTTTTCGTCAGGCAATTACGCCATAATCGCCCTGACGTGCCGTGATAATCTCACGGGCGGAGACGATAATCATTATTGCGGGAACGAAGTTCTATAGTAAAATGTTACTATTTATAGTAACATGTGTATTATTACTAAGTAAAATACATGTTTAACTCAAATTTGATAAAACTGTTGTTGAGCCCTTTTGGCAAATAGCCGACGATTATTATATGTCAAAAAATCTCGCCCTAGTTGATAAATTCAAAAGAACTTTTAGATATATTAACAATATTCTAAGTTTGGATAATCCGGTATTAACTGATAATATTAAATCGATATACCATTCACAATTGCAACTTAATCAATCTAATACATCAAATTTAAAAGCATCCTATTTAGACACGCAACTCCAAGTAAGGGAAGGTATATTGAATATATTTTTTATGATAAAAGTAAAGATTTTAATTTTAAAATAATCAATAACGCTTCTTTAGATTGAGATGATCCCAGTTCACCATCATTTTTATCGCACAGTTGATAAGATTCGCTAGAATATGTACAGATGTCAAAAATTTCAGCTCTCGCAGTGAACTTATGACGGAAAAACTTCTAAAACAGGGTTTCAGATACAATAAATTAAGAAAAAAAGTCTCAAAATTTGGTCATTTTAGTATTATTTCAAAGTTCAATAGTAGTTTTAAATCGCTGATTGCTAATAGTATTGCTCATCCCGACTTTTATGGTGATGTTTTAAAGAAAATTCGTAAACTTTAAATGTTTCCAGCAGGTAGTTGGGAGGATAGACTCAATGAATTGCTTGGATTTTATTTAAACCGTGGATATAACGGCAATACCTGCCTTCTAGTTTTTGAAGATGAATCCCTCAAACAAAATAAAAGGTTAAATATAGCGTCCTTACATAACTAAACTTTCAGTCCTTTGATTTTATGAAAACTTTGCAGATTAAAGTTATCTTTAAAAACGTATATGGCTGGCAATGTGACGTCTTTTTCTTCAAAATTGTTCATAGGTAATCATATGGAACAAAAGTTTAGCAAATACATGTCGTTTTTTTTTTAATAATGTCTTTATTTTTTCCCAATTTTAGAACAATGATGTCTTTTTATTATGAAACTCTATGATCACACATTGTTAAACCTTTATTATTCTAAGGCAGACTGATGTGACGCTCATAGTTTCAAACAATAACTGAATCGTATCTTTGAAAAGCTGTTGCATTAGGTAAACTGAATTGTATTCATCGGTCTGCAGATACAATTGGGATCCCTAATCATTGAAGAATTTGTTGTTTACCTATAAGTTTATCATTATCTGGTTTATTACTAAGTTTACTCTAGTTAATGCATACTATGAAAAAGATTTACATTTTTATTTTATTCAGAATTGTTTGGATAAGAGTGAGGTTTGTGCACGTTAACTGGTTTAAACCTTCAGTAAATTAACGATTTACTGACCGTGCCATGGTGTAACCAATCCTTGATAAACACACACACACACACACGCACGCACGCACGCACGCACGCACGCACGCACGCACGCACACACGCACACACACACACACACACACACATATATATATATATATATATATATATTTCGCGCCAACCGACCATTTCCTCGTGCATTTCGATGTTTTTGTCGTATCATGGCTCAATGCACCGTATTATATATATAACATATATAATATATATATATAATACGGTGCATTGAGCCATGATACGACAAAAACCTCGAAATGCACGAGGAAATGGTCGGTTGGCGCGAAATATAATTGCACGTGGTCAATGTCGATTGTACGGCAATCCACACACCAAAAAACACTAAATGGGACGATTGTCGATTCAACGACGTGGGGTAGCCGTCGGGCTAGTCACCGCCGGTGTTCCGCATTCGCAGGTGAGTTTCAACATTAAGTTGATTTCATTATTTGTTATTGTTTTACAACAAAAGGTTGGTGACATTCAGTTTTGGTCCAAAATAACCTTAGAAATTAAATTTATTTTTCAAAGTTATAATTTATACTGCCTGTATCTTTGACCGGTTGCGCGACAAATGGGAATTAACCGACATACCATCCGAAAGCTTATGGTGAAATACACAAGGACCAATAGTGTTGATAATCTGTCTCGTAGACCACGTGGACGTTGTACAACATCCGCGCAAGATGACCAAATAGTACATGTGCATCGTCAGCAGCGAACGCGTACAGCTGCCACGACGGCCGGCGAAACGCGCGGGACACACGGACGCAACGTCTCTGCACAGACGGTTAGAACCCGTCTTAGAACTCTGGCCAACATGCGGTGTAGACGTCCCTTTAAGGGTATTGTTTTGCCACAGCGACACAGGGCACTACAGGGTCGTTTCAATGAAAATTGCGTCATCGAACGTGACAGGTACGGGGGAGGGTCACTTATGGTATGGGCGGGTGTGTTTCTACATCATAAAACTAACATAGTTTCTATTGACGGAAACCTCACCGCCGTGCGGTATCAACACGAAGTGCTTCAGCCCGAGGTGTTGCCTATAATGAGGAACAACAGGGGTTTACGTCTTCTGCAAGACGGTGCACCAGCGCACACCGCTATAGCTACGGCCCAGTTTTTTCAAGACAATAACGTAAACGTTATGGACTTACCTCCTAAATCACCAGATCTAAACATTATAGAAAACATTTGGGATGAATTAAATCGCCGTGTCAGAAGAAATGGAAATGCGCCACAAACTATTGCCCAGCTGCAAGCAAAAATTGTTCAAGAGTGGGCCATACTGCCCCAAAACTATGTACAAAGATATGTCATGTCAATGCGTCGACGCTGCATTGATGTGATCAACAGTCAGGGTGGACACACACGTTATTAAACTTGGTCGAATTCAACCGTGGGTGGCAGATTCTCTTTTTTTATGTATTGTGACATTGACATTTTACGCGTCATCACATTTATCGATTTTTGTGTGTTAAATCTGATCGTTTATGAAATGTAATAAATAAAATAACATACCGTATATCTATGCAATATTTGTTGAAAATTTCAGATAAAAAAATCAAGCCAGTATTAACCGAGATATGAGCATATTTATACCTGTATACTTATAAGTTTTGTTACGTGTATATACACTGTGTTGTTTATGGAGTTTTATGCTGTTGTTCCATGTTTGTTGTTTGTGATTTTTTTTTGTGTTCTATGTATTCGGCGTTTACCCTGAGCCATTAAACGGGGTTTATCATCTAACATTATCAATGAAGTTTGATTTCATATATGTTCCAAAAAATAACGAAAACTCTTTTTTTAAGCGGGGCACGAATACATAACCAAATAACTACGCCGCCATTTATTGAATGCAAATTTGAAAGGTCGAATTTGTTAGCAAAACTATTGCGGATAATAATTTTATTTAAAACATTTTTCTTAGTTTTAGAGTGTGTTTCATGATACATGGTTATTCAGTCAGATACCTGTCTGTTTCACTTGAAGACAGGGCGTTTTCCAGGTAATGATGACATGAATGAGGACCACGCTAATGTTGACAAATTTTGAGGCGTGGGTGGGGTAAAAAAGCCTAGTTTATCTTTGAATTGTTGTGTGAATTTTTCGGGAAGTTCGTATTACGTATAACAACGACAAACAGTTCAAATACATTTGAACTATGATATAGCATTCTATTTTTTGTTCGATCAGTTGATTTCGTCTGTAATTTGTTTGGTATGAAAGCAAATTTTCGAACATTCAGCTTCAAGATTAAGAAAACGTTTGAAAAACGGGACAACCATTTTTCTAATAAACGGTAAGTAGGTAATTTACAAATATATCTTTATTTAAACGAATGTAACCTTTCTTTAAATTTTAAATAAATGTATGTTATAATTGTTTAGGTCTCCTGGAACAAACGTAATATATAATAATAATGAATGTATAAATTTCTCGTATTAGTGTTAGAAACAGAAAAAGAACACTAAAGTTTGCATCCTGTTTAAACTATGTTGTATTAAGCGAACTATTTAGAATGTGAAACAGCGTTTTTTAAATTATTGCATAAAAGTGTGAATACCTCCTTTACTACACCATTTAGAGCATTCTTTATTTTAATTTCTCAAACACCTTTATCATCGTTATTTCATTCTAAAAGTTGTTTGCTATAGAACAAAACATACTCGGAATTATTGCATAAAAGTGTGAATACCTCCTTTAATACACCATTTAGAGCATTTTTTATTTTAATTTCTCAAAAAACTTTATCATCAATATTTCATTCTAAAAGTTGTTTGCTATAGAACAAAACATACTCGGAGCTATGTCTCATTTTAGTGAAATTTCAATAGCAAAACTATTGGTAAGTCAATTCCATTTCGGTCGATAATTCATGTGATTAATGATGCAGGTTGGAAATATAAGGCAAACTAGTCTTGTATAAGATAAAACTAACAACTGAGCTGTGCATAATGTATCAATGAATACAACCAATTTATTATTTAAATAGCCATGCATAAAACATGTGTATAAATATATTGAAAAAAGTATATTTAATACCAATATTGTTTACTTATAATGGTCAAATAATACAATAAATCAGATAAAACTGCATTTGAAGATCATACATAAATCGTTAAACGTCCATTGTAGCGTTATTGTATTGAATGGTTTAGAGTCATCTTTATTATGAGATGATAAAACGATAATAGCGTCTAGGAATTTTGCTTTATGACTCTCTACTTGAACGTGTATATATACGTTTATATAGGAAAAAGTAAAACAAGACATCATTTAAAACTAGATCCTCCAATTACAAAGGACATGTATTACATTTTGCAAATACATGTACATGTTACAAGATTATATAATAAAACAATAGCTTTGATCATCTCTATTTCGTTTTAAGTCTGTGAATATATTGGGGTATGCTAATATTAAAATAGTTATTGATGCAGTTCGGCATTCGGAAAATATGATGGGTCAATCCTAACTAAATACCTTAGTATACGCTGCTTTTTCTGAACCAATTTGGCTGTCTTTAGATGCTAAATATATATTTCCTGTTCATTGTAGAAAATAGAAAAGATCTCGCAAATTCAATGAATAGCGTCAATAACGATCTCTAAAATAGGGAGACACAACAAAATCCCGTTCATTTTAGCTAAATATGTTAAGTTATACCAAAGTACCCGCGGCGCGATATTAAATATTTGTTTGATAACGATCACTGTTGTAATTGGAGATGAGTACAGGTTGGTTCTTTTCACAATCGTTGACAATAACAAGAATGTCATTTCCTCCAATCCGAATAGCATACAACGTATGATTAAGTTACTTTGTGACCACTTTGTTTGGCCAGGCTTAATTTATTTATCGTGCACTCATAAAGTAATAAACTAAACTTTTACCGCGTCGATGTTTGCCTATAAATGCAAGAAAGTACGAATATGAAATCGCAACTAACGTAAACAGATATTCACTTGATGACGACGTTTAGATAACAACATGTATAAAAAGTGCAGCACGTACGATTTGCTTTTAACTTGACTAGTTTGAACGATTAATACACACATAGAATGTTCAGGGATTTTAATTGTTTCAAGATTCAAGTTTATTCAGTAAACTCATGTCATACATGCATGACAAAATGAGAATTGCAATGAACATATTATACAGTTACACATAAATGGAAATACCAATTACACTTAAAGGAAAATTAAAATAACAACAGGTGTTAATTAGAGCACGCACATTATGAACATTAACTTTGTCTTTTTCACATGATTATTACAGATGATAACGGGCAATCAATTAAAATATTTATATCGCATCATTTTCATTTCGACCGTTCGCAATTAGAAGAAAACGTCAAGAGCTCTCATATAATAAGTTTTAATTGGTATATTTTTCTGAAATCTTTATCTAACAACATGAAACATTTGATGGGAAAAATAATTTTTCAATTCATTGTTTTTGCGCTACATGTTTCCTTATGAATCAGAATAAAAAAAAGTTTGTAGTACTTCCTCAATAAACATTGGTTAATCAAACCATTTATATATTGAAAACATAACGTTTTTATTACATAAATTTAACTAATTTAGGATTAAATAATTAAAAAGGTTTAACCATCGGTCATTTAAACGTAGCTGGACTGTCTTCTAAATTTGATGAATTACAATTAATGCTAACATCTAAGAAAAACAAAATAGATATAATGGGTATAAGTGAAACGAAATTCAATGAAAACCATAAAACTGAAACATTTCATATAGATGGATATCAAGTACCTTTTCGTCGCGACCGTTTATTCAATGGCGGTGGAGGTTTGGCAGTATATGTAAAACAAAACGTAAATTGCATACGACGATTAGATTTAGAAGGAGATTATATAGAAATAATTTGGTTAGAAATTATGCCAACAAAATGTAAATCTTTTTTAATTGGTTCACTTTACAGGCATCCAGAATCTAAAGTTGCATGGAAAGAAATATTTGACACTCATATAGAAAATGTTCAACTTGAAGAAAAAGAAATAATAATTTTAGGCGATATAAATCGAGATTTATTAAATTCCAAAATAAATGATGAATGGTCTAGCTATATTTTATCACTAGGATTAAAACAGTTAATTAAGCAGCCGACGCGTGAATGTTCAACTTCAAAAACTTTAATAGACCACATTTATACTAATTGTGATCAAAATATATGTAATGTAAGCGTGCCCAAAATAGGAATTAGCGATCATTATCCGATCCTATGTACAAGAAAGTTAAATTATAAAGAAAAAATCAATTCACATAATTTTATAAAATACAGATCATTTAGGTCATTTTCAGAGGAGTCATTTTTATCAGATCTTATCAGAATCCCCTGGGGTAATCTAAACAACACTTATACTAATGAAGTACTTTACACTTGGGTATCTAATTTTTCAAGTGTTGTAGATAATCACGTCCCAATTAGAATTCACAGAGTTAAACACATAAAACAACCAGATTGGTTTACACCTGATATTTTAGATGAAATTAAAAAACGTGATAAATTTAAGGCTAAAAATGATATGGATAACTACAGAGTTTCAAGAAATAAAGTTTGTACATTGATAGATAATTCTAAAAAAGAATCTTATAAAAGAAAAATTGAGGAAGGAAAATCAGACCCTAAAACAGTTTGGAAAATATTTAAAGAACATGGTGCGTCTACAAAAAAGACAAACAACTGTAATTTAATAAAAAACATTCATAAAGATGGAATAGATATTACTGATAACCAAGATATTGCAAATACTTTTAATAACTTTTTTGTAAACGTAGCAGCTAACTTAAAAGAACCTATTCCAACTTCAAATTTTAATAAAGTAAATGATTTTGTCAAACAAAAGTTCCTGATTATATATATTTTCACATTCCTCTGATTACGGAATCCCGAACGTGTAAAATGTTAAATAATTTAGATGTATCCAAAGCTACAGGACTTGACCAAATAGGGCCAACACTTTTAAAATTATCAGCCGATGTTATATCAAATAGTCTTACGTATGTTATAAATTGTAGTATAAAACAAGGTGTTTTCCCAGATGAATGGAAATGCGCCAAAGTTAATCCTTTATTTAAAAAAGGTTCATCAAATGATGTAAATAACTATAGGCCAATATCAATTTTACCTACTCTTTCAAAATTGATTGAAAAACATGTGCATGATTCATTTGTTAATTACCTTAATCATTATAAATTATTATGTAAATCCCAAAGTGGATTTAGAAAAAAACATAGCTGCGAAACCGCATTAGTATGTATGATAGATAAATGGTTAACAGCTTTAAATGATGGAGAATTTGTAGGCGTTGTTATGTGACAGGGTGATAAAATCAATAGTGTAGTGTAACCTTTATGTATATTTTCTTTGGGTTAAGTAAGTTTTCTCCACGAGAGGAAGCCAGAGATACTGGCAGTTTTGTAGTAGATCGTATCGGGAGATATCGACACGTATAATAGAATGGCATATTAATTTAGTGTCATAACAGCTTCATTAGATATCCATATTCTATTAGACAAATGTAAGTAGAGCGTAGGCTTTGTCTATTTCTGTATTTCCGTCTTTGTTTGTGATGTCGGACCGGGTTTTGTCTTTGATATTTTTGCGGGCTGTTTTGAACGTCATTTAACCTTAATTTATAATAAACCTCACGATTTCATCTCTACAAGTCACTTTAACAACTGCATGGTTTGTTACAGCTCATATTTCACCAGGTCCTCCAGTCCCGGTTTGAGAGCGAAAGCCAGAGTTTGATTGGGGTAACGTGTCTAAAGTACCAGATACTTTGTAAGTATGAAAACAATGTTGTTTGATGTATAGTATAGGCTATTGTATAAAGAACAGTCACTCACCCTAAACTCATTGTTAAAATGTATATTTCATTCCATAACCATTTTAACCTTCATGTCATTCTTTATCATTCTTATAATGATAAGTTATTTAGTAATGTCTCCAGTATTGTAAGACAATGTTATTTATGTAATTGCAGGACGTTTCACTGTTACTGCCATTCCAGTGGTTACACGGGTTGGACATGTTTTGATGTGTAAATGACAAAATAAAATATCGAACGAAACTTTATCTACATTTGTCGTTATTCTAACGATGGTAGAGCCAAAAGTTACAGTTATGTTAGATTTTTCTAAAGCATTCGATTTATGATTCCCACGAAATACTATTAAAAAAATTACAAATTTACAAATGTGGAGATAATACTATTAAATGGTTCAAGTCTTATCTTACAAATAGAACTCAAGCGGTGAACTTAAACGGTGTTCTCTCTGATAAGCAAATTACGACATGCGGGGTCCCGCAAGGGTCTATTCTAGGGCCTCTTTTATTTATTTTATTCATAAATGACTTGCCTATGTATGTACAGGATAATGTTTCAAACGTTGATATGTATGCAGATGATACTACAATATATGACACAAATAAATCTAAATTTGAAGTTGAAATGAATTTACAAGCTGCTTTGAATAACGTCAGTACATGGTGTCTAAACAATGGCATGGTATTAAATGCTTCAAAAACAAAAGTAATATTGATAACGACACCCCAGAAGCGGACAAAATTAGTTAATCAACCTCTAAATTTGAAATATAAAGACTTAAATCTGGAAATCACAACAGGTGATAAAATTATTGGCATATATATAAATGAAAACCTTAAATGGGATACGCATATAAAATTTCTTAGGAAGAAAATATCTAGTAATTTGTGGCTATTATCAAGAATTAAAGTATTTATTCCTGTTAATTATAGAATAATGTTTTACAAAGCCTATGTCCAACCACATCTTGACTATTGTAGTATCATTTGGGGTAGTACAAAACAATCAAATATCCAGGTTTTAGTGCGATTACAACGAAGAGCATGTCGTATCATTCTAGGTGAACAATATACCACTTTAAGCGAGGCTTTGAATATAATTAATTCTCTTAATATTGAACAGAGGGTTTCACTTCATAAAGCCAAACTTATGTACAGGGTATCGCAAAATGCAGTCCCGTCATATATTCAAAATATGTTCAATTACAATGTCAGGCGTCCAAATCATTTACGTTCTTCAAATAAATCGGATTTTTTAATACCCAAACCAAATATAGAACTTTTTAAAGGGAGTATGTCGTACTCTGGGGTAAAAGTATGGAATAACATTCCAAATGAAATAAGACAGAGCGAAAGTATTAAAAGTTTTACAGTAAATTATACTAAGTGGATAAATTCGAATCAACAGTCATAAAGCTAAAATTGTAAATATGGCCATATGTAAGTCTGTAAGTTAAACCTCTGCCGCCATATGTGTGTATTATGTTGTTGTGTAACATTGTTATCATGTTGATAATGCTAACTTTGAATTTGTTATGCTGATTGTTATATTGCTATATAATTATGTATTTGTATGTATGTAAATATTGCTTTAGAGGGCCCCAAGGAAGATTAGTTTACACTAATTGGGTTACCCTCTGTAAATAAAGACTTTCATTCATTCATTCATTCATTCATTTCATTCATTTCATTCATTCATTCATTCATTCATTCATTCATTCATTCATTCATTCATTCATTCATTCATTCATTCATTCATTCATTCATTCATTCATTCATTCATTCATTCATTCATTCATTCATTCATTCATCCATTCATTATCATTTTCATTTTCATTATAGTCGAATGCAATATTGATTAGGTCAGAACCATGCAGAACGGTTGTTCAAGTAATAGCACTAAATGTTGTAGTGGTAGTGATTAAAATAACGCGATAGAGATGGCTGTTAATTAATTTCTGTTCAATTAGACGTGAAGTTAAATTACTTTGCATAGCAACCCTAAACCCAAATCTTTATTCTGATACCCGGTTTCAGCTTTCCCTGGGGCAGTAACTGATGTTGGAAAAACTCGTGGCCCAATCCCTTTGCATGTCCTTTTTATATGAACGCAAGCTTTGTTACATTGCACTGTTTCTTTGTTGTTATCATCACCATATAATGTGTAAATGTATCGTCATGCAATAAAATATGTTTAAACTAAAAAGCTATCCCTAAAGATTATTATCAATGGACATTTTAAAGGAGCACCCCGTACTTTAATTGCTTAATAATGTAATTGGTTAGATATACCGACTGATTTTCAATTGTGGACAGGAAACACTTCGCATTTATTATATCATGAAATAAATACATTTCCGCGTCGCTGAAGCACGAGGATTGTTTAAAAAGTTCATAATTACAGCCTGCCGATGCCTGTCTAAAATAAATTCAAAACTGTCAAATTGAATTTAGCTGTATCGGTAATTCTTCCCAAGTGTGCGTATTTCTTTAAGATTTTTTTATGGGGGGGGGGGGGATGTTAGTATTTTAATAGCAAACACAATATCGAACTTCTTGTTTCACTGTATAACAATTTTCATTGTTAACACTATTACACTCATACAAATGAGCTGAAATAGTTTCCATTTTGGTGTTACATTCATACAATATTAGTTATTTATGTTCCATGAAAGCATTAAAAAATTATAGGTTATATTGAATGCTTATCTAGTCACCGTCTTACACTTATTTTGTATATTCGCTTTAACGTATATCCACATTAGACAATCTATTTCTTAATGTAAAATGCGTATGTGCCATTTTGGATTTTGTTTCGTTTTTTATTAAACATTAATATCACTATCCCAAGGTTAACCATAAAAGACAGCTTGCATTCAATATTGTGTTATTAAAATTAAATTGTACACGAACGAAATAAATGGATATTGTTTAAAATTAAAGCATCGAGTAGTGTTTCTTGTAAATATGGAAAGCAAATGTTCACCTTTAGGCTCATTAGCTGTAGCGTTGTATATAGTTTATAAAAATAAAAATTGAAAAACATGAATGTTTCAATTTGAGACATAAAAAATACTATATGTTTTACATTTTTTGTTATAATTGATAATATAAAACTACTGTTTTTTTTCTTTCAAGAAAGCCAATTACGTGATAATAATTGAGCACAGTTTTGAAACAAATCATATTTTGTTTCAACCCTTTTCGTTATCATGCAGAAGGTTAATACGAAGCGTTCAATGGGTCAAATGACACTACCGATTTTTTTTTTCGTAAATAGAAATAAATGTATTGGCAAAAAATAAGAGCGAGGCTATAAAACATATAAACCGAGCTGATTTCTAATTATCCTCGGGACCGCACCAAATACAAAATATAATTTCGATACGAGACTCTGGCCATCTCGAAGATCATTATCAGCGAAGAAAGTTATCGTTCATTTTATAGAATGGACAGAAAACTCCTTATGATAAGTTATACAACGGTTTTAATGCCCAAACGCGATTACGAATGTTAATAGTTGCTTTATATTTACTACTGGCATTCATAAACCATTTTACGCATCTGTCATGTTATCGAAGTTCAATTTATCTTCATTCTACTATTAATCTTCTACTGTAAAATACTGTTCTCTAGTAACTATCCATATTGCAAAGTTAACTTCTTGTATGCTAAGAGAACTATCTTAACGATATCTTTTCTATCATTTGACAAATCATGTTCAACATTGTTCGCCTTGAAGCTATTTAGTATATGTGTTGATGGGTGTAAGCGGCGCGCACTACGGTTGTGTTGTTTATGTCAGGTAGAAAAATATCGGTTTTAAACACTAAACAGAACAGTAGCAGTGTGACATATGTGTTAAAATAAGTGGAATATATTGGATAGAAAGTACAGGTAACGAATAGCAGTAAATAATGTTGATTTGATAAGATATCATTGAAAATGACTGACAGTAGCATTGTTGAAGCAAATGTCACTGGGCAAAATGGCGTCCCGTTAGTGTTTATGCGGGAGTTTGAACTCTTTGGCCATAGACGCCCTGGTCGGTCTGAATAGATTTCACATTCTGAACTGTATAAAGCAAGATTGTTCCATCCCACATCAAAGGATTGCAGCGAATCGGAGCCATGTGGCGAATTTATGTTGACAATCTTAATGATGAAGTGAAACTTATGGCTGAAGGGGTACCCTTACGGGCCAAAACTATCCCTGTGTTGCAAACAAATCCAGGCAGATTTGACAATAAAATCACAACAATGGTCAGAGTGAAAAACATTCCACTTTCTGTTGATGATGGTGTCATCACCAGAAGTTTAACATTAAAAAACATTGAAATCATAAAACATTTAGGGAGAAATTAAAAATTGACAACAAATTAACAAACTGCGAAACAGGAGATCGAATTGTTATTGTTAAGACATTATCCCTAAAGGAACCTCTCCCGTCAACTTTGCCGATAGCACAAATTACGGCACACGTTTACCATCAAGGCAAAGCAAAATCAGTTTATCAAATTGACCTTAAGTGCAACAAGTGTCTACAAACCGGACACAAATATTTTGATTGTCCAAATAACTGGGTCTGTGTGAACTGTAACAAGTAGGGACACAATCAAGCAGACTGTCCATTTTCAGATTCGGTGTCTGAATCTGAGTCTGACATCCAAGACCAAGACCAAGACTCGTCGGAAGACTAATCCTCTGATAGAACAATTTCCACGCAGGTTTTGTCAAATATATCAAAAACAAACCCCGTTGCATCAGATACACGCAAAAAAGCAACCATTCAACCACGTGAATCGTTGAGATCGAGAGACGCTGGCCAATGCCAACAAACTATGACACAATTTGTACGTATGGGCAATGTAGATACCGCTTCGTGTACACCCAATAAAGGGAAACAACCATGTGCACCGGAACGTTCTCCGCCAACTCCGGTTGATGTTATTCACGAACAAGTTACGACGTCAAATAAAAATAAAAATAATAAATCATAGCATCATATACATGCAATGACTGATATCCCGGACTCGAATATATTTTGAAAACTTTGATGGACCAATATATCAGAACATGACGTTCAATATAGTGTCTATTTGTATGACAATTTACATTTTAAACGGTTATAAATAATGCTCTAAAATGAAAACATGTGTATATGAAATAGAATGCATGTGTACGAAAACCATTGTATATGTCTTATTAGCCTTAATAAATACATTATATGTCCTAAAATTGTATCGATTGTTCCGTCGTGCGTGGAATTTAATCACATCAATACTAGACCATCATTTAATATATTATTGTCCAATAACTGTACCGATTATCTAATTCGGTATGGTCAATCAGAATAAATTGATTGTTACATATCATATTTGTTTAATTAGGTTCGCAATTACATACATTAGACATATTGTCATTACTATTAAATTTTCTTTATGTTTATGTACACGATTTCTTTTGATAGTTATCTATTTCTATAGATATTTAATTTACTTCATGAAATAGTATGCATGTGTACGAAACCATTGTATATGTCTTATTGGCCTTAATAATTACATGAGATGTCTAAAAACTGTATCGATTGTTACGTCGTGCGTGGAATTTAATCATATAAACACTAGACTACAATTGCTTTCGAAAATAGTCGTCCTGTCAGAACATATTGATACTTATATATCATATTTGTTTAATTATGTCGCAGTTACATACATTAGCCTTTACTATCAGATTCCTTTCATGTTATGTACACGATATTTTTGATGGATATCTAGATATACCATTTTCTATACATATTAAATTTACTTCATTTGAAGTCTTTTAACCTTTGTGTATTTGAAATTGATACATGTATGGTTCCTTTAGCATTTCTCATATTTCGTTTTCTTTATGTTAAGGATGCTTACTATAGGACTTGACCTCATTCTTGTTTATCAAGATATCTACTTCGTATACGTCAGTGTCATATATAATTATTTACCAACAAATCACATTATGTTAAGCTTTGGTACTATGTTTTATATTTTTAAATGTATTTTCTTTAATAAGTTAATTCATACAAAACAATAACACAAATCAGTATTCATCTGATATATCTTAACGTTCAAGGTTTAAGAGATAGTAGTAAACGTGCTCGAGTTATTCAATGGCTGAAAAACCAAAAAGCAGATATTGCCTTTCTTCAACAAACACATTTTAAAAACACGATCGAACAAATAATTAAAGATGAATTTATTGAATGAATTTAATAAATAGTTACGGTGAGTCGAATAGTAAAGGTTGTTCGATATTGATCAGTAATGAACTACAAATTAACACTTTAGACAACGTATGCGATATACGGGGCAGATACATTTTTATTAAATTTAGACATTTTTGATAATTTCATACACTTTAGTGAACTTAAAAGATAAAAAGCAATTCACGTGGAGGCGTAAAAAAGCAGAAAAGATTTTTGGCTAATTTTGTACCACAAATATATGCGACAGATATTTGACCTGCAATTATACAAACGACCGACCATATGGTTATTTCGCTAAAGATTAAAATGCCAAATAAACGTGGCCGCGGATACTGGAAATTTAACAATTCCCTTCTTTAAAAATAGCGAGTACAAAAATATTATAAGCAATCTTCTTAATGCAGTGTTTCAACAAAATATTCAACCTGAAATAAAATGGGAACTCTGCAAAATAGAAATCAAAAATAAAACTATTGAATAGTCAAAACAAATTTCAAGAAATCAACCACCTTATTAAACTAGAAGTAGAACTTAAAAACTTATACGAATCAAATGATCAAAACCCGGACATTGATGTATTCGCAAGTATCAACTTACTTGAGAGAGAAATAAATAGTATATATATAAATAAAGCCACAGGCGCCCAAATCCGTTCAAAAGTAGATTTCATTGAAAAGGGGGAAACTAATTCGAAATATTTCTTAAACCTTGAAAAATCGCGCCAAATTAAGAAAGTCATTAATTCATTAATGATAGACTGAGCCAGACTACATCAAAATCAAGACATACTTAAAGCTGAAGTTAATTTTTATAAAGATTTGTATACATCAGGGTTTAAAGACGAAGAGCATTATGAACAGTATGTAAATGAAGTCGACTTAAAAAAATTACTTTAGATTCAAAATAAGCTGAAAATTGTGAGGGAGAAATTTCGTATGAAGAAGCTACAAAAGTACTCAATGATATGAAAACAAACAACAGTCCTGGACTTGATGGCCTAACAATAGAGTTTTATCAGTCATTTTGGCAAATTATTGGAACGCTTGTTGTCCTGGCGTTAAATCATAGCTATACAAAAGGTGAACTATCCTTTACGCAAAAACAAAGCGTTGTTTCTTTAATATATAAAAAAGGAGATCCTGAAAATCTGGAAAATTTGCGACCTATAACGTTGTTAAATATTGATTATAAGATTGCAGCAAAAATCTTAGCAGAACGTCTGCAATCTGTTTTACCTAGTATAATTAGTCAAGATCAACAAGGATACTTAAAAATGAAAATATATGTTTCAACATCAGGCAAATAGACGATATAATTGATAACACGTATTTATACGATATAGACGGCGCAATTCTATTTTTAGATTATAAAAAGGCACTTGACACAGTCAAGTGGCATTTCCTGTTCGATATTTTGAATAAATTTGTATTTAAACCGTCATTTCAAAAATGGGTGAAAACAGTTTATAGTAAAATTACGTCAAAAATTTCAAATAACGGGTGGATCTCAGATTCTTTTCAACTACACCGTGGTATACGGCAAGGCTGTCCTCTCTCTGCATTACTCTTTTTTATAGTAGTTGAAGTGTTGTCAACTAAATTGAGAAAAAATAAAAACTACAAAGGTATAAACATACAAGAAAAACATCTAAAAGTTACTCAACTTGCGGACGACACGAAAGTTTTTTTAAAGAACCATAATGAAATACCAATTGTTCTTGATATAATTGATAAAATATTCTGGACTAAAATTAAAAAGGCAAAAACACAAGGTCTTTGAATTGGCAAATGCAATGGAAACGAAGCTAATAGTAGTTATAATATAAAGTTCACTACGAGTATTGTTAAATCACTTGGTGTATATTTAGGAAATTAATGTAAGAACTTAAGCTGGAATGAAAAATTAGAAAAAAATATAAACAATTGATAAATAATTGAAATAAACGAAAACTCACCTTCTTTGGCAAAATAACGGTCATAAAATATTTACTTTTTCCAAATCTTGTATTTCTAGCTCAAAACATTGTAACACCTGATTCAATTATAAAGATTGTTAATTCATTGATCTTTGAATTTCCTTGGAGTGGTAAAAGAGTCAAAATTAAACGCACAACAATTATTGGAAACAAACTTGAAGGAGATTTAGACATGCCAGATTTTGGATACTATTCTAAAACAATGAGATTAAAATAGATAAACAATTTACTAATACAGTAAATGCAAACTGGAAAGTCATACCATCATTTATATTCGTTCAATTTGGGGAAAAGTTTCTGATATTCCATATGAATGTAGACACTATTAAATCCCTGCCGAATATAAACAAAATAACTTTGTTTCATAAACAGTTGCTAATATTATGGATACAGTTTAAACAACTGCCAATTAATCGAACCAAAAGGCCCAACACTTACTACAATATTAGAAAATAAATAATATGGGGTAATAAATTCATAAAATTTAAAAATGATCTTTTATTTAAGAACTGGATCGATTCAGACATACTTTACATTAATGACATTATATCAAATTCGGGCAACATCGACACAAATACTGTTCTTGATAAGCTAAAGTATAAACACAATTGGATAGAAGAAGTGAATATATTAAAACAAGCAATACCTAACACTTGGAAAGAAACCTTAATAACAAATGTATCTACAAGGTTAGAACAAAACTTTTAATTAGTTGTCAAGACAAATCTCTCGAAAACATGACGAATAAACATATATTAGATATATATTAAACAATTGTATGAAAAGCCATATATTCATGGTTATTGGGAAAGACGATTTCAAGAGCATATTTGCTTGAACTCTTGGTATTACATAGTTCATAAATCCATCGTGGACAATAAAGTCAAACAGTTTAAAATAAAGTAATTACATAATATTATAGCAATAAATTTATATACCTGGAAAGTAAAAGATTGTCCTTTATGCATATACTGCAATAAAGTAAAAGATTATTAGCACTTCTTTGTTACATGTAAGGCATTGTCAACTTTTTGGAGTGATATTCAGACAGTCTTTAAAAGATGTGGAATACAGAAACATATTAAGAATATTAAGCACATTGTGCTGGGGTATTAAATTACTCAAAACGAATATGATATTGTTAACATTGTTTTAAGTCAGGTTTCTTATTGTATTTACAAGACTTACTATATGTGTGAAAGAAGAACGAAATTGATTAATATTATGCACCATTTATATAATGATTTAATATTTCTTCAAACTCATTTTATAAATAAAGGCATTTCCTTGCGCTTTCTAAATGAATTTATCAAATATATTGCTATATATTGATCACCTCAAATATTGTACCATTTACCACATTGCGTGTTGATGTTATTGGTATTCTTTGTATGTTTTATGACAAAATAAACGGATTGTTATAGATTGACAATTCCAAAAAGAAAAAGTATATGTGTTGAACATAACTAATGTTGCAAAAGTATTACATGTTATCCCGAGCCACTTAAAAACAGAACGCCTATGAAAGAAGTATAAATTGAAATAAAATACCTAAAACTTTTCATTTCGGTATTTAGTTTTGGTGTTTCACTATGTATGGCAATTTACACTGTTGTTAGCATGCGTGTCAGAGATTTTTATTTCAGTACAATGCAGTGCCAACAATCGACATCGACTGTTTATACTGTGTAAATTGAAGTAATTTACATTCAAATTAAATAAAGGGCTTATTATAAATGACGTATGATAATTCATTGGAATCTTTTACTTTAAATACGTACCTATACTTACATTGTCATCAATATAATTATTATTATTATTATTACTATTATTATTATTATTATTATTATTATTATTAGTAGTAGTAGTAGTATTATAATTAATATTATCATAGTAGTAGTAGTAGTAGTAGTAAAAGTAGAAGTAGTAGAAGTAGTAGTAGTAGTAGAAGTAGAAGTAGTAGTAGTAGTAGTTGTAGTAGTAGAAGTAGTAATAGTAGCAGCAGCAGAAGTAGTTATAGTAGTTGTTGTAGCAGCATCAGAAGTAGTAATAGTAGTTGTAGTAGTAGTAGCAGTAGTTGTAGTAGTAGTAGTAGTAATAGTAGTAGCAGTAGTAGTAGCAGTAATAATAGCTGTAGTAGTAGGAGTAGGAGTAGTAGTAGTTGTAGTAGTAGTAGTAGTAGTAGTAGTAGTAGTAGTAGTAGTAGTAGTAGTAGTAGTAGTAGTAGTAGTAGTAGTAGTAGTAGTAGTAGTAGTAGTAGTAGTAGTAGTAGTAGTAGTAGTAGTAGTAGTAGTAGTAGTAGTAGTAGTAGTAGTAGTAGTAGCAGCAGCAGCAGCAGCAGCAGCAGCAGCAGCAGCAGCAGCAGCAGCAGCAGCAGCAGCAGCAGCAGCAGCAGTAGTAGTAGCAGCAGTTGTAGTAGCAGTAGCAGCAGTTGTAGTAGCAGTAGTAGTAGTAGTAGTAGTAGTAGTAGTAGTAGTAGTAGTAGTAGTAGTAGTAGTAGTAGTAGTAGTAGCAGCAGCAGTAGTAGTAGTAGTAGTAGTAGTAGTAGTAGTAGTAGTAGTAGTAGTAGTGGTAGTGGTAGTGGTAGCGGTAGCGGTAGCGGTAGCGGTAGCGGTAGCGGTAGCGGTAGCGGTAGCGGTAGTAGTAGTAGTAGTAGTAGTAGTAGTAGTAGTAGTAGTAGTAGTAGTAGTAGTAGTAGTAGTAGTAGTAGTAGTAGTAGCAGTTATAGTAGTAGTAGTAGTAGTAGTAGTAGTAGTACCATCACTATTTTTATTATTATTGTTTTTATTATTATTATTATTATTATTATTATTATTATTATTATTATTATTATTATTATTATTATTATAATCATGTTGCCTGTAAAATCTTGCAACACGGTAGAGCAGAGAATCGTAGAAAACGTTTTGTTCCTGTTTACCCTGTATGACAATTACGTTTGTCACGTAGATCTGAAAATGTGTAGAATATAATCTTAACCTCCATAAGTGTGCTGCAAAATGTGATTGTTAAAGAATGGTCCTACAAAGCTTCTCCAAAAACATGATCGAATAAAGTGCATGAAATCATCATCATCATATTTCGAGCTCAAAATGACTAACATATTTAATCCTTGAAACAATAACGTAGATTTGAAAACAAAATCCAGTTGTTGTGACACATTTCTACATTTTTGTGATTTTTTCTTTAACATTGTGTGACCTATATTAAATTCAAATGTTATCTTTTAATTTAATTTAACACACTATTTTTACCTACCTAACACAATGCATTTATTCGTTTTAAATTTTGGTTATGATGTAAAATTCGAAATATATTCAATATTGTGACTTTTTTAATTCTCACCTTTAATTCAACTTAGCTGGTATTAGAAATTTATAGAGTAGTAAGTGTCAATTGGCTGAGATCGGTGGAAGAAAGTAGACTAAAGGAAGAAAAAGAAATAAAAGGGGGCGCCTGTACAGGTCAAGTCAGTGATAAAATAAAGTTTGATCTAAGACATGAGAAGATCAGAAGCATTAAGTTGGACCAATTAAGTAGTATTTGTGTGTACATATCGTCTCGATGATCTAGTACATGTCTTTGGCTTTTCAAAATATTAATAGTTGAAATGACAGGAAACAAGTCGAATTGATGATGTCTTTGACCATGATCTATGACACAGGTGTAGAAGGGAATCTTATTGTTTTCACATTGGCTATTGGGGTTGTTGGCAATATTTCTAGAGAACAAATGTCCATTAGCATTACAAATATGCATCCGCAGCCTTGCACGAGTGACACTGAATTCACATAGTTGATATAATGAACTGATTTGATTTTTATTTTAAGATTTTTCTTGATACAGTGCAAGGATGAATTACTTCCTTAATTGTTTTTTTTATGATGGTAATATAGATTGCAAGAAAGAATCATTAAAGGCCTAGTTTAAGGAATGTTTGGCATGATAATCCCCTGCTGTGCATCTCCTGCTAATTGCACTGGTGTCACAGTAGGGGCCAATTTCCTGTGTATTCGTTTATTGGCTCATGGACATTTAGGGTCCATTTGTATAATAAAAACATCCCAAACTGCACAGCAGGAAACACGGATTGGAGATCTGATAAGACAATTAGGCAATAAGATTAAGATCAATTAACAGAGGTTTTGTACAAATACTCGGGGTTTTTTGTTGTTGTTGTTTTTTTTTTTTTGGGGGGGGGAGAGGGGCACTTATAGAAGGCTTAAACTAGGCCTTTAACAAATGAGATACACTAATGTACTACACTACAGTATGTTAAATATGCACGCATAGTGTGTAAAACAACAACATTCGATGACCAAACAAAATATGTATCTATTACTGGTTTTAAAATGTTAGAATCTCAAATTATTCGAGAAAGGTTATCAAATCAAATTTGTGTTATTTTCATCAAGACAAAAACTGCACCAGTCTGTATAATCGTATAAAGGCACGCGGTGTGTGTATAACGACATGTGATGTGTAATAAAACGGTTAAACACAGGCTAATTTTTGCAAAGTAAACCAAAAACACCTCGAAGCAATTGCCAATGGAAGCTATAGTCAATTTCTAGCATTATTTCAAAAAAAGAGTGCTGAACGGAGCACTATTTCAAAAATATAGGATGAAGTTAAATAAAAACAATTACAACAACAGTGACAATATCAGACGTTAAACAACATATATATATATATGTATATAAATCAATTAAGAGGCATTAGGTAATTGATAATTTTGCAAGAAGTATAAATTCAAAAGTATATGCTATTGCATACTACATATCCCTTACATACTTTATACACATGTGGTAACTAAGAGGCGTCACTTTCAGATTGTTTGGATGTTTCAACATTGTCTTACTGTTATAAATGATTTGTTTTCGAATTTTGTGTATCTACACAATGTGTGTTTGATTAACTTTATACTTAGATGTTAATATTTGTCATGTAATAGATACGAATTTTATACAATTGTGAAATGTTTCGATTTTTCGGTAATTTTATTTTACCATTTTTTAAACTGCAATAAAAATGCGTTGTTTTATCATCGAATAATGTAGCTTTAAATACAATAACTTCCAAACAATTGACAAAACCCGATTTACATTCAGAGTAACTTAAATACAATACAATAAAATTGAGAAAGGCTTTCATCTTTCTGCACAAGATTTTAAACAGTATGAATGCTAATTAAATTGCTACAAACTCGTTTACTTTTTATTTTAATTTGATATTAATTAAAAAAAAATAAGCTTATTGACTTTGATAGTTTTTTAACACTTTTCGCTCTGAAATAAATTATTCATCACAATTCGTGGTTTTTACACAAAACGTGGCTCTATTTATCTTATTTCACACATTTGAACTTTTGTCTTACCTTGATACAACGGAAATTCTACCTATTGCCATTTGTTTTTGGTTTTTGTTCAAGGAATATACATTTGTTATGTAAATTGAATGGAACAAATATACATATAATATGCTACTGTAGTCATTTAATTTGCAATATCACATAATGCCTAAAATAGGTCAAAGTGATTATGTCTGAGGAACATCTTCGACAAATGGTAGTGATGAATTCTGAACGCACACAAGTACTTTGGGAAGTAAAATAAACCTAAATGTTAAGTTAGGCAATTTGAATTTCCATATGATGGCCATGTGTTGACAAATTAAGAGATAAAGCAGGACCTGTGTACGATAAATTCAGTAAAAGGGCTTAACACTCCTAAAAACCAAAAAGGAGTTGCTAATGTTTATTGGAATTATTCGAAACCTCATCGAATTCGAGGTTTTATAAACTTTGCCTATTAACATTTTAAAATAATTACGTTTCAAATGTTGTTTTCGATAAAACATGAAATATATCCAATACTGGATAATATTTTGACTTTTAGTAATTGTTTTTCCAATTGATCATGGCTACAATAATTATATAAATTTCTTTTTCTTTTTACACCTTGTGTTTAAAATCAATTATATACACATGCCCTAGTTTTTTAGGTTTTTTTATTCATTTATTTGGGACATTTTCCGCATTTCGCGAGTGAAATAATGATCTTTGTTGTTTTGTTGTCGAACATGGTTTTTTTTTCACACTATGTTGATCAATTTATTTATTTAAGTGTTATCTGTTTGTCTCGACCTATAGACCAATAATATTCAATTTTATTTTTAATTACCTTTCCACATTATTTTGCGATCCAATAAATACCTTATTTTTGTTGCATCGAATGTGATCGACCTTTTATTATGGACATTTTGCGCAATGCAATACAAATATTTGATACTATGTCATCGCAGCATGACTAACTATTTATCCCCAATTAATGTAAGACACTTGTTTTTACTTTTAGGGTTGACACAGATATGACAGAAAGGTAAGATACACACATGAACAATGGCAAATTTTCGTGTATGGCGGATTATTCCCCACATCTTTATGTTCAACGTTTCCAAAACTGAACCTGTTTCTGTAGTTTTTCACATAAATATTGCAATGGGTACTCCTATTATTCGATCTCAATATTTTTGCGAAAAACTACAGAAAACATAGTGTTTCTGCACAACATGAGTGTCATGTTTACTAACTTCTTATGTTAAAAATTAGTCTTGACATAACACGATATATCTTTTGTGATTGTTTGCTGGAATAAACACTTTTGTTTTGTCATTAAATACTGTAGTTCTACACAAATTAATTGCCAAATAATTGACTTACCACGTGCTATCTTCTGGTCGACTTAAACAAAGAAAGAGGTAAAGTTGCGACATGTTTTCAATAATTGTAATTTTAATCACATTGCTCCCGCTTTAATTAAGGTGTTTCATCATGTTGTTATAAAAATTTTCAACACATTTTAATTGTAATCACATTTGTTGCGCAGCATAATATTTATTTATCGAATTTTATGATTGATCTCATTTTTTGTTTAAATGTTTGTATTAAATGTATCTCCAAATAACTTACTTCAGCCGAAATGTTCAGAGAAATTTGCTCTAATTCTCCACAAGTCTATCCGAATGTGTCCTGTACCAATCTCTTTTCATGTCTTAAATTTCACAATGCATTTAAATAAAAATTTACTCGTAACAAGTGGAACAAAATCAAGAAAATCTTCCTATTTTTGATGTCGTAAGTGTTTGCCTTCCTTTACATTTTAAATAATCATTCAGCTTCAAAAGATCAATACATCATGATTATGGAGTTTATTCTGCACCCAATGATTTTGCTGCCGCTAATTTAATCTGAAACGAGAATTGATTTTACTTGCGTACAGGCGGTCGCAAAAAGATACTTGATAATCGGACCGGTCCGCAGAACAAATACTCGCTTATAAATAATAAATATGTATATAGTAACATATGTGTTATTATAAACATAGTGAGAGAAGTTTATATTAAATCTAATTTTATCAAGTGTGTTTTGGATGAGTTAGGTAAGTTGCTCGGACTCAAGATGTGTACTATTGATTGATTAGTGCTTAAAAATGACTATTACTTTTAAAAAAGTTTCCTCAAGATAAATTTTGGGACTAATTTATGCTGTTTTGGTTGTATTCGCCTTTTCTATCGCTGCAATGAAAGCCCGTGTTGTTTTGTCACCGCCTGTTGTTGTTTGTTTAAGCAATACGTGCGCATTCCAATTGTTTAACCAAGGTAAACCGTTGGTTGTTACTCATGCGAATTTGTGGAATTATTCGACCTGTTTGTTTAGAAAGACCTAAGTATTTTTGTCATCTACTGATTTTCTATCATTTTTTACACATGTGTTAATAAATGTTGTTTTTCACCGGTTTTGTGGTTTTGCTCAATTTAATCTCCACTAATTTGTTTTATTTTTTCTCCCATTAACTAACGTCACATATTTTAACTAAGCCTTTGTTGATATGTGCCGAATTGATTATATACACGAGTTTAAACGCTTTGAATTCAGCTAAACCTGTCAAATAACCATTTCGTTTAGTTTGTTTTTTCTTTTCCACATGCATATCTTACCATAATATATTTTTTTATTTATCGACGTTGGTGGTTTTGCTCATTGAGAATTGTAAGCCAATGTGACCTACAAACGTGATTAGCCTAATTTTATAACATTATTTGATATATTTTTATATTAAATCACATTTCTTCCTCCCATAGTGCCTTTATTTATCTTATATCTACCATGGAATGTTCTGATTTTACGAACTTTGTGGGGCAAATGAACTTACTGAACATGTATATGAATGCCATTTAGTTTCAGATTGCAATTAATAGGGTAACAAACTAACTGAATGGTTGCCTAACACCACATTTTAAGCATGATCTGATGATGAACCAAAAAATAAGGCGAGAAGGTATTTGGACGTTTTGGTAAAATAATTAGAGGCACGGACTACAAGACTTGTAGGAGATGGAGTTGACATATCGACTCATTTATTCATTTCAAGGTCAAACTATCTTGTAATGAATATTTATTGTATAACATTATCAACCGCCAGTGACATTGAGTTGATTATGGATTCATGATCATATGAAGTTGAATTAGGATGTCTGTAAAAAGTCAGTTGATCTTTCTCCTCCTTCAGGAGTATGAAAGGATGAATAAGCAACTCAGAAAATCAATGCTAGGCGTGATCCATGTTTCAGTAAAGGCTAAGATATAAGAAGTAATGCGAGTCAGAATTGAAAATGCCGTAAAATTTCTGCACATTGTAATGTACTATAAATAATCAACCATCAGTCACAGTAGGAGCTTCAGAAGAGCAGGTCGACAGAAACTATATAGGACCGGGATTTTCATGAACACCACCGAAAAGGAGTAAAAGCATAAACAAACTACAAATGCATTCAAAATGAATCAATCGGTTTATTTAACAAATGTTAAATTTTGGTATTACTAAGAAACGGAATACATTTATGACATTCTTCGACCTCTTTGTAATGTTTAAAAAAACATAAGCTGCATGGAATTGTTTGTCGACCATTATCATTTCTTCCACATTTTCCATAAAATGTTTCTTCTTTGAGTTTTGTTATTTAACTCACTTGTGTCTCCAATTTAATGTTTTATCTATGTCTTCTATTAATTTAATTTACACGTTTTATGTAAATATTTGGTAGTTGACAGATGAATCGTGCCCTATAAATTTTATACACACTATTTATTTTACCCAGTATTTGACTAATACAATACACTAAACACATCTACATGGATACAAAAACATACATAATACGGTCGAAAATATTTAGGTATACATTTGCAATTTAGAATTTTAGAATTACAGAACTAAGAATAAAGCGTATGGCTTTTCCTTCTGTATATTAATCATGATTTATAGGTACATACTTACAGATATGTAAACATCTATAAAATGTGTTGACAAAAATTAAGAATACCTTAAAAACAGTTCTTTTTCTATTTATTAAGTTTTTGTAGACATTCCTGTTTTGAGACTCTTCATGAATCGTTAAACTACTGTATGCAAGGGATTCCTTTTTCTTTATATAAAATAAAAGTAATGCTTTAGTAAGTTTTCATCAGCATTATTATTTAAGCAGATTATTGTTTAACATATTTGGTATATGTATTTCTCATTATAAGTAACAAAGTCTACGAATGACATACGGACTTAAATAATGATATTCTAGACCAGCCGATCTTATCAACTTATGTTTGCGTAGATTCGAGTGAGTGTGTGTCTAGCTTTGCACAATACATTCATTTGTCTCTGAGAAAATCACTTAAAGACACTGAATGTCTTAAAAATTACAAAATTTAAATCATACCTATACGTAAATCCATGTAGATTATCTTCAATTGGGTGGCTTGCAAAATTCACTGCACTATGGTATTATATTTATAGATATTGCTATGCCCATGCCATACACGTGGAGCTGTTCGCCAAAAGAACAACGTCAAGTGAAAACGCCCGCAATAAACTTAGCCAAAGTCAAGCTACTACGTATCGAGTACATTTAATACAACTTTTTTCTCTTTTAATTTTTAATCTGAAAACTGTGTATTGTTGAAATTGGCATTTTAGACATTTTCTCGCGATACTAAAATAAACTTTCAGTACTGTAGCAATGAATATAGATTTTTTTGTCCGTTCATCATTATTTTTTACCCAAATTATAAAAAAATATATGTAAGGGTACAATACGATCTAGGGGTGCAATTACGTGTATCGCAAGTCTAACGTGCTCAAGTAGTATATTGGCGAATGCAGGACACAAATTCAATGAAACCATAGTCCTACTTGTATGCAAGGCAACTGTATGTAATACTAATAACACTATAATACCACATGTCCTCATAGAAAAATAACAGTGAACATCTATATTTATTTAACTTGTTTAATTATGAAATTGCTAAAGAGCTATCTGTTAAAATATATATTTCCTCTACTTTAAATAAATGGAAAGGTGTGTGTGTGAAAATTTCAAATTTTATTTATGTAGAATGGAAATAAAAGGAGCTGCCTTGAATCATTACTTAATCACTTTTCTACTTTTTCTACTGTTCTACTAAAGAAACCCAAGTGATTAGTTAAATACATTAAATGTCATATCAAAGAACCAGCGGTGCAATATTTACTATCCGTTTGATAACAATCAGTGGGTGTAGAAGTAGTAGTAGTAGTAGTAGTAGTAGTAGTAGTAGTAGTAGTAGTAGTAGTAGTAGTAGTAGTAGTAGTAGTAGTAGTAGTAGTGTAGTAGTAGTAGCAGCAGTAGTAGTTGTAAAAATAGTAGTAGTAGTAGTAGTAGTAGTAGTAGTAGTAGTAGTAGTAGTAGTAGTAGTAGTAGTAGTAGTAGTAGTAGTAGTAGTAGTAGTAGTAGTAGTAGTAGTAGTAGTAGTGTAGTAGTAGTAGCAGCAGTAGTAGTTGTACAAATAGTAGTAGTAGTAGTAGTAGTAGTAGTAGTAGTAGTAGTAGTAGTAGTAGTAGTAGTAGTAGTAGTAGTAGTAGTAGTAGTAGTAGTAGTAGTAGTAGTAGTAGTAGTAGTAGTAGTAGTAGTAGTAGTAGTAGTAGTAGTAGTAGTAATAGTAGTAGTAGTTGTAAAAGTAGTTGCAGTAGTAGTAGTAGTTGTAAGAGTAGTAGTAGTAGCAGAAGCAGCAGCAGCAGCAGCACCAGTAGCATAAGTAGTTGTAGTAGTAGTAGTAGTAGTAGAGTAGTAGTAGTAGAAGTAGTAGTAGTAGTAGTAGTAGTAGTAGTAGTAGTAGTAGTAGTAGTAGTAGTAGTAGTAGTAGTAGTAGTAGTAGTAGTAGTAGTAGAAGTAGTAGTAGTAGTAGTAGTAGTAGTAGTAGTAGTAGTAGTAGTAGTAGTAGTAGTAGTAGTAGTAGTAGAAGTAGTAGTAGTAGTAGTAGTAGTAGTAGTAGTAGTAGTAGTAGTAGTAGTAGTAGTAGTAGTAGTAGTAGAAGTAGTAGTAGTAGTAGTAGTAGTAGTAGTAGTAGTAGTAGTAGTAGTAGTAGTAGTAGTAGTAGTAGTAGTACTAGTACTAGTAGTAGTAGTAGTAGTAGTAGTAGTAGTAGTAGTAGTAGTAGTAGTAGTAGTAGTAGTAGTAGTAGTAGTAGTAGTAGGAGTAGTAGTAGTAGTAGTAGTAGTAGTAGTAGTAGTAGTAGTAGTAGTAGTAGTAGTAGTAGTAGTAGTAATAGTAGTAGTAGTAGTAGTAGTAGTAGTAGTAGTAGTAGTAGTAGTAGTAATAATAGTAGTAGTAGTATAAAATATAAAATATTAAAAAATACACTTAAATGCACAATGACTGTAACCGGACTTAAGTACGGCAACTGTTCGAAAATCTCTCTCCTAGAAATGCTGAAATGTTTTGTATTTGATAAAATCAACATTGCAGCAACTCGACCTTGGTCCTTGAACACTGATGATTTTTTTCAGTGGCTTAAGTATGAAGACATTTTGTGACATCTTCACAATGACAAATTGTAAGATTACGAATTTTAGTTTGATATGTAACTGGTAGCACACATAAAATTGAAAGCAAACAAACTTGGCTAAAACGGAGTTCTATGTTTTTAATTTTGAAATTTTTAATAGAGCATCTCAGAAATATTATTTCGAAAAAAAAACACGTCTATACTACTTAACTTCAAAAGTTACCAATATCTCAAATATGACGGCGTGTGTGTGTTTGCGCGCGTTCGTGCGTGCGTCGGGCATGCTGGCGGGCGGGCGTGCGTGCGTGTGTGCCTGTATATGTATAACCTGTTATACGTTACATGTATTGTCTCAACCTTCGCCATATCTATGAGCTTCACCCTCATGTTTGAATATGATAATAATATGATTTTAAACAGAAAATGAACTACTTTAAGTACCATGTGATCGAAAGATGACATGCGTTAAAATGCACAAACCACTTGAGTTAAACCGGACTTGAGTTAACTTTTTGTTATGTTTTATTAAGGCGTCGCTTCAACTTGCAACTCATTGAATCTAAAGGTAAGTAAGCTTAGATTTTACAATATCTTTTTCACACTACGCAGAATCTCAATCTATATTTAATTTATTATGTGTGCTCACTTATTCAAATGGATGGAATGTGTATTACGGTACTTTATATTGAATTGTGTTTCAATTAAGTTAGGTACATGAACAAGTGTACAATTTTGTTTAGGAACTGAGTTTTGTGTACAGAGGATTAAACCCCACTCCGCCCACTCATGCCCCCTCTTTCCATGCACCCCAATGAGTATCGAATACTCCTTTATTTTCAATTAAATGTTCTGCATATTAAACGAGGTTGATGGTCTGCGTATTGACTAATTGTAAATGTTGAATTTAGATTGAGTATCGCAAGCAAAACATTGAGGCCACCAAAAACGGTATGCATTTATATATGCATATGTATTGACATTCATAAACCATTACCGTCCACCAAATGCAATGCGAGCATACCGTTACCTGTATTACGTAAATCATATATTAAATTTTGATAAACTACAACAAACATAATAATTGGATGACGTAGCGTTCGGAATTGGATGAAGTAGCCTTCAGAAGACAGTTGAAACGAACACATATATGGAGCGATTTGCAACAGTTTTAACTTGAGCGCTAACTGTCAAATGAGCTCTCTCATGGAACACTAATTATAAATTAAGAATACAACCTACATTTTAAGCCAATGAAATTTCAGATAGGCAAACATTAAGTACTAGGCTTAATCATTAAGATTTTCACCTTTCGCCTACTGCAACTCATCCGATACATCATCTCCGAATCTTCACATCTTGAGAAATCTATGGCAAGGCGCTGAGGACATACTCTGAAGAGTAGTTAACACTCCTTGAGAAATGCAACGTCAACGTGGAACACAAGAACAAGATTGTTGTATTGCCGATCATTTTGGTAAATAATGATAAATCCAAATTTTCTTGAAAGAAACTGGCTTGACAAAAAAAGAGCTGTCGAAAGAACCAAGAATTAAACAAGAAATGCCACAATGCAGGTTCTTAATGAATGACGTATTAATTAAAATTAGGAAAAAAACAACGGTTACAAACTGATGCCGAAACAAGTTTGTCTAACAACGACGTTATCTATCCAGGACACAATCTCACAGAAAAGGGAGTTGCACCATTTCAAGAACAGGTGAAGGCTAATGGAAATGCCAGCACCAAACAACACGTAACAGCTACACATTTATATGGGAATGAATAACGTTTATCATATTTTTATCAAGAACATATTAAAGAGTTTGACGCCGTTACATGCATTACTGGTGAAAGGGGCAGCATGGTATTGGGGCGAGAACGGAAACCAGGCATTTATGCAATCAAAAAATCTCTGTGCATCTTCATATATATATGAATTCATTTTGATACTGAAAAACAGGTACTGATGGCTTGTGACGCGTTGTCGTATGGAGTTGCAGCGACTATGTCACACATTTTGGTGGACGGTTCCGAGAGGCCGATTGTGCATACTTCCAGAACTGCAGAGAAAAAACATTCTTGAAAATGAGTCATAAACATTGCTATTTGAAGCGCGAAAAATTCACAAATATTTCAATGGAAAATAATTGTGCTGCTTTCGGACCATAAACCGCTACATGGTTTACTGAAGGAAAAAAGCCAATACCGACAACGGCAGTCACAATAATACAGCGATGGGCATTGACGTTGACAGATAACGAGTATGTTTTGCAGCACAAGACAGAACCAAGCATTGACAATGTTGATGGTCTAAGTCGATGGCCGACACATCAAAAATTTATACCTCCAATTCCAACGGAAATTGTGTTAATTGGATGAAACGCCGGTTACATCATAACACGATTAAATGTCTTATTTGCATAACATCCAGAAGGACATGGCCCATGTGGACAAATATCATATTCAGTATTTACAGGTGCAGCATTTACAATCAAATATTACCAATCTTATAACTAAAAGTACCTGTATGTACATCAATAGAAAAACATCAAGCAATAAAGCAAAATACTTAAAATAAGTTTGACAATTTTACTTTCTATCCTGTATGGCGATTTGACAAATGACTTTCTAATCAATTGTATTATAGATAGTATAAAATATAATATTTCCTTTATTTTTCTATATTGTAATAAAAAGGAAACATAGACGATTAAGGGGGAGGGGAGCCGGTGCTCCACTAATAGTTATTTATAAATTTATTCGTAAATAAATATAACAATTTTGAATGTTCCGGTCAGTGCAGGAAATTCTGTTTTAGAAATGACAGAAATGACCTTAAAACAAAAACATGTAGACAATAAAACAATCAACTGTTGTCAAAACCTGCATGTGGAAGTGGATTAACATTGCATCCCCCCCTTAAAATGGCAATATTCGAGAGCAAACAATATCAAAATACACATAGAACAAACAAATACAGGCTAAAAAAAGATTTCTAGGTGACAATCTTTACCTCGTCGACCAAATTTAAACCATATATGTTACGAATTTAAGAGAGGGAGCCCATGTCAAAAGTTGCACCTACCCTCTAAGTAAAGGCCCCTTTAGCGCCAAATCCTTGACCAGCATCTGAAGTGAATCCCAGACTGCTGCCGATGGAAATCTTCTCACCTTCAAATGCTAAACCAATTTGAAATATATTTGATTTAAACATTTCGTCAGCAGAACTTTTCCCATTCTGTCACTATGTTCTACTGTAAAATTATAATTGTGATAAAATATCTCAAATTTAATGTGTATTTGAACATTTTAAAACCATAAAATCGGTGTTTTATTTAGACGTTAATACCTGACATATTCTGTTTCAACGTTTTTCTTTTATAATTATAAGGCTTTTATTACAGTTGACCGTGCGATACACTCAGTATTGAGATAAGTGGTTTCGAATTTCGCTCTTCATGCTTAAATATTATATTAAAGCGATTTTACACCGATTACATAATGCATTGAAATATACAAGACAGGGTAAATCGCAATTTATAACCGGATTATATAATGTGTGTATGTATTTAGCTTTTGACTAGGTTTTGTAAAGACGAAGCTGCCATCTGGAAGCTATCGAATTTAAAGGTAAATACATGCAGTTATTTTCAACAAAGTGTACGCATTTTTGTTAAATGACAGTTTATATGTGTATATAGCTTTACATGTATATTGTGTTAATGTATAGTGTACACATGTATCGGATACGCATTGTATATACTGGCATTAATCTTAATCATTGTTTGATGCTAGACTAATTTTATCTCAATATTGACACGTATCATGAATACCACAATGTAAACAAGTTGCTATAATCTTCCTTTATTGTATTTTTTAAAGGGATACAAGCAATACATATACATGTAAACCAGACATAAAATCTGAGTGATAAACCTTTACTATTTACTACGTAATGAATTTAAAGAAAACAATAAGGAATGGCTTTCATGTTCCAGTTTCGGATAAGGTTTTGATGCATTTATTTTAGATATCATACCCTCTAGGTTCCTAATTGGATGCTGATGGTTTTTAAGCCCTGCCTTTAAAGTGAAAGGGCTTTTGGGTAGCTAGCTATTGGTATTAAACTATTGAAAACTGTTGAAATACACGTTTTTGCAAGTTTGTTTCATAAATTTAATAATTGTGTAGAGAAAATAAACACGTACATTGTACAATTTTTAAAAAGTGAGTAGCGTTTCTCTCAACTTTGCAAAAACAATGGTTTGCCACAGATGAAAGGCTATTTCAGCAACTATTCTTCTTTATGAAACACTGTTTTAATAAAATTATGTAAATAACATATTAAAAGCCTTTGAATTTGTATGGCAATCAAAATGTAGAGAAACTTTTAGAGTATTATAAAGTAACATATCATTATAAAAGACAAGCTAACTAGACATAACTATTCTGAATAATAACTTTGTAAAGTCTTTTCATAGGAAGTATCATTACGCACTTCTGATGCAAAATATTTACTGTTGAAACAATGACACTTATTATAAAGTTTATCCTTCAATAGAACATAAGCATATGTCTGTTGGCTGTTTAAATGCTGCATCATTTAATCGCCGTCCGAGTCTGAACTATCAACTCTTGGTGGAAAAACACTAGCATCATAAACATATTCACTCCAGTCACGAACACCAAAAGCACCTAGAAATCTGTGCTTTCCATAACCCAAGTACCAAATCACTGCCGCACAGTGTGCATACATTCAAATTTTCCTTAAATTGGATCTACATTTGCAATAATTCCCAAGAATTTCATTATTGTATTCATCTATTATTACAAAATATAATGGTATTATAATTTTACATGCATGTTTAAAAGAGAAAAAAAACGCATACAAAATGTCACTTTCTTGGCTGAGATTCCCTGTTTGAATATATCGCATAATGGTTTCCAAGTTTAAAAAAAAAACGCAGAACACCTTAAAAGTCATGTGATTGTTTCAAAAAAATATTTCGACCAAACACTTAACTAATGGCGATCTATTGGCCTCTGTACCTACGTTTTTTTGCAGCAGTTTTCTACTACCCTACAATATCAGCATTTTTTCGGAAAACAATGCAGTGTTTATATTAAGTATGTGAAAGTCACAAATAAATACATATAAATATATCGACGCGATTTTTAATAGATAATTGTCTCTTCTATGTGTAATGATGGTATAGCCACCCAGTCACCGCACGCCCCTCATCCCTGCTAGCCATTGAGTACTTAATACCACTATTTCTGTTTAAATCCATAACAAACGTACACGTACTGAATAATGCAGCATAATGAGTTTCTGCGAACCTTGAGCAAGGCCATGAATACCGCCCACCAAACATGTTTGTACTGATATATTTATTGAGACTCGCATAGACTGGACTTTGCTCGTGATAAAGGTGATATCCATGATGTTGCTGTATGACATATATCTAAATTTAAACTTGTCTTAGACCCAAACCCTAACACTAAACCTAACCCAATCCTAGATAAAGACTTCACTTTTTTATCTTCAACATTACTAGATGACGTAGCCCTCAAAACATAATCCACTTATCACGTACGCATACAAGCAGCGTTTCGCAACATCTTTCTTAAAACATAAAGGACGACTATATTATTGGATAGTCACACAAAATACTAATAAAAACTGCTTTAAACACTGCAACTACGAATATCAATTGTTCGTTTTCAGACAAGATGCAGACAGGCACTTTAAACTTCGGACTTGGTCTGTGCGTTGGTCTGATTCTTGCGTACATGGGAATCACCTACTTAGCAACCCATAAGTCCCTTGGGTTATCAACAAGCGTAAACCACATGGCAAACAGAGAAGACGGACCCAGGGTCGAGGTCTCAAAAGACTCGTTTCTTACTAATGAGGATCTTGATAAGATACAGAAAATCATCTATCGTACACAGTTTCAGGACGCGCATTCTCATCATGGTACGTGATACGGTTACTGTTTACTTTACTATCATCATCATTATCATCATCATCATCATCATCATCATCATCATCATCATCATCATCATCATCATCATCATCATGAATTGTCATCATATTTATCATCATCGTCATTATGCAAGATAAACACAAAATGGCATTTGATTTTATGTGTGTGTGAAAATCTCTATAATTCATCTGTTTCAAAGTCGTAACATAAAAATGTTCGGTATCTTTATTATTGAAAAAGTTAATATGAACTTTATCTTTGATTTTTTTTTAAATCAAACATGATCTCACACAAAACTTTTTCAGACGACAACAGGGAGGCAAAAAAACTGTTCAATCAAGTACGGGTTTTATGCTGGGTAATGACTAGTCCCCAGAATCTTGAGAAAAAAGCCTTTCATGTGCGTGCCACGTGGGCTCAAAGATGTAACAAGCTTATATTTATTAGTTCAGTGACTAATGACAGTTTTCCTACGGTCGGAATTGATGTTCCAGAGGGTCGCAAGCATTTGACTGGTAAAACTATGAAAGCATTTAAATATATGTTCGACCATCATTTCGACGACGCTGATTGGTTTATGAAAGCCGATGACGACACATACACTATTTTAGAAAACTTACGTTATTTCCTCTCGGGTCAGATTAAAGACTCGCCAACTTATTTCGGTCATCATTTTAAGGCTAAGGTTAAACAAGGGTACTTCAGCGGAGGCGCGGGGTATATTATTAGCAAAGAGGCGCTAAGGAGAATTGGTGATCACGGAACGAACGCATCACTGTGCCGCCAAGATGGCGGGGCTGAGGACGTGGAGTTTGGCAATTGTATGCAGAACTTAGGGGTTAAAGCAGGCAACTCCACTGACCGGTTCGGACGAAGTCGATTCCATTGTTTTGACCCTGCTACACATCTGATGGGCGGCTATCCGAAGTGGTATTACACGTTTGATGCACACGGAGCCCAAAGTGTGAGTAAATGCAATGAGTAACTTATGCCGATGGCTCAACGAAAGAACCACGTCTTTTCGTATAATAGAGAATGTTACGTCCGTCTGACATTTAGCCCTTTAATTTGTACTTTTCTTACTTTATAAATCATAGTTGACTCCTAAACGTATGTCCATTGGTTGTAAACATTTAAAAATACTATTACAAATGATATTTTCACTGGTCTGCGTGGTATCTAATATGTTCGTAATGGCCCACTCGATCAATTTTGATTTTACTAGCGTTACGAGAATTTTAAATGAATCTACTATGCGTTGGATATTTCTATTATTTTGTACTTAACCATGTTATGCTTTTGTAAATCGACTAAATCTCGCAATACTCTACAAAAGTAAACTTGAAATAAGATAATCTTCTGATCATACCTCCATAATAGGCCAAGATTTTGTTAATACGACTCATTTATAAAATCCCAGAGCGATCAATAAGCCTATACTTGGAATAACCATATGAGACATACCACAGATGAAATCGTTTTACATGTATCAGTTTTTGTGAACTGGTTTTCCACCGTATCGATTCATTTGTAATGTGTTTTATCTACGCTTAAACGGAAATCACCGATAACTTATAGCGCGGTAATTAAGTTGCTCATATTAATTGCAAACATAAACACTTTTATGTCGTTGCATAATAGTGGTTTATATGTGGTGGTCATAACGCATATAATCGGCATTCCTTAACGTTTTAGACATCTTTGGATCAATGACTTTGGACGAATGTAAGTAATTTTAATGATTGTGTTGTTAATTAGTTAAACAATTATGTATATTTATGTCTTCTTTTATAAGATTGTTTTACTTATTCTCGATCTGATTTTTGTTAATGCTTACGATTTAACAAACATTTAACAAATTCAAGTTTATTGAATATGTTTATGAAAAAAAACATGAAAGTCATTCAGGAGGATGTCGCTGATCAGCAAATGTAAATGTGCTTAGTGAACCATGTACTCACGTCATGAGATCACACATGGTTGAACTTTGATAATATTGTGACTTTGTGTGTATAAATAGCCTAAATTATCGGTGAAGTATGTACTAACGATATAAGATCACACATGGTTGAATATTTGATATGATTGTGACTGAATATCAATAAATAGCCCTGATAATTAGTAAAGCGTGATACAAGATACAAGAATCTTTATTTAAAGTCGGATAAAGTCGGGTATACGTTAACAAGAAACATTAGCTCAATGAGCTTTTACCGACATCAGGCCATGAGATCGCACATGGTTGGACATTATATTAATATCATATGGCAGCATGTGTGACATTGACATTGTCAATCCGAGAGCAGAATGTCACACGAGGCGTTAGCTGAGTTATCTCCAGGCCTGGCGTAACTTTTTCATACGCCTTTACGTAAATATATTACCTGCAAAGTGCTGTTAATCCGTTTCAAATGGGAACAAAATGAGGAGTCGGCAGCCATTACTGGTATCATTATTAGGCCTTTCATCTTTGGGATCACAATCATTAATGCAATTTTCTTATATATCCTTAAAGTCTTTTAGATCCTTAGGGTCTTCACGGTCGACCCATCTAAAGTTACCTTGAAGTGGTTGACTTAAAGCCCATCCATTTAAATTAATTGCATCAAGGTACATTATGTATATTTATTCTCATTATAATCAATCATGTTCATATTATCTGCTTTTAAATTTCTGTTAGAGATGTAGCTTATGCCACCGCGTATTCTTTTTTTATCATTAAATGGATATCAACAGGAGTAATCAAATCTTGCACATTTGTCATTTTTAGATATGCATCCAAACGGAGACAATGAAAACTAAAATAATGGCATGGGTCTAACTTTTATACAATATAAGTCTTTCTAAAGTTTTGAAAAACATCCGCTTATAAAAGAGCATACGTTTTGTAAGGAGAGATCATGATAAATTCCCATTGTCTTACAACTAAATAAACTCCACACAATCATTGCATGTTTGTAGACATCATCGGATATATCTTTGTCTATTAGTTGGGAATAAAATTGTTTTAGTGGTAGGAAGGTACATCGCAATTTCGAAACTAACTTTGTGTCCCTACGATTTCGGATTATTGGTGTTCAACTGTATAATTAAAGTGTGTGGTTTTTTTTTTCCAAATCATTCATATACTCGTTTAGGTAAACATTTTTTATGTAAATGTAAATGCCTTTGAAGGTAGATTTTTAACTAGATTTGCAAAAGATTGATAAAGAATCTGTAAACTATCAATAAACACTAAATTGCTTACCAAAAATGGCTCGAAATTTTTCCATGTTATTTGGAATTACATTATTTTTTGTGTTCTCCTTTTTTTCCTCATTGCCTCTTTCTGAACAAAGTGGGAATAAAGTTTTGATATTTCATTTTTACTTTTTTTCTTCATTCTTTTTCATTATTTTACCTATCGTCTAATAAAGTGACTATCATATCCGCTTGAGTTATGAGACACTACCCGGATATTTTTGGCTAATCTAAACGATCAATTACATTAATTGTGCGGGCTTATCACTCCCATAGTCTAATTCTTTGTACTTCTTTTAACAAACACGTTAACATGTGGCTTTCTTGAAATACGTTTTTTGTCAAGTTGATTATAAAATTTCTTTATTAAAATAGTCCTTCATTTTTTTGCACAATACTTTTCTTCTTGTTCTGTATAAATTTTATAAAACTATATATTGAGTAAAGACCACGATACACTTAAACGGGCTTAGAATATTTATCATCATAAGAACAAACTAATTTATATCCATATCTGCAAGTAATATGATTTTGATAAGCAGTGAATGATTTTTCTCATGATTTATTGACTGGTTTTACTACTACTTAGGTTATGGTATATTTATCAACACTTTTAATTGTCCAACCAGATCCTTCTGAAATCCAATATACCCTTTTGTTAAGAAGTTGATTATTTATATCATTTAGTGTTTCAACTGTATTACTTCCATAAATAAGCCGTTAAGCCTTTGACTGAAAGTAGCCAACTTGTTCTTTATTTTCATTTGGTTTAATAAATGTGATTTTAGTGATATATATATACTATTTTACCATGCTGCTGGGGCTTAATTCTACTATGAAAACAATAGAAAGCGCCTTTACAGTTTTCTTCAGCTGTGTTTTAGTATCATATTTACTTATTATATTAGCTTCATATTCAGCAATTTTATTATCCTCAGATACTTGTATCGGTGTAAATACCATCTTGTCTACCATTAAAATTGATTCTAGTAATCTCATTCTTTAGACTTTAAAAGAAAATATTTACGCTTGTAGGTTCACAAATCTCCATCTTGTTCTATCATCTTTAGAGAAGGCACTTTTTAATATGGCTGTACCGTCGCAGCACAGTTAAATTAATCCTGCCTCTCTCATCAAATCTTTGCTAGCAGCATACATACTTCTATACCTTTTTACTGTTGGCTTCATTGTTTCTTTCAATTGCAGCAACTTGTATTGGACTACATATCCTTTCTCTAAGAAATGATTTCAAGAACTTCACTATCCTGTGAACTACTGTTTATTTCCGCCATATTCCTTTAAATATGTTCTGCATTTTTGTTCTCATCGTCTTATTTTTGTAACTTTTTATATTTTCCTTAGTAGAAGCTACTGTCATCATCATAATGTGTTTTACTGTTTCTCCCATCTATATTAATGCCTGCATATTATTTCTAAATTATTATTTATGTTTAACATACCCGTTTAGTTTGTATTTTATGTATCTTTCAAGTAACTCAACGCAATTAGCTTGTTTTTTCAAGTTCCAATATTGAATTAAAAACTGATTTGATTACATCTTTTCGTAAACGTCCTGTTACATTGACATGTTTTGCATTTATGAATTAATTGTTTGGAATTTCTTTGTTGGGCATTTAGAAATGCTTTTTTTCTTTAATATGAGTTTTATTTAGGAAAACAGTATATTCTGCTGGAATGGCACCAGCAACTGCTACAATAACTGTATGGCCGGTACGAAAGATAAAAATGCAATGAATCTAGATAAACCGCTTATATTTCCCCATTTTCCCCATTTTATAGCTATTTTTTTATATGCCGTAACTTATTTTGTTAAATGAGTTAAAAGCATTGAATAAATTGTAATAGTGTGTAATATGTTCGTCGTTGGTTGGGTTGACATAGTTCATGTTTACTTGTTTTCAGTATTGCGATATTGTAGATTAACAAAAGCATTACATGGTTAAGTACAACATAATTAAAAATGTTAATGCATAGTAAATTCCTTTAAAATCTAGTAAGCTCAAAATGGATCGAGTGTGCCACGACCAACATACTACATACTAATGTTCTGTGTGGATAAAGAAAGACCTTTCCAACTATATATTATAAAATAAGTACTATCTTCAAAGCAAAAATACTAGCATAAAATCGAATCTTATTGTCCTCCTTTTTGCTTAGGAATAAAGTGTTCGTATTAATCCCTGACGTTGTAGTCAAAATCTCTTGTTCATTAATAAAAAAACGTTATGAGAATCAACATATTATCACATTTTCCGCAATCTAATCATTACCAATGTAGCAATTCTAATAACTGTGGGTAAAATAGTTGTCGTGTTATACGCCTTGACCGAATGAAAATAGTGGTGTTTTGTATCTTAAATAATTATTTACTTTCACTCTTTCAGGGTCAACAGAGCATCTCCGACTATGCTATAAGCTTCCACTATGTGCCTCCGGCCAACATGTATGCGCTTGAATATTTTATTTACCATTTAAGACCATACGGTATTCATTTCGGAAGTCAAGATTTAAATCAGGATATGACGTAATACAGGAAATGACGTAGCAGTAAAAGTATAATATGTTTTATTTAAGTAAATTTAATCATTATTGTCGTGTGAATTAGAATTCCTGTCCTGTAGACATTCCTGCAATCGAAAGGGGGAGCAGTTCTTACAAAATTACACGTGGATCAAAATAACAATCAGTCAAAGGGACGGAATATTTTGGGGTTTTGGTAGTATATAGGAAACAAATAGATTTTGTTATGAGGAAAATGTGATTTTTGTGATCTTACAGTAAATTACATATTGTTGTGAACCAAACAAAGGTGACTGCTCGAGTAGACTTCCACACTTGTGTAGACATTCCATATCATATGACAAATCAGTTAGTGATTTACTATCATTGCATTGGGGAAATAATAAAAGTTGTTATTCTTCCTCGTTACTTTGCCTGTTTTTATATCATTCATTTATTGCTATTGGCTATCGAAATTCAGCTTTAATAAAGTTTCTGCTAGAACACGTATGCATATAGCCGAAAGGAAACAGGAGCCCGAGGGAGATTTTCAAAAGGGTTTCATAAGTATCCGCATCTGGAAATTCTTGAAAAGAAAATTGATGTCATACTCCCAAAATACTTATCTACGAGTGAAAGCAGTGTATGTTAAACATGGTTATAATGTAACAATCTAATTGACTTGATAGTAGTACAGGTATGCTACATATTTCCATCGTTGGATACCCCGATACACTTCCGGTAGTCATTTATAATTAATAAGGCAGCTTCTTTCGTTCCGCATGGCATCAATGCGGATATTTGACTAAAAATATATATTTTGGTGAAAGCCCGAAATGAACTCGGTCCGCCTGATCGCTACCAATTTTAAAACAGCCACTTCGGAGACAACTAACAATACATGGTTATTGAAGAGTATTTAATGGTTACATGTGATTTCGTTGAAAGAAGAGTTGTCTCCGCTGCCTGATGCATATAAATATGACATATGTTCGGTCTATTTTCTCTCGGTGTGTATGAAGAGTAGCAGAAGAAGGTAACATGATTGTCGATGATGCATATCTGTTATTTGGTGAAAGCGATAATGTAAGGTTGGTGTTTACGTAAAAACTAGACACTACATGCAGTTCAACCCCAAGGTGTGACATTGAAAATATGTATGCATGTGATATGTTTTTCATTTTGGAATATCATTGTATCATGCAATTACATTTTATTGTAAAGGAACGTTCCGTCTGTAAGGTAAATGTCTGAAACTGTTTAGTTCCTCTCCGTATTTTAAATATGTCTTATAACTGCATAAGAAATAGCACCAGTTTAAAAATACAATACAATGTAAGTATATATTAAATAATTTTGTAAAAGAACGACAATGTGTTACTGCTATTTTTTCTTTCTTTTTCAAATTAAAAAAAAAAAAACATGTTTATTTCTTACTTTCATGCTTGTCAATGTTTTGAAACGTTTTATTTATATGTCCATGGAGGATTTAGAGATTAATCAGTGAAATAAAATTGACAGAGAACTGTTTCAAACGGTGGAAATATCAATTTGATATTATTCACTGTTTTGAAAAAACTTAGTCCGATCTCACATCCAAATGAAACTTCAGTGCTGAGGCACATTTTCAACGACGTCATTTCGGAAATGACGTTGCGTTCGTATACAATATTGGCGCAATTTCTTTGCAAAATGCAATTCAATGTCATTAAATTTCATTTATTTTATTCATACAAGAAAAAGAAAAAAATGTTAATATCAGTGTAGGGTTATGGTTACGGGTATTAAGGTGATTAAAAAAACAGTCAACGATTCTTAAGCCGCTCCTTCCATCTTGATCATCGATTGGAAAAAGCACATATTTGGGTATATAAAACAACACAATGTCTACAACTAGGAAATAGTTTTCAAAGTGTGTTGTTCTAGAATGAGACCTATTTAACAAATACTGTTTCGATTACATAAAAACAAATCACATAAGATCAAATTGCACTTAGGGGCAAATAGTGAAGTTGCTGGAGCTCACACACCCGCTCCACGTTCCTCGCCACGTTTACTGTGTGCACTGCCTGTAAGGGCCAGGCATCGATGTCGCAATAACGTCTCTCCGTGTCGCTGGATTGCCTAAGCTGGCGCGCGACTGCCTATCGCATGTCCGGCCCAAAGTCTGCCATTAGGGTGACGAAGCGTTTCCTATTTTTCGTTCTACTGAAATCCCCGTACGCCGCCTGGCAGCCAGGCTCGCGCCACGGTTCTCGTAGCGCGTAGCCCATCCTACTGCTAGGAAATGGCCGTCCGGTGCTCGACACGAAGGGGTTGGTGGCCGTGGATGTAATATCACGGACGTAACAACACTGTGTCATGGCTGCCAGGTGCCACCGCTCAAGTGACGGTATCATACAATTCCCCATATTGGCCGTCTTGTGGTTAGCGACGGCGATCACGTAGTAGACGGTGCCGTCCTCGGCCACCTCCCGTCTGGCTGCCTTTATCTTCTCGATCGTCATACCCTCCAAGATGCCGCTTCGCGTCCCAGAAGCGGGTAGGAATTTTGATATGTATCTGCGGGCGCGGTGTACATATGCCGGCCCGACTCCGTCAAGCACCGCGAGCCTTGTTCGTGCTGTGTTCGTAGAAGGGCTCTGGTTAAACCTTATGTATGGCTGCCACTTAACAGTTAGTAGCCAGTAAACAGTTGGCAGCCACTTAACAGCCTGTAGCCAGTTTACAGTTGAGAGCCAGCTGACAATTGGCAGCCAGTTTACAATTGGCACCACTTTATATTCAGCCGTATATAAAGCCTAGCTCGCCCATCCGCAGCCACCTTATGTATGGCTGCCACTTGACAGTTTGTAGCCAGTTAACAGTTGGCAACCAGCTGACAATTGGCAGCCAGTTTACAGTTGGCAGCCAGCTGACAATTGGCAGCCAGTTTACAGTTGGCAGCCACTTTATATTTAGCATAATGATGTAAAAACACCCACCTAGGGTTAGGTTTAGGTTAGTGTTACGGAGACAGAAATTCGATTAGGGTTAGGGTTATTGTTACAGTTATTTAGGTGATGAAAAAAAACAGTCAACGATTCTTAAGTCGCTCCTTCGATCTTGTTCATCGATTGGAAAACAACACATCTTTGGGTATATAAAAGAACACAATGTCTTCAACTAGGAAATAGTTTATTTCAAAGGGTGCTTTTTCTAGAATGTGAACCATTTAGCAGATACGGTTTCGATTACATAAAAACAAATCACATAACATCAAATTGCACTTAGGGGCTCCCTAGTGTAGTTGCCGTCGCGTTTCCGGGTCGAACCAGGGGAGCATGGCTTCGGCATGGGCTCTTGTTCCCGCACGGCCGGGCTCGAACCCGAAACCCGCGGACCACACTGCGGGTTCGTGTATTGTGGCCGCTCAAATTTGTCCCCGGACCCGGCCGCTGGCCTCGACGCTGCGTGATTGAAAACGCGATCTTTTCCCAGTACTTTGGGCCGCCGCTCGATGAGAAGCCTGGCCGAGACCGGGCGAAACTTTGCCTTCTCCAATCATCGCCGTCTTTGGTCCGATCGGGGCGAACACGATACCGTTGGAAAGGTCTCGGCGAGTTGCGTCCATAGCCGTCGCGTTTTGGGTCCAACCCTGGAAGACTGGCCTCGGCACGGCCACTAAGTTCCTCTCGGCCGGGTTCGAATCCGGGACACGCGGAAGGACAGGTACCTAGTCAAATGAGACACCGTTGGACGGGTCTTGTCGATACCTGTCCAACAATACCCGGGTTGACCTGATCGCAGAGCGGGTTAACAAATGGTGTCCGTTCAAAAGTTCTTCCCGAGCTCGCCTGCTGGCCAAGACGAGGCGAGATCGAAAATACAGTTTTTTCTACGTGCTTTTGACTGCTGCTCGACGAGCTGCCTGGCAAAGCCCGGGCGAAACTTAGCCTGCCCGTATCTCCGCCGTCTGTAGTCAGATCAGGGCGAACAAGGTACCGTTGGAAAGGTCTCGACAAGCCACGTCCATATGCGAGTCCAACCTGGGGAGCAGGGCCAGGGTACGGGCCCTAAGTTCCTTCCAGCCGTGGTCGAGCACGGGACCTGCAAATGGACCCGTCCCTAGACAAACGTGACACTGTTGGACGGTTCTCGTCAATACCTTTCCAACGGTACCTAGATCCGACCCGATCGCACCGCGGATTAGCGAATGGCCTCGGTTCAAAGTTCTCTCCGAGCTCGGTTAGAGTTAGGGTTAGACATTATGTACTGCTGACAATTGGCAGCCAGTTAACAGTTGGCAGCCACTTTATACTTAGCCATGTAGAGCCTAGCTCGCCCTATGGCAGCCGGCTTCTGTACGGCTGCCAGCTGACAATTGGCAGCCAGTAAACAGTTGGCAGCCACTTTATACTTAGTCATGTAGAGTCTAGCACGCCCTTTGGCAGCCGGCTTGTGAACGGCTGCCAGCTGGCAATTGGCAGCCAGTTAACAGTTGGCAGCCAGCTGGCAGCCTGTTACCAGTTAACAGTTGGCATCAAGCTGACAATTGGCAGCCAGTTAACAGTTGGCAGCCACTTTATACTTAGCCATGTAGAGCCTGGCTGGCTGCCAACTGTTAACTGGCTGCCAACTGTTACCTAACTGCCAATTGCCAGCTGGCAGCCGTACACAAGCCGGCCGGCTACAAAGGGCGAGCTAGGCTCTACATGGCTAAGTATAAAGTGGCTGCTAACTGTTAACTGGCTACATCTGCAAATAAAAACTCGGACTGCATATTCCCTTTTCGGACTGCATATTCCCGTACAAGCCGGCCGCCAAAGGGCAAGCTAGGCTCTACATGGCTAAGTATCAAGTGGTAGCCAACTGTTAACTGGCTGCCAATTGTTAGCTGGCAGCCGTACACAAGCCGGCTGCCAAAGGGCGAGCTAGGCTCTACATGGCTAAGTATAAAGTGGCTGCTAACTGTTAGCTGGCTGCCAATTGTCAGCTGGCTGCCAACTGTCAACTGGCTGCCAATTGCAAGCTGGTTGTCAACTGTTAACTGGCTACATCTGCAGATAAAAACTCTGACTGCATATTCCCTTTTCGGACTGCATATTCCCGTACAAGCCGGCCGCCAAAGGGCAAGCTAGGCTCTACATGGCTAAGTATCAAGTGGCTGCCAACTGTTAACTGGCTGCCAATTGTCAGCTGGCAGCCGTACACAAGCCGGCTGCCAAAGGGAGAGCTAGGCTCTACATGGCTAAGTATAAAGTGGCTGCCAACTGTTAACTGGCTGCCAATTGTCAGCTGGCTGCCAACTGTTTACTGGCTACAGGCTGCCAGCTGGCTACCAACTGTTAACTGGCTGCCAATTGCCAGCCGTACATACGGTCTAACCATAACCCTAACCCTAACCCTGCCAACTGTTAGCTGGCTGCCAATTGCCAAATGGCGAAGTAGGCTATATAAGGCTGTGTATAAAGTGGCTGCCAACAGTTAACTGGCTGCCAATTGTCAGCTGGCTGCCAACTGTTAGCTGGCTAAAGGCTGCCAGCTGGCTGCCAACTGTTAACTGGCTGCCAATTGCCAGCTGGCAGCCGTACACAAGGCGGCTGCCAAAGGGCGAGCTAGGCTCTACATGGCTCAGTATAAAGTGACTGCCAACTGTAAACTGGCTGCCAATTGTCAGCTGGCTGCCAACTGTTAACTGGCTTCAGGCTGCCAGGTGGCTGCCAACTGTTAACTGGCTGCCAATTGCCAGCTGGCAGTCTTACACAAGGTCTAACCCTAACCCAATTGCGTCCTTATTCTGAAGTCGCAAAAGCCACCGTTTAGCAAATTACCCCTGTTTCGCAAATTCCACCATTGAACAGAATGCCCCTGTTTCGCAAAGGCCATCGTTAAACAAATTGCCCCTGTTTCGCAAAGGCCACCATTGAACAAGATGCCGCTATTCATCAAATGCAAGTTTTTTGCCTTTCACAAGTTAAGTTCACTATATATATATGTTCACTAATGTCCTACGATAATTTTGAAATGTAAGCTGGAGACGGAAAAAAAAATTAAGAAAATATATGTCCGTAACCCTAGCCTAACCCTAAGTGTATTTTGTTTTAAAAAAAATTGGCTGCCAACTGTTAACTGGCTGTCGATTGTCAGCTGGCTGCCAACTGTTAACTGGCTACAGGCTGCCAGCTGGCTGCCAACTGTTAACTGGCTGCCAATTGCCAGCTGGCAGCCGTACACAAGGCGGCTGCCAAAGGGCGAGCTAGGCTCTATATGGCTGAGTTTAAAGTGGCTACCATCTGTTAACTGGCTGCCAATTGTCAGCTGGCTGCCAACTGTTAACTGTCTAAAGGCTGCCAGCTGGCTGCCAACTGTTAACTGGCTGCCAATTTTCAGCTGGCAGCCGTACACAAGGCGGGTGCCAAAGGGCGAGCTAGGCTCTACATGGCTAAGTATAAAGTGGCTGCCAACTGTTAACTGGCTGCCAATTGTCAGCTGTACATAAGGTCTAACCCTAACCTTAACCCTAGGTGTGCTTTGTTTTTAAATTAAGTGGCTGCCAACTGTTAACGGGCTGCAGATTGTAAGCTGGCTGGCAACTGTTCACTGCTACAGGCAGCCAGCTTACAGGCTGTCAGCTGGCTGCAAACTGTTAACTGGCTGCCAATTGTCAGCTGGCAGCCGTACACAATGCGGGTGCCAAAGGGCGAGCTAGGCTCTACATGGCTAAGTATAAAGTGGCTGCCAACTGTTAACTGGCTGCCGATAGTCAGCTGGTTGCCAACTGTTAACTGGCTACAGGCTGCCAACTGTTAACTGGCTGCCAATTGCTAGGTGGCAACCGTACACAAGCCGGCTGCCAAAGGGCGAGCTAGGCTCTATATGGCTGCGTATAAAGTGGCTGCCAAATGTTAACTGGCTGCCAATTGTCAGCTGGCTGTCAACTGTTAACTGCCTACAGGCTGCCAGCTGGCAGCCAACTGTTAACTGGCTGCCAATTGCAAGCCGTACATAAGGTTTAACCCTTACCCTAACAGTAGATAGCCTTCATGGAGCAAAATCTTTCACAAGTCTTGATATGAAATCTGGGGATCATCAACTGGATCTAGAAGAACTTCCTAAACAACGCACATCATTTACAGTAGGAACAATTGGGTTCTTTGAATACAAACGTATGCCATTTGTTTTGACCAATGCACCTGCTACATATCAGCGCGTAATCCAGGAGTGTCTAGGAGAACTCAATGGGGAAATCCACCTTGTCTTTTTGGATGATGTTATAATTTTTAGCGAATCTTTTGAACAACATCTTGAACGATTAGATCTTGTATTGGAACAATTTAAAGCCTGCAATATGAAACTTGCTCCTGAAAATGCCACTTTTTTGACCGAAAATTCAATTTTTTGGACATGTAGTAAGAGGACATGTCATTGAGACAGACCCTGACAAGATTGGGAAGGTGAAGAACTGGCCAAATCCATTCAATTCAACCGAATTGAGATTCTTTTTAGGTTTTGTGGTTTATTACCGCCGGTTAATCAAGGATTATAGTAAAATTATAAGACCACTACCGGAATTGCAAAAAGAGCATTGTCGTATGGAAGTGGTATGGAGACCATCAGAAGTTATTTTATGAGGTATGTTGTCGTCACCACCGATACTTGCACACCCTAATTTTACCCAACCCTTTCACACAGACGCGTCAACAAAGGCACTGGGAGCGGTCTTATATCGGCTACTGGATGGTAAGAAATGGCTTAATGCGTATGCCAGTAGGGCATTAAATAAAGCTGAGCGAAACTACAGCGCCTTTAAGCTAGAGTTATTAGCCCTTAAGTAGTCTATCACTGAAACAAATTCTGATAATTTAGTTCTGAATCATTGTTTGGTCTTGACGGATAGCACTTGACTAACTCGCATATCAACAACAGCCAGACTTGACGCTACGGGTCAAAGATGGGTTTCTGCTCCAGACTTCACCATATTGGCCTAGAAATCAATATGATAGCAGTCCTTACTGTGCCTTTCACAGGTATTCAATTTTTAAAACAACTATTCACATACATAACAAGTACATCATTTAACTATAACTATATACGTTCAGGGATGGCAAGTTGTTCTATCAATTTGATTGACTGGATTGAAATCTATAGATTGATGATGTCTCTGTCTATCTGTCTATCACATCCACATCTTTTGCTAAGTTTCATGCTTAAGCAAATTTTCTGAAAAAGAATACATTAAAGAAATTTAGCCTGTAGGTTAATTACCACTAACAAGCACTTTTAATGCCATGATTACATTTGACCTAGATGGGTTTTTTTCATTTGAAAGCATGATTGGTTATCGTATCAAATTATTTCTTGCCACTCAAAATCCTGTTATTCAAATTGCTAATACATTGCTAATTGATAGGGAAAAAAACGAGAGCTATTGCCGTGACCCTCGTGTCAACAACGTTGTTGTTCGGTTAAAGCTGCACTCTCACGGATTGAACGTTTTGATGTACCTACGACCGGCTGAAGGCACTAGTAAACTTAACGATCACGATGGCGGGTGTAGGTTTTATCCATATCAAAGAATATTATTTCTTTTTTTCAACATTTGAGAGTTTAATATTGCGTGTAGCACGTTCGCTGGTGTGGAATTTTCAACACAAAAAGGGATTTTTACTGTAGAAGATGTAAGCTTATTGTTATATTTAGTAAATGCGCTGATATTGTGTACATCTTAAACATGGAATTTGATTTGCTTTCATTGCTGTTCAACATGTCCTGTAAAACATTTCTTGATATTTATATATTTTCGGATGGTTTTCAATTCGGATAAATAAATGCCTGTACAATAAACAGTTTCGATGTAATGTTACTGGCCTCTATGGCACGTAGTCAGTGAATTATTAAACAATGTTACCATTTAATCTGGTAATTTGATATAACATTTAATTATTTTTCTTATAGTTACTCATCGTAATCTGATGCTAAGTCTGTAAATATACTGAACTGTACTGTAAACAACAATATCACAACTAATTAGTTGTTTTATTGGATAAGTTAATGCCATGCAAAATATTCAATGAACAAAAGATACATCTTTTCTATTTTCAGACATACCATTTGATACCATATGTACAATAAAAACCTGATGAAAGATTGACAACAAAGTGTCATGGTCTTGATGGAATATGTTGCGCTCCTCTTTGACATATGTTTGATAATGGTTTGAAAAAGGGAATCAAAACATAATGCTTGTGAATGATAATATGGGTATAATCAACATATGGACGCATTATCATAAGGATTATAATAATCAATAAACTGCAAAACCATATAATGAAGTTGCAGCTAATGCACAGCCTGTGTGCAGATGCTAATTGATATTGTATGTTTTTACTTCTAGACTGTTTAATGTTCATACCTAGTCAAATATCACATATGTTATACCAGTAAACGGTTCAAAGTAAGATACATGTGCATAACATCCGTTAGAAGTATTTATGTTACTAAATGTTAATATGTGTATGATAACTAGATATTCTCATGTACTTCTTGACAAATATTTGCAACATTTTTATTTTTTTCACATCGTAGATATTTTAACTTTATACTGGTTGTTTTCATTGCTCCCATGGTTTTTCATTGTTAGCTCTGTCAAAGATATCGCAATCTCCGCAAAAGTTGGTATCAATTTCTTATAATAATGTCCGAAAATGTAAGGCTTTGGTATATAATGGTACATTTTAAAAGTTAAGCTGTCATTCACCTTCCCGCAGGTTCCTGAAAAGTTTTTTTCCAATGGATGTATCCAATCTTCCCATTTCCCTGAATACAGTAATGTCGTCAACAAAACTTTTAATTAATATTTCTTGTAATCGTAGCATTACCTTTTTATTGCTTTAAACATGGCCCCAGAATTGATCCGTACGAATGGAATTCGTTTGAAGGCGTAAAATCCGTGTTCTGTGAGGAATGTGGTCATTCGTTCTTTGAATAATCCGCCATTTTGACCTTCTAGTGTCCTTTTGATACATTTAACTTCGAAAAATATTTTCTTTTATCTTTGCAAAGATTTCATCCGCGCAGCCTATGGGCTCTGCATCAAATTGTACACTGATATTGGTGTTTTGGTGAGTCTCTTTAGATGCTCTATTATAACTGTCTAAAACGTTTAAGAAGACAACGTCTCAAAGAAACTTTAGTGTTTACCCTAAGAACAATGACCAGAGAAGAATTAACAAAAAAGAATGTTCCAAAACTACTTCAAAATACTCAAGAACTTTCTCTCATACGGATTTTTTTTATACTTAACGTGTAAAAAATAGAAAATACTAGATCATTTGTAACAAATCCTGATCAATACGTTCTTAATATGTTTAAGAGGAATTTGATACTTTACCTCAATTAATCTTACAATAAGTTTTGATAGGTAATCAATGAAGTTAAGAATTAAAAATGCATATACATGGTACACTTCCCTATTTTTAAGAAAAAAGAACGTTTTATGTTTTTAAAATTCGTGTTTTGAATAAATACCATTCCATTGCATATCTATAACAACATAGTTCAGCTTGTACAGTTGTATGACATACATTCTATCTTCTCTGAACCCTAAACGCCCATCCGATAGCGTGTAATAATAACAATAATGTAAAAATATATGATACTAATGTATTCAAAATATTTATTACTCTCTTGTAGTAAAATATAGCTTTAAGTAATGGTAAAGGGTTATTAGCATGTTCCTTCGAAACAAATTGTTTTGATGGGACGCATATAAACTGCCTGCTAAAATGTATAGCATTTAAATTGTGTCAAACCGATAACTAGAAATAATTAATGTTATTTGACATTGTTCTGTAAAATACGGATATATATTTGGACGAGTACAGCTTAGAAAGTCATATTGGACAATCTGCTAGGCGAGGTCAATATGACTTTCCTAGTTATGTATGTTAAATGACGAAAAGGTGAAGGTCCCTTACAAAAAAATTAATTTAACATTTTCTGTACAATACAGAATATTTTTGGGATATTATAAGGTATAGAATAAAATGGTCATTTAAAATTGTTCTGTACAATACAGTCAGTGGTTGTTGGTTTTTGTTTAATAACGAAGTCGTTTATTTCTGAGTCTGACAATTTTATTATTTATTTACTAATACTTCCGTGTTTACGATGATCGCTTCCGTGTTTACAAACGACAATATTGATCATATAATAGCAGAAGCTTTATCGTAGAGCTCTATCTAGAGCGCCTATTGATTCGGATTTTCATTCGGAACCATTTCACGAGTTTCGGTCTTTTTCATAGGTTAAACATGGGAGCACCTGTTAATCATACAATACGGACAAAATATGGGATTATTGTACGAGCGTGTGTCCCAATACAGAAATATATTCACGTGGTTCAAAAAAGCGTCTTCGATTGGACGTATATATTAGGAATAGAATAATAGTATTTTATTTAACAAATATTCTATATAAAGTAAAAATCCGTAGTTCATACATAATCAATGGCAATATCTGCAATAATAAAGCATAAGTTAAAGAACCAAAAGTCAATATTGTTGAACTATGACATGTAAAACATTGCTTACCAAGTCGCAACATACCAAATTCAACTCAAGCAATGGTGAATACACTTTTGCAAAATAATTTAGAATTAAAAGATGTAACTCAATGAAGCACAGATATAACAAGAAAAACGTTTGCTGTTTTTTCATCCGTTTTCAAAGACGGCTGAAACAAATGTCTACAAATAAATGTAAGATGTGCCAAGATGGTAAAAGTATTCATGGTGAATAATTAGCAATTAAATAATTAAAATGAAACCAATATCAATATTGCTATTACACTAAATCAACAACATAATTTTATATCATCCATGTTTAATTGCTCAAGGGAATCATGTATGTGTCCTACCTTTGATATGTTATACTATGTTACGCAATAACCTTATCGTATCGTTTCGGATGACAATATATGGACTTCTGTGAATGATACACTTTTCAATGCGTTTCATAGATTGTATTGTTATTGTATATATTGTCTGCCTTTTTTTTCCTGTGTAAAGCGGGACTTAGCACTTATGGAATAAAAGTTAAAAGTTGAAAGAAACTTTCCCACTGAAATGAAGTTATAAACTGTGTCTTTAGGTGTGCATGGAGAGATAATTAACTTCGGATTTTAGTAATATTGGGTAGGTTTTGTATTTTGTTTTAAATGGATGTATTTATATTGTTGGCAAAATGTTAGTATTCCTCTATCTGAGTTTTGTGAAAGACGACTTATCGCCATTTGTATGTCTGTTATTGTTTTTATTTAAATCGGTATGCAATGGACATCAGAAAATAAACCATCCAGTTATGTTATATCTAAGTTACTTATCATAGGTATTAACCCTCCACCTTAAATTAATTGTCCCGTGTACACATATCTATCGTGTTTCCAAAGGTATTTGCTTAGTTGTGGAATATGGTGAAAAAAACTGAAATGCCATTACAAATAAATAAGGGGTTTTACAAAAAATTAACAATTTACGACAGCGTTTTTGTGTCAAGCATCTTTCTAGTAGCGTATTTCGGAAATATTGTTTAAGTTAGACATAAATGTTAACAATAGATATCGATCTAGTGACCAGTGACTTTATAAATCTGTTTTGTCTGATTGTCGGAAATGAAAATGCAAAATATTGTAGTGTCTACTTAGTGATTAAAACGGATAACAATGCATGTGAAGGAAGGTCAGTTATGTGTTGTTTCAATTGATGTTCAGTGCATACCAATGATCGTTCTTTAAATTTAAATGTTGTTAAAAGCTATTAAAAATATGATACAATTACGCAGGCAAATTATGAACCGGGTTTCTACAGACCACGTCCTTATGTTACAATTGTTATTGAACAGGTGTTGGTTAGGACTTACATCAATAGTTGTCACTATAGCTAGATGTTGACACTTGAGCTGTGACTTTTTGGACAGGTCCGCTGTAAAATGCCTAGAAAAGGTAAGAATAAGTGTGTCAATTTAGTTAAGTACAAACTTTCCTACCTTATGGGATATATCTACTTTTCAAAGTGCTTAAAGGACAATTTGATCATATTTTTAGTTCTAAACGTTAACCCTTGTTCCTACTAAACGCGTTTAAAGGGAACAACCAAGTGCCGATTTCGTTTCTACCCGCTACCAAATTTTTGGAATCTGGCCTCTGTTCTTGAAAATGTTATCACTTGAAACGATAGGACACTTTGTTGCCGCGCCTTTTTAAAGTGCGCATGCTCAGCGAATGCCACAATTTATTGAACAATTTTACCGTAATGCATTGCTTCAATTTCACGAAAACGTTTGATTTTTCTGATATCGTCATTATGTTTATATATGAAACCTACAAAGCACAAACTCTACGAAGCAGATTTGAATGGCAATACGAATTGTCTTATATGAAGGCAGTTTTTATCCTTGCGATAACTATTCACTTTTTACTTCCCTTGTATGAAAAAAGCCCTGCAAAATGGAGGCCTACGCGACACTTTTTCAGACACCGTCAATTACAGTCCATCACACAAGATATGGTAGCGAGTATGAAATTACACGATCTTTAAATTCTGCACCGTGCACGTATGTCAGAGCAGCGGGTTTAAATGGATTAAATTCCCAAAAGAAAAAGCAGTGACATTCAATTGTATTACTTTTGAGGATTTAGTGTTGATGTATATTGATGGTATCACACAAATTTACTTTGTTTTTAATAGTTTTTACTAAATCGTTTCATTATCATACTTCTATGCAGCTTAAAATACAAAGGTAACTTACGTTATGTGTACAATGTTTTACTGTAACAATGACTTCTTATCATCACGTTTAATTACAATGTACTGTCAAAACTGTGTTTGTAAATATCCATGCTCATGTATGAATATTCCTTTACCATGTGCATCTCCAGAAACGAGGAAAATCAAGTTATAAACATTTATAAATATATGTACAGTGCATCTACTGCTGTAATATCCAATGCAATATACTTTGCATACTGTATTCTATCACATTTCGGAGGTGTAGTTTATTCTTTGTTCAATCTATAAAAGCAGGGATTTTGTCTTTTTTTTCATTGTTTCTATTAGGTATTTCTAAGTCGTGTGATTGTGATTTGTCCCAACTTATTTCGAACAAACTATTTATGATGTTTCTCTTTTTATTCGTGTAACGTCACAAGGGTGAGTTTATGTCAGTAGGACAAAAGTCAATATCGAGGATACCTTGGCCATAAAAGCTGTTTCCGATGGGTATTGGGAATTGTTGTACGCACATAGGTTATGATCAATAGATAACCCCTATGTATTTTGATGTACGTTCGTCAAAGATAAAAGACGTGGTGATCTTTAATCGAAAAACGTCTTCTACTTAATTAATCAAACACTTCAATCTTAATATGTTTATTGACACTGACTAACAAATGATCCCTTTTTCTTTTAATTGCAAGGTCGACATTCAAGGTCGAAGTGACCTTTACTCGATGCATGGTTATCCGCTAATGTCCAGAACTTATGATCGTTCAGTCCTTTTTATAATTTATTATTTATGACAATGATTATGACCCCTTTATTTTTTCAAATCAGATGTTCAAAGGAAAAAATCAAGATAGTAATAACAATTTTAATTATAATTGGTATTTTATTAGGTCTGACAATAACGGGCACCCCGCCAGGCAGCGTAAATGTAGCCATGTACTACTCTTAATGGAATCTGTCAAAACATGTTTTATTTTCAGCTTACTGATCATAGCCATGGTCCACGCAGGAGACAGATGCATTTTTTTCCGTCGACGGGTCGTCCTTAAAACGGTTGCCGTGATGTGCTTACTTGTATTTATAGCATTACCATATGTCGTAAAAGACAAACGCAAAAAGGCAGACACTACTCAGGTTGTGGATTATAACGACACATTTAAGTTTAAGCCATTAAGTAACGGCAGAATCGAGCCTTTCGGCGTTGACAAAAATGACTTCAAACGATTCCCTTATATTATGGGCGAGGCTGAACGAATGCTTAGAACACTCAAAGACTTGGACAAAGCGAACTTTCTCAAAGAGCTGATAAACAGTCCGGATGTGTCTGGTAAACAATACTCGGGTAGAATTATCCGAAAATTTTCCTCAAATAAAATCAAATTCCACTTTACAAGGGTGAACGCTCATAAAACATCGGATAATGCTGATGATACCGGAAGTGAATTTATGCATAAAAGCTGTAAAATGTGGGCGGTGCTTACAACGATATTTGAGCCCCCGTCGGAAGCTGTACGACGGTTCAAGTACATGAGGAACTGGTGTGTGGTTATAGCTGGTGATGCTGGATTACCAAAGAAATACCTTCTCCCCTCCTCTGTGCCTAATCAGACAATCGTTTTCTTAAGCAAGGAGGATCAAAACAGGATACATTCTGATTTTATTGACGGTTTGCCATGGAAAAGTTTTGGCAGAAAGAATGTGGGATTTTTGTATGCGATTGCGCATGGGGCAAAGATTATATGGGACTGTGATGATGATAACATGTTTAAGTTCTGGATGGAAGGAGCTTCTCCGGACGACAATTTATTGATAGAAACGTATACAAACATTGAAGAAACTCTTAAGCCTTTTACTTTGGTTGACGTAAAAGAAAAGTACAAAAATGACTTAGCCAATTTCTTTAACCCGTATCCATATCTAGGAGCGCCAAATCCAAGTTGTTGGCCGAGAGGTTATCCATTGACTTTGATCAGATCATCTGAGGGAATGGATCATTTAATATTTAAAAATGTCAGTAATGTCAAATCAGCTGCTAAAAACGTTGGTGTTCTCCAGGCTTTGGCCGATCACGAACCTGACGTGGATGCTTTGTATCGTCTTATTCATGGTACTCCGTTCTATTTTAAACGACCGAAGTCGGAAAATGACAAAAAGTCAGCCGTGCTCTTGTCACCAGGAGTTTATTCCCCACTAAATGCCCAAGCGACGTTACATTTTTACTCAGCTTTCATTGCAATGTACCTTCCTACCACTGTTCACGGTCGTGTTTCAGATATATTGCGAAGCTACATTGCACAGGCCGTTCTTTCTTTAAAAGATATACTGGTCGGGTTCATGCCACGACCTCTTGTTGACCAGGACCGTAACGTCCATTCTCACCTTGCAGACCTTCAGTCAGAAATACCTTTGTACACAAGAGTTGAGGTTTTCGTATCATTTCTAGATCACTGGAGAAAAGACAAGATAGCCAAAGGCGAACATAAATCACGCTCATTGGAAGATCTTTATGAGGACTTGTATATTGGAATCTACGAACGCGGCTTTATAGAGATTGATGATGTATTTGCTATTCAGCGGTGGATTTTGGCTCTTTTCGGTGTTAGGTTTACGACGCGATCTATTGACACACTTGCTGATTCGGCTTCTGATTGGATTATAAGTGAGAACAAGTCAAATTTTAACGTTGGATTATCGGTTTTTTACCAACCAAAATCTTTTCCCAAGAATTGTGAAGTGGTTGAAAAGAAACATACCGAAATGACATTTTGGACCTCCGATTTGCACGACGGTTGCAGAATAGACTATCCGACCATTCTCTCGTCTCTTGGACAGCGATCTGTGGTTGCTGGCTACAAGTATAGACAAACGCCATACCCTGAAGTGTTTAATATGTCTAACATCATAGTTCCAAAATCAATTTCTAAAGAAATAGAAGATTACAGGATAGGGACTCAGGTTACGCAGGATTTAATTAACAAAGTTATGCAGTTTTATACAAATGATGAATTGTTTCAAAGTGTTGATGCATTCTTTTGTGGATTTTATTCGTCAATGTGCCAGTTGTGGATGCCACTCAACAACACTAAGTCGATACTATTTATCACAGCTCATCGATACAACCTTGGAAGGTGCACTGTAGATTCATGGAATAAGTTAACAGATCAACTAATAGATCTTGTATTAAGAAACGTTCAAAGTCTAACAGGAGCAAAACACATAATTGGCGGTGCTAGTAGATATGATTATGAATATCTGAAATACTATACTGGTCTTGGTGATGCAATAAAATTGATAAGCAGCTTTGGTGGCATGTATACAAAAGGTGGTGAATTTAAACCTTCAGAGGCTGAAATTCTTGTCGCTGGCTATGACAAAGCGATGTTCGGGAAAGTGAAGTCTTTTAAACTTATTGACATTCATGAAAAATATAAACACTACACATCGAATGATTTACTTAGACATAAAGCAATAATCTATGTTCCTTATTCTGTGATGTCATATAAATTAACAGACTTTTATTCCATAAATATTCCATTATTTATGCCAAGTGCAAAATTCTTAAGAAGTCGAGGCGGACTTGGAGCAGATAAAACGAGCACCACACCTCCTTATTGCAATATGGACACAGATTTACATTTGAAAGTGAGCAAGCACCCTGCATCGCACCATTCTTACAATCCTAATGCTGAATTCAATGATGACGCTGAAGCAGAGATGTACTGGTTACAGTTCAGTGACTTTTTTGACTGGCCACATATTCTGTATTTTGACAGTATTGAAGATCTAGATACAAAACTGAACACAGTCGACTTTCGAACTGTGAGCAATTTGATGAGAACGGAAAATGATATAAGAAAGCATTTAGTTCTAAGTCAATGGTGCTCAATTATTTCTAGCATTAGACATTAACATAAAAATATACAAAATACCCTTTGTTGTTTAACACAAAATTGCCTTTCATAACAAACCGTTTCATGATTTAAAGTAGAATGTACTCGAGTAGAAGAAGTCCAAGCAAAGCAGTAGATGGTTGATTTGGAATTTATATTTGTAATGTGTTTGAGGATATACTTTCAACAATTGGAATTATTTCTTGCCAAAAGTTTTGCGCGTGCTTAAATTCCCAGAACAGATGAGTTACATTTTCTTGTTCACTGTTTCAGATTTGACATAAACCGTCCGAATAATTCATTTTACTGTGTGTTATTTTGAATTGCAACATTTTGTAACTGCAGTTTTAATTGTAGTCCATTCTGATATCCAGTTTCGTTTGTTGTTTTTTATTTCAGGTATAAATCTTTATCATCGATAAACTTTTCATGTTCAGTACACCAGATATGTTCAAGATGTATTTATTTACTCTTTGTGAAGGATGAGAAAAACAACGGATTATTGCGAAAGGTTATTAAATGATTTCCGAACAGCCGTGTATAAATGTTTGGGTCATTATTTGTCAATACGACGAGAAAAACATACCGTTAGGGTTAGGGTTAGGGTTAGGGTTAGGGCTGTGGTAAGGCCTTATGTACGGCTGGCAATTGGCAGCCAGCTAACAGTTGGCAGCCAGCTGGCAGCCTGTTAACAGCTAACAGTTGGCAGCCAGCTGGCAATTGACAGCCAGCTAACAGTTGGCAGCCACTTTATACTTAGCCATGAAGAGCCTAGCTCGACCTTTGGCAGCCGCCTTGTGTGCGGCTGCCAGCTGGCAATTGGCAGCCAGCTAACAGTTGGCAGCCAGCTGGCAGCCTGTTAACAGCTAACAGTTGGCATCCAGCTGGCAATCGACAGCCAGCTAACAGTTGGCAGCCACTTTAAACTTAGCCATGAATAGGCTAGCTCGACCTTTGGCAGCCGCCTTGTGTACGGCTGCCAGCTGGCAATTGACAGCCAGCTAACAGTTGGCAGCCAGCTGGCAGCCTGTTAACAGCTAACAGTTGGCAGCCAGCTGGCAATTGACAGCCAGCTAACAGTTGGCAGGCAGGCAATTTATTTTAAAAGCAAAATACACCTAGGGTTAGGCTAGGGTTACGGACATAGATTTTATAAAAAAAAAAAGTGCATCCAGCGTACTTTCCAAAATCATCGTAGGACATAAGTGAACATATTTGTATAGTATACTTAACTCATGTTTGGCAAAACACTTAAAAAAAAAAAAAAAAAAAAAAAAAAACGATTTTTTTTTTAACATGCTTGCCTCCTGTGGTTTATTCTGTCTGTCTGTCTGTCTGTCTGTCTGTCTGTCTGTCTGTCTGTCTGTCTGTCTGTCTGTCTGTCTGTCTGTCTGTCAGGCTGTCTGTCAGGCTGTCTGCAAAGCTGTGATAGGACATGGCTCAGTGTTTGTCAATTTGCTCTACAATGGCATTTGATGAATAGCGGCATTTGTTCAATGGTGGCCTTTGCGAAACAGGGTCAATTTGCTTAACGGTGCCCTTTGCGAAAACAGGGGCATTCTGCTTCGATGGTGGCCTTTGCGAAACAGGGGCAATTTGCTTGATGAGGACGCTATAGGGATAGGGCTGTGGATAGGCCTTATGTACGGCTGACAATTGACAGCCAGCTAACAGTTGGCAGCCAGCTGGCAGCCTGTTAACAGCTAACAGTTGGCATCCAGCTGGCAATTGACAGCCAGCTAACAGTTGGCAGCCACTTTATACTTAGCCATGAAGAGCCTAGCTCGACCTTTGGCAGCCGCCTTGTGTACGGCTGCCAGCTGGCAATTGGCAGCCAGCTAACAGTTGGCAGCCAGCTGGCAGCCTGTTAACAGCTAACAGTTGGCATCCAGCTGGCAATTCGACAGCCAGCTAACAGTTGGCAGCCACTTTATAACTTAGCCATGAATAGGCCTAGCTCGACCTTTGGCAGCCGCCTTGTGTACGGCTGCCAGCTGGCAATTGGACAGCCAGCTAACAGTTGGCAGCCAGCTGGCAGCCTGTTAACAGCTAACAGTTGGCAGCCAGCTGGCAATTGACAGCCAGCTAACAGTTGGCAGCCACTTTATAACTTAGCCATGAAGAGCCTAGCTCGACCTTTGGCAGCCGCCTTGTGTACGGCTGCCAGCTGGCAATTGGCAGCCAGCTAACAGTTAGGCAGCCAGCTGGCAGCCTGTTAACAGCTAACAGTTGGCATCCAGCTGGCAATTGACAGCCAGCTAACAGTTGGCAGCCACTTTATACTTAGCCATGAATAGGCCTAGCCTCGACCTTTGGCAGCCGCCTTGTGTACGGCTGCCAGCTGGCAATTGGACAGCCAGCTAACAGTTGGAAGCCAGCTGGCAGCCTGTTAACAGCTAACAGTTGGCAGCCAGCTGGCAATTGACAGCCAGCTAACAGTTGGCAGGCAGGCAATTTATTTTAAAAGCAAAATACACCTAGGGTTAGGCTAGGGTTACGGACATAGATTTTATAAAAAAAAAAAGTGCATCCAGCGTACATTTCCAAAATCATCGTAGGACATTAAGTGAACATATTTGTATAGTATACTTAACTCATGTTTGGCAAAACACTTAAAAAAAAAAAAAAAAAAAAAAAAAAACGATTTTTTTTTAACATGCTTGCCTCCTGTGGTTTATTCTGTCTGTCTGTCTGTCTGTCTGTCTGTCTGTCTGTCTGTCTGTCTGTCTGTCTGTCTGTCTGTCTGTCTGTCTGTCTGTCTGTCTGTCAGGCTGTCTGTCAGGTTGTCTGTCAGGCTGTCTGCAAAGCTGTGATAGGACAAGGCTCAGTGTTTGTCAATTTGCTCTACAATGGCATTTGATGAATAGCGGCATTTGTTCAATGGTGGCTTTTGCGAAACAGGGGCAATTTGCTTAACGGTGGCCTTTGCGAAACAGGGGCATTCTGTTCAATGGTGGCCTTTGCGAAACAGGGGCAATTTGCTTAACGGTGGCCTTTGCGACTTCAGAATGAGGACGCAATAGGGTTAGGGTTTGGGTTAGGGTTAGGGTTTATAACTTGTGTTTGTAATCATTTTAGTGAATGTGGGTGTAAAACTAGCATGACAACAGTGTTCGCAAATATGTACACAATGATCATCGTTTGTATAAGTCAATTAAGGACAACCTTGTAGCTATTCATAGATATGCAAGTTAGGTTCACACGCATGCGCAATGCGTTGCGCGTGACGATCCCCCACGTGCAAGTTTGTATACAAATTGAAAAATAAACATTAAACATTAAATAATAATAAAGGTTATTTACGTGTCTCGGTAAAAACTTCAACTTTTGATTGCCTAGTATCCATATAATTGAATTGCAATACCTTCTTCATGAAGATAAAAAGAGAGTACGCGAAAAAGCGATGTGTCGGAAATTGCTTTCCGTCGGAAACTGCTTCTCAACCAGTATAACAGCGATGAGGAATATGGATAAGTCGACAGTTGACAGGTAAGGACATTGTAAGTAGTTCTGGCTTCCATAACTTTAATGTTGATATTTATTTTTTTGATGTTTACAACACATTAAAGTTATGGCGTAACCCCAATAGTAAAGTCAACCAGAATCAATTGAGTGTGATGATGCAATGCAACCACATGACCATGATGACGTCGATGGATTCTATTTATAGTATCGGATTCACCTTGTTCATTTAGTAGAATCCAATTGCAGTAAGGCTGAAAATACCTTTTAATAAGTAAAAACAATTGATTTATTCCACATTTGTAATTAGTAATTTACTAATTATTCAAAATAGAAAAAATGACAGTAAAATAAACACTACATTTGTGAGGTCAAATGTAGGTCACATGGGTATTTTCTGAAAATCTTGGTGTCACGTGATTATATTTGAACACAACTATGACCTAGTTAAGGAATGCTTATAATCGGATTTATTAAAATGATAAATTAACTATCTATAAAGCATTTTTTTGGTTTTGAAAATGTGTTTGTGAACTACATTTTACTTCATTTACCTGAGGATATAGTTATTTTGTCTGTACAATGCATACAAGTGAAACAACATCGTGACATAAAAATGTCACGAATTCTGGTAGGGTTTGGATACGGCGTTCTCTTCAGCTAACACGTCCAAAAAGGTAATATATAACGTGTTCGCTGAAGTTCTTTAGCTAATTGTAAGAAGTGTCATTTTGCTAATTAATGCTTTAAATATGACAATATTTTTCTTCATTCCCATTTCCTACATGTTCCCATTACACAATCTTACCTGTCCTTCCAATTGGAAAGTTCCCATTTTAAAACTGAACTTTATTCTCCAATTGGAATTTTCCCATTCACCAAATATTCCAATTGGAATTTTCCAATGTTCATACTTTCCCACTTTGAATGTGGGAATCCTCCAATTGGAAAGATTCACTCATGGGAAGGATTCGCAAACAAATGCCTTAAATGAATCTATCGGTTCTTCATTTTTAATGAATACATTATTTTTCATGCAGTTAGTGTAAAATATTCTTAATTAAACAGTCAATTTCAATTCCAAAAATTGTGTTCCAAATTCCCCCACAATTTTAATAGAGCCAGTTTTCCAATTGGAAACGCTTGAAAAAGCCATTTTCCAATGGGAAGGCCATTTTCCAATGGGATTCCCATTGGAAAAGTTGACTTTAAATGCCAAAAAAACATATTTCTAAATTAAATTTCAGGAAACAAAAAACGGACAAACGGAAAAAAGTACTCAAAAGGACTATTAGCAATAAGAATGATGATAATGTTACAAGAAAAACATCGTTCAAAATTATCTATTTCAACCGTTGTTTTCAGTTGAATTAGTAAAAACAGTAAAGGAGTTTCAATTCTTATAAATCTTAAATCTAATGTAGGCATACACACATAAACTCAATTTTAGAAAGTGAAATCACAGCCTTCAACATTGAATTAAATCACCATACTTAAATAATATGGGCCTAATAAATACGAACCTATACTCTTTAAATCTTTACAAAACTTTCTGCTAAAAATAAAAAAAAAAACTTTATGATAAACAAACAGACATCATGGTTTTCAAACATTTGCCTAAGATGTCAAATTTCACGTGTTTAACGAGTTCCATTGATATTAAATGGATGCTGCCATATAGTTTAAGGTTACAGAAGGGTCAACGATGAAAACTATTTTAAATACCTTTTTTTATTATTATTAAATATTCCACATTACACAAAGAATAAATCATATACACACTAAATAAAACATATGGTGTTATCATGTAATGCTTATTTAAGAAGTGGGAGTGGTGGCCATACATAAAACAAAGAGATTTTTATATTGATAAAGAAACAGATTAAAAAAATGAAAAAAAAACAAGACAAACAATAAATAATGCTTAAACCTAAAATATTAAAAAAAAACATTTATATACTACAAAAAGGTAGAAAGAAAAAAAAAGACTGTAAAAGACATTTTTGCTTAATGTATTTTACATGCCATTTCTGCTCATGCTATTTTAAATATCTTTATCAGAAAAGAACACAGCAGAACAGAACAACACTAATTGTTTATTTTAACATATACAGTTCATCGTTGTTAACAAGCGTGTTTTGAATGAGTCCAGGCTCAATTTATTAATTTACAGAAGATTAATGTTACTGGTCGTTGAATATTTAAAGTTTATCTAACGTGTTTAGGGCGTAACTCTTTATACTTTAAATGTTTTAATTCGATTATGTTGACAATTTTATTCGGTTTGATATTGTGTTATTGCTGCAATTAAAAGTATTGCTCTTTTATCACTGAGTGTTGTCATATTGCAAGTTATACCTGCCCAATACACATATTTAACAAATGTTGACTTTTGGTTTTGACATAAATACAAAAAGTGTGTAAGTAACATATTTCGATATGCTTCTAAAGTTCCTTTCGCAAATTTTTAGGTTCTGAAAAAAGGCTATCTTTTGCATATTATATACGACTAATTAACTTAACTCGATTTGTTTGTGGCTGCGTGTCACAATGTTCGAGCTACAATTAGAACCTTCATTCTTCCCTTATATGAGTTTGTTTTGTACACGATTAATTAATTTATTACACACGAGTCAACTATAGGTCTTGCCTTAGGCACAAGCATTGCGAAAACAAAACGACATTGGCCATTTGACATCGAATGATTTGATGTTACACACTATATCTGTCAAATTAAACTGGATTTTTGAATGTTAAAAGATATTTTGGAATTTATTAAAAATAATAAAGCTTTAAAACTATAATTGAAAAGTGGATTTAATGTATATTAGTGCTTGGAATACATTTACAATGAAATATATTGACTAAATCTAAAAACAAAAAGAGAAAAGATAGAAATAATAGTGACAATGAAACTAATAACCGGAAAATATATAAACAAAGAAGCCCGTCCGGAGATTCGGACACTTGAAATTCATCTGTAAGTGACATTCTTAACAAGACTAATTCTGTGCTTTATGGTGATGAAAATTTGGACGGTAGTGTATTTATGAGCACAGTTAGTGGATTTTCAGAGGTCAGTACAGCCATGACGGAAAGCAGTAGTGAGCCTATAAACCGGGACCAAATGAACATTTTAAATGCCGTCAGTAGTTGGCTTGAAACTGTGGAGAACAAATTAGGGGCCATAGAATCTATAGAATGACTTCTTTTGAGGTGGACATCAAACAGTTGTGGGTGGCGCTCGATGACCGGGTGAAGAAAGTTGATGCGAGAGTATTACGTTTCGAGGACAAGGCAGAAGGGACCGATGTGCACGCGGCAGTCCTGGCAGAGAGTATGCAGGAACTGGAAAAGGAGAGGGATACCCTGCCTGACGATGTATCATACATTCAATCTCAATCTATGCGAAATAATTTAGTTTTCACCGGGGTGTCCGGGGATCATACCGACAGGAATGACTTAACGGAGCATAAGCTGCGTCAGCACCTCAAGGACGCCTTCAAGATCGCCCGTGAGATAGCCGACAGTATTCGGTTCGAGAGGGTCCATCGGTCACCAGGTTCCACAGTTGCGGGCAAGACCAGGAATATAATCGCAAAATTAACTTTTTTTAAAAGATCGAGAAATGGTTCGAAAATCATGGGAACAGCTAGATGCGACTCAGTTTCGAGTATTTGAACAATTAACTCCGGATGTCATCCAGAAAAGGCGCAAGTTTGTTCCCCAGATTAAAGAGGAGAGGCGGCTTGGTAATAGGGCTTACCTAGCCTACGACACCCTCTACATCGACGGAACTGCTGTGAGGGCATGGGGACACGACGGCGGTGAGGTGTCCATTCTGTCGTGGAACATTCATGGTTTATCTGATTGTAAAAAGAGCAGTACTGATTTCACTGATTTGATTAGTTCATTTGATATTTGTTTTTATATGAAACTTGGACCAATTCGTGTAGTAACGTTAATTTAAGCGGATATATTTCGTATAACTTTAACAGAAAATTTCAATACAAAAACGCACATAGAAATAGCGGTGGTATTGTTATTTACTTTAAAGAACATCTAGTTAACTGCATTCAAATCGTTAAAAATCATTATGATAGCATTATTTGGTAAAAATTAGATCGTAATTTCTTTAAAACTGAGGAGGATGTGTATATTTGTGCATCTTAGCTATGGGGCGAAGGTTCGCCAGTCTATAATACATTTAATGTAGACCTTTTTGAAACCATAGAAAATGACATCACATATTTTTGGTGATCTAAATAGCCGTGTCGGCAACGAATGTGATTTTATAACACATGATTATGTTAATACTGTTGTTGATTTAGACTATGTCCCTGATTATGCCTCTGTTAGGGCCTCTGTTGAAAATTTACATAATAGCCATGGGATTAAATTGCTTGACGTTTGTAAATAAACATGTATTCGCATTATAAATGGTAGAATAAGCGACAGTTGTAAACATACTTTTTATTCTCATAACGGATTTTCCGTTATTGAATACTTACTGACCAATGAATGTAACTTTTCAATGATATCCAACTTTACAATTGACGATTTCAATGAATGGAGCGATCACGCCCCAATATATTTTTTATTATATTGTAATAATTTTTCGACGAGTTACGAGAAATACACTGATGTTAAATTTAAATGTGATAACACTCTACGTGAACAATTTCGCTCTGGGATTATTACAAAATAACCTGTTTTCGATGATATTGTTGACAATATAAACTGTTCAAAAAAATTGTCAATTAATGATGTTTTAGATAGATTTACGGCTACAATCCGCAGTGTCGCTGACCCGTTAATTTCTAAACGTTATAGTTACAGTAACAAACCATTGTTTGATATTGATAGTTGTACGAAAAAAGGTTATTGGTTTGATAATGAATGTGTTAATGCACGTCGATTATACCAAGAAGCTTTACATATTTCTAATTCGAATAAAATTAATACTAATAGAGCTACTCTGTGTGCACAAAAGAAGCCTTATTAAGGTCTACTTCGAAAAAGGAAAAACTTTGCTTATCGTAAACAAATGAAGGATATTGAGAAATTTAACGAAAAATAAACCTAGAGAATTTTGGAAATATTTTAAATCAAAAAAATAAAGTTAACAATTGTAATACTCCTTTGGAAGATTTTAAAACAGTTTTTTTAATTCTTAGCAACAATACGTTTGATTGCAATAACGATGAGGCTGAACAGTTTTGTTCAAGTCATGATTTTAATGAAAATAACTCTACCAACCCATTTCAATTATTGTACGTAGCGCAATAAAGCATTTTAAACGTCGTAATAAATCGGGTGGTAGCGACTGTATATTAAATGAGTACTTTATTGAATGCGTTGACATATTAACTAGCCACTTTTGTGATATATTTAATAGCATTTCAGTGTCTGTTTTTTTTTTCCAGGCAAGTGGACAGAAGGTGTCATTATTCTTCTCCATAAAAAAGGTTCTGTAAATGATGGCAATAATTACAGTGGAATTACACTTGTTAGTTGTTTTTCAAAACAATTTTAAATAAGCACATCGAGTCATTTTGTGAAGCTAATGCCACTATTTCAGATTCATAATTCGGATTTCGAAAAGGTTGCTGAACGGTTGACGCAATTTATATTTTAATGTCTATTGTGCAAAAATATATTAATGATAATAAAAGATTATATGTTATTTATGTCGACATGCTGAAGTGTTTTGATCTATCGCAATGCTTTGTGGCTTAAATTGTATAAATCTGGTATAAAAGGTAAATTACTTAGAATCGTGAAAGATATGTATGAAAATGTTAAATCTTGTGTGAAATCATGTACATCTTACTCTGAATACTTTAGTTATTCCGTTGGCCTGCGCCAGGGTGAGGTTATGTCCCCGATTCTTTTTCCCTGTTTGTAGAGGACTTAGAATTATATGCAAGATAGCATCACTTCCGGTTTAAGTATTGATGATATTGTGTTGATTATGTTGTTATTTGCTGATGATATGGCCATTTTAGGGAAATCGCCCGAGGAAGTCCAAAACCATTTAAACACTGTTTACTCGTAATTCAAAGCATTGGGATTAAATGTAAATACATCAAAAACAAAAATAATGTTTTTTCGTAAGCGGGGTGGAATACGTCGTAATGAGCATTAGGCATATAATGGCTATACTATCGATGTTGTTGATAATTTTAATTATTTAGGTACTGTGATAACTTACACTGGAAGTTTTACATTGAATCAAGAGCACTTGGTCGGAAAAGCCCTCAAGGCTATGAATACTTTATTATATAAATGCAAACAATACGACCTTAAACCTAAAATATTTTGTCAATTATTTGATTCTTTTGTTGGCTAAATATTGAATTATGCCTGTGAAATTTGGGGTTTTAGTAAGTTAAAAGTAATAGAATGTATACATTTATTTTTTTGTAAGCGATTGTTACATGTTAAAATAAACACATGTAATGCTACAGTGTATGGGGAACTAGGTAGATACCCTCTATACATTGATAGATATGTTAGAATTATTAGATACTGGTTTAAGATTTACAACAGTAATAACATTATGATAAAGTCCGTGTATAAACAGGCAATTGATGACTGTAATAAGGGTTGTATTAACTGGATTTCTAAGGTTAAAAAACTGTTAAATGATTATGGTTTTGCGTATGTACTTAATAACCCAAATATTGTATATGTTAATGTATTTATAAAGGAATTTAAATGTATAATTATGGATACATTGAAACAAGAACGGATGGTAATATTAGTAACAGTTCTGTTTTGGATATGTAAAGAATTTTTAAAACTTCCTTTGATTATGCAATATATTTAGATTTAGTTCCAAAGAATTTACGTTTATTCTTTGTTAGATTTAGAGTTTCTGCACATCCGTTAATAATACAAACAGGACGTTATGCACAGAATAATATACCTCGTAACGAACGATATTGTTTATGTTGTAATTGTAGGGACATAGAAGATGAATATCCCTTCATATGTATTTGTCCATGTTATCGCCAGTCACGTAAAACTTATATAAAACGATTATATTATGTTAATCCATCTGTATTCAAATTCCATTAATTATTGGTATCATATGATAAAAAGGAAGTTATGAATGTTTGTAAATATATAAAAGAAGCATTTGTTAAACGCAACTCTCTTATAAATAATATAACTTAATATAGTAGTTATGAAATTTTCCCTAACTGCCAAAGTTAACATAATAATTATTTTGTATTCAATTTACATTAACTTTTTACCTTCATTACATTTTATTTTATAAATTGTTTTTAAGTTTATATACGTTACATGTTTATATATATATATATTTATATATATATATATATATATATATATATATATATATATCTACTTAGGGCATTAAGGAGACCGTATGTATTTTACGGCATTAAGGAGACAATTTGTATATTTTTTGTTTTATACTTTATTTTGCTTTTTTGTTGATAATTTAGTATTGAAATGATCATTTATTATGTGTACAAGATTTAGGCTTCTTAAATTAATTAACAAAAAATATACGTAATTTGCGGTCTCCTTAATAATTTGTAAGTATGTTGCAGGTTTTAAGGGGACAGGTATATATGTCGAAGGGTTTATGGAGACCAGTGTATATATTATATTATTTTTGAGGCATTAAGGGGACCATCCATATTTTATGGCATTAGGGGGACAAATTATATATATCTTACTTTTGACAGTGAAGGCTCCCGTAACCTTAAGAGACAACTTTGTAATAGTATTTTTATATAATTGTGTGTAATAAATCCACAAACAATGACCGGTCGAAACGGGAGGACTGCAAATTTCATAGGATATTCATCGGAAATCTTTTACAGACCATCTCATTCATTAAATGAAATTCAGCTTCAGTCACTTGGTATGTGTACCGTTTGATAAACAAAAAATATAATGGCCAGGGGCGGATCCAGGAATTGTCGTTAGAAGGGGGCGTTACTAAGGGGCGTTTGCAGGAGGATTGAGGGTTACTCAATCAAGAAATTTTTAACAATTTGTAGTCGGAAATGATGCATTATGTGCGTATTTATTTTCTTCTCATATATTGACACAAAAAGTAAACTTGGACGATTTTAAAGACAATTGCGCCCCCTTCTCAATCCGCTAGTGAATGGTGACTTAATATTTGATATATTATGGTTAAATAGAACTTTCAGTTGAATTATATAGAAACTGTAAATGCTAAATACAAGTTCTGTGCTTGTAAAAACAATAAAAGTTTCGTCTGCACAGAAATGTGTCTGTTAACGCTTGAACAGTTAGCTCATGATAAAAGAACATTGTTCATTGGGTTCATTGTGACCCATGGAAGTTTTATTTATTAAATTCCAACTTCCCCTTAAATTTTACTTGCCTAAAACTTTAACCGAAGTCAATCAGGGGCCATAACTTGTATTATGGAGTTATGTAACCTCATTGGCTGATGGTCCTGAACAATTGTGTGAAGTGTTTTAAGTCAATTAGATGAAGGGTATAGAACGCCTTAACCAATAGGCTACGGAGACGGTTTTAATGCATGTACTCAATTGCAGATTCAGGGGGGGGGGGGGGGGTCGGTCCCAGCGCGCGCGCCGTCCCCCACCCCTTTGAATCGTCCGTTTATAATACGTTCTCAGTCAATATCGGGAAAAAATACAATATTAAGATAAAAATGCACTATTTCGGACTATAAATTAGGGGAGTCTAACCCCCACCCCGGTCCAACATTTTAAGCCATTCAATTTCTGTTCTGAGGGAGGGGCGGATGTGGAAAGATTAAGCCCATGAGTTTCACGTACCCCTTCTTAAGTCAATTCCTGGATCTGCCACTGATATCTGTAATCAGATTTGTTGTTTCATAATGTTATAGTTCCTTTAAACAGTTTAAACCTTTTATGGCATCAAAATAAACAGACGCATGTTCAGTAAACACATTCTCTGTATACAACGTTCTCGTACTCCAGAGCGATGATGCTATGCATTATATTTATCACCATCTGACTGACTGAGTAACTGCCAAAACTTTTCCGTTTAAAAAGACTCTCTCATGTTTTGGCACCAAACATATTTTTCCTCGTAATGCATCTGAAAACACTTACATGTATATTTATTTTACTCCTTGGTACTGAAATTGCAGAAATAATAGTAACCAGGTTGATTTTCTTTTATACTTCAATTGCATTTTACAGTAAAGTATTAAAAATTAATCTTGTTCAAGTTGGGAGCAAGCACATGGGGGTGCAGATAACACATAGAATAAAAAACGGAACGCTTATCCACTCGCCCACAGGGACTCATACTAAGGTGTTGAATATTTTAACCTTAATGGAAGTTATTGATTTATCACGTGATTATGTCAATCAACTGATTGTGCAACAGCCTTTTGTTGAATCGGGTTAGTAACGCATTTCAAAATTTTGGACTTCAAAGACTATATTTTAGCACATATCAACATTTATTGAAGGGTTTCAGCCATCAATAGCTTGGCTTTAACACTTCGTTTGATTCGCCATACTTTATTTCGTAATAACAATCTATAAAATCCAAGTAAAAGATGCATTTTCAAAACATTCGCTTATATTCACTCAAAAACTCATGTTCGAAAGATATAAAAAAAAAAGTATGTCATAATCATATCCTCTTTAGCGGCTGAGTTTCTTAATATATAAATCTCTTATAAATTTGCCAAATAAAATTCAACATGGGTAAACAATTATAACAAATAACGTATTTTATGTATTGCAACATATTTATAAAAAGATAAAGTCAATTGAATCAAATGAACATTTTCAATGTACTTTCTTTCTCGCGGAAAGTGGACATTTCATCTTACTCCAACAAGTGTGGGGTATGGTTGATTCTCTTCGTGACTGAAATCAACTTTTTAAACACTTGGTGCATTTCAAATCTAGTCCATATAAACAGCCCCTTCAGATTCTTTGACGATTGCATTTCCATGGGAGATCACTGCGTATGATAAACATACAAGTGTTGTTTAGCCACACTGTGGTTTCAATTATGTCAGGGGCGTAGCTACCCCTCTATTCATGTGAATTCATAAATGTGCTGGGGGGTTCAGGGGCGTGCCCCCTCAGAAAATTTTGAAAACCATGGTGCAATCTAGTGCATTCTGGACGTTCCGATGTGCATTATTTAGTACTGGAAAATAACCTATTTTAGATTCATGTAGTCAAGTTCGCATACTGCAACTTTGGTTGATTTTTTTGTCAGAATCATGTGGATTCAGTGGCGTATTCACGTATAGGCGGCTACACGCCTGTATGATGTGCATATGAATGTATAATTTGGTTTAAATGATGCATCCTTAATGTAACACCTCCTTGCTGCTACACCAATAGAAACTTCATGGGATGTTAATAGTAAAAGAACTAGCACTGACGTTCCCATTTTTGTCTGAGTCATTTAAATAATAGATAACAAATTACAAGATAAACAAATTTGTTTTGACTTCTTTAATGAATTATATAAAAACATTGTACAAAGATATCATGACACTTTTAAACAATAAGTATGGTTGTCAATTAAACAGTATGCTAGCTTTAAAGATTTAGGCAAACCATTGGAATTTTACAGCGGTCTTAAAAGGTGTATTTAAAGCTGCAATCTCACCGATTGATCGTTTTGACTACCGGTACTCTTTTATTGATCGTCTATTAATGGAGTATTTTTTGCAGAAATGTCTAGACCCAATTTTAAGTGATATAAGACTGCTGAAAAAAGATCAGATTGCAGTTCATCATATTTATGTTTAAAAAAATGATGTTTTATGACTAAAAGCATTACGAACAATGACTAAAAGCATTACGAACAATTTAATGTAAATGAACTTTTCGGCAGTTTTACCAAACATTTTTGATTGGTTCTATTGTGAATAATCTAATATGACTGAATTAAAGGAATGATAACCAAATCAGCCGATTTTGAGACAATTTTGTGTCTAAACTGACAATCTGTAAGAGTGCAGCTTTAAGTGTTGATCTAAAGCTTCATATACACATTGTTATATTGTCAATAACTGTTTAAAAGGTCTCATGTACTAAATAAGATAATAATTTTCATAATATCTAAAATTGATTAAAATAAATAAAGTACCATTATACCTATTTCTTAATAGTGCCGTTTCTCATCTGACAATACCATTCAAAGCCATCATTTCAACTATGAATTTATTTTTAACTTTCAACTTTTCTATAGCATATGCAACAAAATATACCAAAAATACAAGCCATGAACAATATGATTGTTCAACTTGCATTATCTTTGACCTTTTGATATGACCATTTTCCAGTTTTGTCTATTTGTAAGTTGTGCCCTGAAGAATAAAGTATGACTGTATGAATCAAAAACAAGCAATAAAAACACTAAAAATATACCCCAATCCCTGTAATTTCTAATACAGTAGTAAAATCAAGCAATTAAACATTTAGAGCTGCACTCTCACAGATATACCGTTTCCACAACTTTTTTTGTCTTGGAATGAGCAAGTTTTTGCGTAATTATCTGCAAACCAATGATAAAAGATTGCTGACAAAAGATCAGATCGCAGATTTCATATTTCCGTTCGAAAATTAATGTTACTAACGGTTTAAGAAAAGTGCATGAAAAACATCAATGTTTTAACTTAAATAGAAAAATCTGGGATTTAATTTTTCGCAAAAATTGGATGGTTCCAATCCAAGACATAAAATGAAAAAGGTTGTCAAAACATCTAAAGTGTGAGAGTGCAGCTTTAACGTTTGAAAGTAACTCTGTTTGCCTCGTGCCCCTAAACAGGGTTTAATTATATTATATGCCCAGTGGGCTTGTCCCTGTATATTTGATTGTATGATTGCAGTAATGGATACTGGTCTAATTATCTTCTGACAATTTTTCACCAATTTTAAAGAATGAGAAAACACATATTAAGCTCATATAACGCTGTACAATTTAATCTCATTCATTAGGTTGAGAAAAATTCCCTAAAAATATTAATTGTGGAGACATATCTTATTTAAATACATACAGGAAATGGCGACATCATTTACCCTTTAGTATGAAAAAGGCAGTTTCCTGATATTTGAATAGCGGTTTTTTATTTAAGCATCTCAATTCATAGTATGTATCAAGTTTCAAAGGAAACCAAATCATTGTAACGATTGTTTTCAAAATAGATTCACACTCTTGATAAACTTCTTTTCCTAGTTTCAACTTTTGAGACTTTTTGATGAGCCTGCACCTTCCCCCTCTTGTGCAGTGGCTTCAAGCAATAAAGCTACCAGCTCAAGTTGCACAGCTGGTGAACAAGACTGCTGATAGTCGGCAAACTGCACACTTTATGCCATGATAAATCACGTCCATCGACTTCCAGAATGAAGAAATGACGCAGCACAGAATTGATTTCAATTGGACCTCTCTGTACTTTCATCACCTTGTTGTAGTCAAAGACTATGTCTTAGTGTGCAGTGCGGGATCTTGAGAAGCTTTCTGCTCGTCTGATGAAGTAAGTTTGGCAGAGTGTGACACTCCTATCTACTCATATGGCTAGACACCTGTGATCTATGTCTTCTTGTGTGTGCCCAATCATCACCTGAAGAGAATTTAGAGGAAGTTAGTGCTTGCTAACAAGTCAATGTGACAAAACAAGGTCTTTCATTTATGCCACCAAGAACTAGTATTCCAAGTTTCATAACTTGTATGTTAACTCAAAGCAATTGAGCAGAAACTGTTTGGTAATTAATTTTAAGTCACTGCTTCCACTTATACTGCAAGTAATATTGAACGTGAACCGACTGACCCAAATGCAATTCTAAATAATTTTTATGTGCAGAAACCTTAATCCTATTGACACAAAAGTAATCCAATTGTATGTCTTCACAAAACATTCTACAACAATATTTGTTCTAACTTATTGTTTGGACACTTACTGAACACTTTTGGTCTGACTTTATAATGCAGCTGGTGAAAATATTAAAAGTCCCTTAATAATGGGCTTACAAAAACATGAAAAAAATGTATTTGTTTAAAAATTACAAAGGGCCATAACTCTTACAATATTTAAGTTTGTATTGAGCAGAATAAAAGGCTTTGCCTAAAATACAACCTTAAAACTATATTTACAAGTAAAACAAAAAAATCTACAAATATGTTTTTAGTATCTGGTTTTTGAGAGTGAATGATCAGAAGAAAACATCACACATTCACAATCATATTAAATAATTTAGTTTTTTTTAAATTATATTATATTTCAAAAACACTGCAAAAGACAAGACACTTACGTTTCAATTTCTTGATTTAATACAGTGATGATTATCAATTCTTATGAAGGGAGATGGGTCTTACACTCTAACCAGTGCAACTTGCATGTTCTTAGTTGCTCAGTTATTACCTTTCTTAAAATTCTCCTCTTGATCTGAGCCACGCCAAAATGATGGGAGAAGCTTTTGTTTTTCAATCAGAATGTATAGCACCTCTGTGTTTCTGTTTGTCTCCTGAAATAGTAAAAGTTTATTAATAATAATAACAATAATAATAATCAGTGACTTTTATTGAAATTATTTTCACCGATTGTGCCTTGCACATTGGGGAACAAAGTTGACTTCTGAGGAGAAGATTTTTTCCATATAGACATATAGCAAAAAATAGCTCCGCACCCTGGAGCAATGTTTTTTTATGAATCAATATCCAGTGAAGAAAATTCATACAGGGTATTGCAACATATTTTGCTTCAAATGAAGACTTTTAACAAAAATAACTTAACTAGCTCTTCATCATATTAAATAAATATTAACACAGTCTATGCCGCACACGGAGCCCCGCATTTGATCTTTTACCAAAGTTTGATTGAGAGTTTAGTTTCACATCGACAAGTCTTTACTGGTCTATTAAAGCTGCACTCTCACAGATTGAACATTTTGAAAAAGGTTATATTTTTTATCTTGGAATGAAACAATGTATGCGAAAATGATGACAAAAAAATGTCTTTAAATTCCCGTCAAACATGTCCGAACCAAATTCAAACTTTGGATAATCACTGTCATTCACGATGAAATTCAGCACTTCTTGCCCAGTATATATACCCTTACTTTAAGCAGAAGGCAAATTTAAACACACACATTTGTCCGAAATTTAATCAAACTTTAAATGGTAGTAGGATTGTCATTTGTTCACATAATTTTCAAGAATCAGGAAGTGGGGAACATTATAAAGCCATTTAACGATACAAACAAGACGATTTTCTATTGAATGTACAATAGTAGTACCGGGGTAATATGCAAATAGTTATTATCTCAAGAAAAGGACATCAAGACCAGTTCATTTACCAGTAGCATCAGACAGTCAATAATGGTTCTGAGTTTAAAGAGCATAATTTCCATTTTATTGTTAGTTTAATCATTATATATTTAACACCAGTTGTGAAGAAGGAGTTATCATTATATAAGATTATATTATCTGGCAGTGGTTGAAAATGTAAAGTGAGACCAGTTTTTTACCTGTTATTGAACAAACTGTTATGTTGGCAGGACTGTCCTCCTCAGCAATGAAAAGAACAGCAATGACTGGCTGGCACTCTGTAAAATGGCGATTAAAACATTTTGTCCTATTAAAACTGTCCCTTTCTAAACAATCCATCAGCAATATATATAAATGAGCTGCGCCATGTGGAAATGTATCTTGGGAAGTTTCCATTCCATGTAATGATGTCATAAAGATGAGCAGAAGACATTACTTACTATGCAGTAAAAGTTCTTACTTTAACAGTAAAGATATCTTTCTCTGAGAAAATTTATCAAAGTGAGCTCTTTTATGTCATGTTTCTAAGTCTTGTACACATCTATGTTACATATATAAATAATAAACAGGAATAAAATGAGGAGTTGTGTACACACTTATTCCTCCTTATGTACTGTGTAACTCAAGAAAAACAATCCATAATTCTAGTAAATCTCTAGAATTCCCTTACTTTTCTCGCTGTACAAAAATGAATGAGGAGTTGCAAACAAGCAGGGCCATAAAACTTTTGCTATTTAAACTGTACCGCAACAGCAATTTAAAGACAGTGATACTCATTGATGGAATAGGCACTTTGACAGCTACATTTTCTGAGAAATGGAGATCAGACTAAATTCTCCAGAGATAATTTATAGATTTATTTGAAATAAAAAACATGTTACAGTGTTTGTGTTAAACTTGTTACTTATCCCTGATTTAACACAATCATTACCTTCAAAATGGTGATAAAATAAAAACAAATATACCATATTAAACACTGTTTACTATCACATCTGTACCCCCCCCCCCCTTCTTACATACTTAAGCGGCTGTTACCAAAGTAAAGAATGAAAGGTCCACAAGGCCAATTATAAACCATGAACCATGAGAATCCTGTTTACTAATTTGATTTTAAATCACCCAAAAGGCTTTCTACACATAATGGTTCCTTAATTTAAATCTAGTCTCCAAAGGTGTCACAGTTGTGATTTCATTGAAAGACTTGAGATACGTTATTTAAAAAAATGACGAAAGGAAAGCTTAAACGCAGAAGCCTGGCCGGGTATATGAGCCTGGAAATAAATACGCAAAAGCTCACCATGCTGCTAAGGAGTCTTATATAATTCCCGGCCCCAGTTCAGCTGGAGATGTTGATTCCACACGGCTGGAAAACCGGCCCGGTGCACCCAAGCTTCACCATTGGCAGTATCTGCAAGAGGAGGGTGTAAATCTGGGAAAACGCATTTATAATCAATTTGCGAAAGTTCTTATCCGTCATAAGTAGTGAACATGTATGTGGCTTATAGAACATCTGAAATTAAGTTTAATGAAGGAGACAAAGTTCGGTCTGGGATCTTAACCTGGATTTTGATGCTGAAATTGTAAGGGCCGAAATCAGAACATCCACTCCCACTCACACTCCAACCACATTCCCGTAAGGGACACTCAAATGATCACTTGAGTGGAATATGGGGAGTGACACTCAAGTGATCTGTTCGTATTCACACGCCTCGCTAACACTCCACTTCATCAAGTGAGCAATACAGTATATAATTATACACGTATGTTTACATGATCATATCGGATTATCTGTTTGACTATGGTGATGTTTACATTATACATTGTAAACATATGTTTATTTGAGATTTGAGTACCTTATTGTTAGTTATAGCAACAAACAAATGATAATAAGTGTTATTCTGAAACTGAAATTTACATTTAACAATTGGTTAATAAAAATAAACGTTTTGGGTTGTAAATAACTGTTGCAAAATACGTTTAAATGCATGTTTTTTGTTGTCGTTGTTGTTGCTGTTTTAAATATGTAGCCGTTTTCCATTGTATCACGTAATTTAAATATGTATTCATATATAATCTTGCTTTTGTATTCTACATAAAGCGGTCTTGGGCGTTTGAAAATAATATATGGAAGTTGAAAAATGGAAGTTGAAAAAATAGCAGATGGATAGAATTAGCGAATGAATCTACTTCTTATGGGGAAATAACACCTCGGAGTGAAAAACAACTCAAGAAATGTAGGGGAAAATGGATGAAAATGACGATAATAATAATAATAATAATAATAATAATAATAATAATAATAATAATAATGATGATGTTGATGATGATTTGGTGGTGTTGGTGGTGCTGCTGCTGGTGGTGGTGCTGCTGATGATGTCAGATGATAATGAAAATGATAATAATAATAATAATAATAATAATAATAGTAATAATAATCCAGCTGAATGTAGGCTGGAAAATACATATCAATTCCCTTACCACGCTATGAAATGGCCCTAGCGGCGTCAAGTTAGCAGCCTGGCGGCCTAGCCGCCTCATGTGACTAGCGGCCTAAAATTGTTTCCTATTCCAAAGCATTTTATATGCGTTCTTTTCTAAAACAATGATAAATTAAATGTCCTTTTCATAAATCAACATCCTTTAGCCAATATCAGCATTTCCCCCTTTTCCTGGGCTTCTGGATTGAGTTTTGGGGATTTTTAGGCCGCCAGGCCACCAGGCCGCCAAGTTCACGCCGCAAGACCGCTCAAGCGTGATGTATTTTGCATAGGAAAACAATTATTTTAGCATTGATTTAGAAGAAAACTCATATAAAAATGCTCTGAAGTAGAAAACAATTTAAGGCCGCTAATGTACGACTAAAAACATTGATTTATCATATTTCCCATTTAAACCATTGAACCTTGAAATAGATAACAAATTTAGGCCGCTAGTCCGCCAATCTCACGCCACTAGGCCGCTAACTTCATGCCGCTAGGATGCTAACTTCACGTACCTTTAGCTGCCTGTCTTTGCAGCCATTGATGAATTGCAAACATCAACATTGCTGGGGGTTCAAGATCATTGCGAAACAAAACAAATATATGATAGGCGCATCCTTTTGAATTTGTTTTGTTTATAGATGGCCACGTTATTGAATGAACATGTACTTCAATGGATTATCCCATTCTCTTAAATATTGTCTGGGAACGAGCATGTCCCTTATTTGTTCCAAATATTTGATATATTTCATCTTTTCTACTTGCCATGTACTTTTTTCACATACACTCATTCAATTCCTATTCACAACCAATCCTCAAGGGCGGTTCAAGTGGCCTAGCCGAGCACTCACAAATGTCCCACTCACGCAAAACACTTGAGTCTCACTCACACCTGTGAATACAGATATACCTTTCACTCGAAAATATCTCGACCGTTATGTGATTACAGAGGATTAACTCATTGAGTGTGAGTGAGAGTGATTGTTCTGAATTCGGCCCTATGTTTTGTTCAAATGAAGTATAAACTTACAGTGAGTACAGAGATATCTTGAAGTCCAGATTTATCGCTTACCTGATGTTCGTAGGGCTACAATTGAGAGCTTTTCTGTAAATTGCAGGAACTGTCCCCATGAGCCTATTGTCTGTTAGGGGAATGGTGGCTTAGGTGATTGGTGGTACCACTCTGCATTTCTTATCCACACAAAACACAGTGTATCTGAAAATGACAGAGAATGGCCATGCACTTATGAAAGCTATGCTAGAAATACGCCGTTATGAGTGTATCAGATGACATTTCCACACAGAAATTGTGAGGCCTCCAATACAGCAGTACTGACATCATTGACGAAAACATATATATCTGTCATGGAGCTATGCTGGTTCTGTGGCGTCAAAACCACTGCAACTGGGCAATTCACTAGAAACATCTTTTCAGAAAAAAGAAACAACCAATACTGGGTAGCCTTTGTCACCCAGTGAACACCCAGAGCATCTAGTTACTTTGAGCATCTATTTAGTTAGAAGTAGCCACATTAAGATCTCAAATTAACAAAAAAGTGTATCCGTAAGCTTTGAAATACTGAACGAAGTGCAACTTTGAGGGGGGCTGCGAGCAAATATTGTCAAGGGCAGAAATCTCGCAGAAGTTTGAAAAAGATTATGCAAAGCTCTAGCTTGATGATTTTGGCCCAATTTCAAATTGTTACTCAGTAACACGGCGGCGTAAATTTAATCTAACATCAATATAGTTACACAGGAAAATAAGAAATAGCTTTAAACTCTCTAACATTCATGGCAGAGTGTCTGAGTATCCAGTATGCCAACCAGGACGGAGAATATGTGAAACATGCACATACACACCTTTACAGCCCAACATTTGGTTATGGTTTCACAGTTATTCATTTACACAAACTCACAATCAATCAATCGATCAATCAATCAATCAATGCACACCCACCTGGAAAGGTACGACATCCTTTGGAAGAGATGAATCTTGCAGTCTGGTAGACGGTTGCTGACTTAACTTTATTGTCCCAAGCAGCAACTGCAATTAGATAAACATGTTGATGTTCGCACTAAAACAAAGCTTAGTATTGAGTAAAATTAAACATGCAGCCTGTTGGCTGGGGTAACATATCTAAATCCCCAAATGGATGATCTGATCCCAGCCAACAGATCAGCGAAACACGAATTGTATTGCGTGTCCAGGGGGGGTGGGTCCCAAGGATATCTTGACGCAACTTACCATAGCCGCCTTGCGTTTTTGTTCACAAAGCCGGCACACACAGTTCATTCTCAGTTTGCATGTTGTGTACTGAAAAGTTCCAGCTTTCCATGACACTCGCAATAAACCTATCCATGAATTAAAACAAATTAACAAATAACTACCAGGTTATTATGGAAATATAAATGTCATTTTTTACTTGATTGATAAATACAACTTATATTGCAATCAAACTGGATAAAATATCAGAAAAATGTGTCCTGTTCAAAAAAGTGTGTTTTGAAGTTGCAGACAATAGTCCAAAGACCAAGAATTAAAGTGTTTAGACAGGGGCAGGCAAATCTTAAAAAAAATGTCAAAATTTTAAAATTTAAATAAAACTAAAATTGTACAAACCTTATATAAATCATGTGTACACTTGAAAATACATACAAGGATACAATGTACACATAATCAAACGCTACCTGACAGAATAATTTTTTTTCAAGAACTACTTGAAGGGGTACTGTGACCCGCAAGTATTTCGTTGTGGGCGGACACCTTTAAACCTCTTTCCCGCACATTAATTAAACACATCTTATGTTTTGTCAGTGCCGGTTTTGATGACCAGTATAAATCTAAAAGCAGTTTTTCTGCCAATATTTACCCAAATGATTTGGATGAATGCTTAACAAGAAAGTGCAGTGTACACAATCAAATAAAGTATTTAGTGTTCCAGCAATAATGAGCAATCTGAAATCTGACCCCTTACATTCCTTAAATATTCACAAAGAGTTAAGTTCAAATTTAAGCAACAAAAATCACATTCAAGCAGAATAATTTCAAGCAAAAATGAGCAAGAAAATAGAAACCAACTGAATTGTATTTTCAAATGTTCCATCCGTGTTTGTTTGTTATCTTTTTATGATTCAAATGGTAAAAAATGGTGCAAATGTGAGAAGCTCTGAAGAAGAAAACTGATATTTAAATAGAAATAGTGATGAAATCACTGACATTATGTTTACTTAGCATCTAAAGCAACAGACCAACCAGACCTACCAGTATGCTAATCTATATTTAAATGCTAAATTTTAAAAACCCTAAACATACAGATAAGATCTGTGGCGCAGTTGTTTACATTGTGTGATTAAAATGCATATATTTTTGTTGGTGATTAGTTTAAATCCAAGATTTGTTTTCAGAAGATCAGCAATAATGTTTTTTCTTTGTCTCAATGAAAAATGTAATGTTCAAGTTCATAAGCGCTGTTTTATCTGAGAATTTCCCTTGGTGTGAACCGTTTACTGTGTCCAAGTTATCCAAGCTGGATCTAAGACATTACTACAATATGGGCAATTTGCTCTGCCATTTTTATAGATAATTGTGTATTCCAAAGGTATTCTTTTGGTACATTGAACTCACAACAATATTTGAACTCCTGACGTCCAGCACCGCTGTCAGATTATCTAATCCAACCACTATGCCATTGCATGCTCTTTACTGAACGAAAGATAAATGAATACTCACAATTTTGAACAGTTTTTTTTTGGTCACACTTTGATAGCAACCTTTTAACCCCACTTAAACCTGTCTTCCCTATTTGGCAAACAGAGAATTTTTAGAAAATTTGTTATCTGATGATCCTGTAAATTTTGTGTGGATAGACTAAATACTGTTCGAATTTAGCAATTCAAAACTAACATTTTGGGTTTATTCAGTGTAGACCCTAAAATATCAATTTTGATTTATAAGTATGTAGGTTTGTTCAAAAGCTCAGTACAGTTTTCTTTACTTGTTAAGTTATCCAATTTCTGTAAATAAATGTTACTAAACTTGACTATAAAATACTGTAGGGGGGCGTGGCGTAAAGTTAAGAAAAAATCCAAATAATGCAACAGTCAATTGCAGCATGGGCCCCCAAGGTCCTGCTTATAGCGGGGACTTTGACTTTCGGTCCAGCCAATCCCAGGTAAAATTCCCGCTCTGCACAGACAAACAGCTGGTAAAAGCCCTGTCAAATGAATTATGGTCATTTCGTAACCGCTCACTGTTGGTCATTTCGTAACCATTGTGTTAGTCAATTCGTAACCGTTAAGAAATCGAATGGTCATATCTTAACCGTTGACTCCTATAATTATGAGGAATTAATTTAATACCATTTGAATTTACAAAATAAGTTTACTGTAAGTATAAAACATAAAAATAACAACATAAACAAAGTTAAATCTAGTAGATGTATTCCTTCTTTATTCCTAATAGTGTAGTGCGATTTGCCAATAAACTCTGAAACTATGACAAATAGAAACATTCACACTAGCTATTTTTTTATGTTGCGAAGGAAATATTATAAGTAGGCTGAATATTAAATGTAATAATTTTTTAATTCATAGATGTTCTACCATTGAGAGGAATTGTGACCTTAAGCCAATATTTTTTAAATATATAGACCATATAACTTTAGAATTTCATTTTTTTAAATTGCATAGAAGTATTGTAAAATGTAGTGAGTTTGCCGAATGAGAGTATGCGCTTTTTATATGCTTATTGTATTAAAAATGTGTCGATATGTTTAATTTTGTATCTTGTTATTGGAAATTAATACATTGGAAACTCACTAAACCGGACAAGGTCCGGACTGGGCAAAATTTCCGGTTTAGTGAGGATTCCGGTTTAGTGGGGATTCGATGTACAGAGTAAGTTTACTCAATATATTAACTGAGTTAACCTTTAAAGGCTTTTGTCCTCTAGGGACAGTTCAATTCTCCGACGTTTAGACGGAGGTTGAGACATGATTAAAGCACTTGCAAAAGTGATAAGCATAATTAAACATTTCTGCGTTTTTATAACCATCTTTTTTCCAAGTCTTGAAATAAAACAACTCTCGTAATTTAATGCTTGTTTAGTATGTTTGATAGTTTAATTAAAGCACCGCTCTAATTTGATTCAATCATAGAAGTCTTAAGATAAAACAACCCTTCAAAATGATCACTAAAAAAACGTTTCTATAGTTCTTTATTTTCTGCAACAAACAAATAAATGTTTTAATCAATTTTCTTTTCACAAGTTTGATTATCGTTTGATTATCGCGCGACAGTCAATCCACAGCGCAATCATCATTATCGATTATCGTATTAACATAACATCACAGGTGTAATATTTAATGACGTACCGGCTGTCAAAACAAAATGACACGTGATTCGCGAATTCCTAATACACAGAATTATTTTGACACGTAATATTACTCAAAAATACATCGCGATCAGTCTTAAATTATTGTTTACAAGTAAGCAAAATGTAAGAAAATAATTAACATATTTTGGTAGTATACCTTTTGTCATCTAGGGAACTTCTTTAGCCCTAAAAGGCTAGTAAATCCCTTTAAACTGCTTCGTCTGTAAGTTCTCCGCCTTCGGTATGACTTAATATACTTCAGAAGTATCAAATCGTTTGTTTTTCCAAAGTTTATCAAGACCTGCCTTGAAGGCATTCACAGATGTGGTGTTCACTAATTCATGTGGCAAATTATTCCAAGTTGAAACTATACGATTGCTGAAAGAATTTTGACGTAATGACAAATCATTTCTAATTTAGCATGATATATATATATCTAATAACTATTGAGTAACATAAATTATTGGCTTGTTACTAGTGAGAATTTGAGTAATGTCTTCCAATTGGTGTCTTGGTTGCTGTGCCATATACATCCAGGTTCGAACAATACACTTAACGAGGTGCTAAGTGTACTATTTATCACCTTGTTAAATGGTGGTTACCATATGAGCAATTGATTTCTTGACGGTTACGAATTGACTGACAAAATGGTTACGAAATAACCAAGATTCAGCAGTTACGAAATGGTAAGGTTACGAAATGACCAGATCCCCGTCAAATGCCCCTGGGGACATCCTAGGTTAGGCCCATTCCCTGTTTTCAGCGCAAAAACAATAACACGCATTCACTCAGCACTGCCGGTCCACCTGGAACGTAAAAACATGGCCCATTTCACCTGCTATCCCTGGTATAAACAAGACCTGCCTGGGGGCCATGGTTACAATTGACTGGTGCATAACTGTGGCAGAATAAGGGAAATATTTTATTGTTGCATTTATTATCAAATATGAGAATTTAAGACACATGCAAAAAGCCACAATACGAATTGGTGATAGTGTTCGTTCTGTTCTGCTATTTAAAGGTGGTGAGAATGACTAATGACATGACATTGACGAACAAAATGTAAGGCATTTGTATCATTTCGTCTTTTATTTATTAAAATCTGAGATGTTAAGGGAGCAAATCCCTTTTTAGATTGGAACATACCAAATAATAATAAGCGACGATGTAGTGGTAAACCAAGTTTGTTAGAAATCAATCGAGTTTCTCCAAAATACAAGCAAAAATTACACCGGATGTTGATACTAGTGATTTAGTTTCGGATGAACAAAATCCGGATAAATCATTTGCTTTTCATCCAAAGGGTGGACGATTTATACTACTGTACAAAAGTCATAAAAATAAACGAAAAAACGTTGAATATGTATTTTAAACACTTACCAAGTTACCATTCTCTTTCCGTAAGAGATGAACGCCATACTGCATAATTGCACGGAGATGGTACCACGGAGATACCCGAAAATTTCCGTTATATTCCGGAAAGTTAAATTTCTGTATACTTGAAAATTTGGATGTTGATGGTACACGAAATATCGAATTTCCTTATTTCTGTATTTTATGGAATGAAACTTCGGGATATTATACAATAGGCTTTAAATAAAGTAAAACAAATAAAAAATGCTTAGTATATAGCTATTTTTGACCAAAATTATTATTTTTTCCCTGGTTGCCTTAATAGCTATTTTTATGGATACACAAATATACACACACAAAAGTTTAAGAATATTTTTTTTTAATATTAAAAGATAATAAGATTTAAAACAATGAAATGATCTCGTAAATAAACATTCAAGCTTATCAACTTACTGTCAATGGACATTTTTATTGACATTTGATACATCAAATCTGGACTGAAAATATTAAGGAGACCAATTTTTGTCGCCTTAATCCAGCGGTCCCCATAATGCCTAGATTAATATATATATGGTCACCTTAATATCTGTAGTAGATATATATATATATATATATATATACTATGTGTATTACGACGATGTACTTTTGTATCAGTCGAAAAAACTGTCTGTTCTGTTCTATCAAACTTACAATACACGTATTTACTTTTAGTCTTTAGTCTTTGGATACCTGTATTAACTTTAACGACGTTTCGATAAAGATATCTTTCATTGAATCTTTAGTTGTTATAAACTATGTATGCTAGTTATCTTATCAAGCACGGGATACTTTTTAGTTTTGATCAAGACACGGCAATTAACCAATTTTCTATCATTACTGTGCAATGGTTGGGACTATTTACAATATGTTTCGCATTTAAATACAGAAATGTGTTAGGTTTCATCAAATTGTGTGGCACTGTCTTTTCAAATAAGTAACTCCAAATGTGTTCAATATCGGTACTGACGAAAATACGATAAAAAAAAAGATATCGATTTTTTGCTTCTTAATTACATCTTTTTGTGATTTTTCCACGTATTCCGCTTTGCAATTTAGTGCTTCTTTCCATCATTATGTTTTGGTTGAAACGCAATGTGTTACAAGTAACAAATTAACACTAAAAGCCCTAACAATGACTCAAAACCCATGTTAATCAAAATATCTGAAAAAGGAAATATGTATATAAACTTACGTTCTAGTCTTTTGAACTTTATTAAAGTATTATTGTAACAAATAGACATTCGTTTTAGGCTGTCTGAAAGTTCAACCATTACGAAATTGATTTAACAGATTCTTAAGCATGGTTATATTAATGCATTTATAGAAAGTCACAAATAACACATTGTGATAAGTTAACTGTTTGTTGCATTTAAGACATTCTACATCGTTAGTTCAAAGTACAGGAAAACAATACCAAATGTTATTCACTATATAACCTGATGATAGCAATAACAACTTAAATCAATAATTTCATGTGGTATAGTCAAATGATTTATCATTTTAAAGTTTATATCATAACAAACTCAAATATGCATATCTTTTAAAAATCCATATTTTATTTTACGTAATTATGGCCCTTTTAATTTTACATTTTTATAAATCTTTCTGCCAAAATAGGTCAAATTCAAAACCTCTAAATTTAAATGAAATAAATAATGTAAAACAACACATTTTGTGTATTTTCTATAAATTTAATACACATTTCTAAATATCAGAGCTAAAACTATTTTTTAAGCAGAATATTTCACGATAAAAAAATTATGTAAGTATATCTTGCATTAAATTGCCTGACAATTGTTAAAAAGGTGAACTTATCACCATCAAGCAATTATAAACACTTTAATATAAGTATGACATTGTCGGCAAATCATCAGATTAAATCATAAACATAAATGTATACACAGTATGACCAAATGAATAAAAAATAACAGAAACATTTTATTGTCTTAAGACAACATGTTCAAAAAGTATCACATTGAAAAAACAAAGATATCGAGAAAACAATGATGCTTTCCCTACAACACTAGACTCTGGCTACCATGGTAACTGTTTAAAAAATTGACTCATTTTCTAAATTGACATGGTAACTATAAACACGAGTACATACTACTCATTGTTAAGAAACAAACAACAGGACAACATTTTTGTTTCAAACCAAATTTAAAATACATAAGTTTTTAATTATTGGAATCAAAAAGTGCATATATTTGGATTCAAAAAGTGCATACATGTATTTGTAACCATTCATAACATGTTAAAGTTTAATTATAAAAAGACAACATTTAATAAGGAAACATATTCACTCTATAATCACTCAAAAATGCAGGAGCTGATCATGCTGTATTTGGAAGTACAGTTACTTCTGAATGCCAGAAGATTAATCTTCTTTGCGCTAAACTGTACTACAATATTGCAGAATTTAGAGAGATAATATGTGAGACACTTCATAGTATGACTGCTACATGATACAACCACCGTCAAATTCTGAAGAATATTGTCAAATTACACCAAGCCTATATATATATAAATATATAGGTTTGATACACGTCTATACACAGTTATTTACTTATCAGAATGAATTTAAGAATCAATTCAACTTCACAGCTCGGAACAAAATGTCAAATGAAAAGCATGTTTTTTTTCAAATTAAAATAGTGTCATTTTACAAAATTTATGTCAAAGTTTATGAAGAGTTCTCAATAATTTACAATAAGGTTTATGTCACAAAGAAGCTTAAACAAGTAGCATGTCCATGAGTTATTCTCTATGATAAATATGCATCATTATTACCTCAGCTCTGCAATCTTTCCCATCTCTCTGAGTGGCTGAATTTGAGTGACAAAGACCAATAAATGACAAAACTGACCATCCTTGATTTGACAGAGTTACTAATTTGTTAAAATTAGGGATGGCAACGAGTAGTAAAATTGGTACTCGAGTACTCGGACAATCTACAATCGAGTACTCGGGTACTCGATTACTCGGATAGCTTGAATTGGTTTTCGGGAAAGACAAGTTCGTGTATACATAAATCGTTCATGTACTTTGTGCGTTGGTCGTAATTTTGGCCATTTCAATATTTCAATAAGACAGCCTGAAAACTTTAACAGAAAAATCAATAAAAAGAAAACAAATGATTTTCATGTTTTAATTGGTCCTTTTATTTTCATTTTTGTACATACATGTGTACTACAATATCAATGAAAAGTAAAACTCGGATCATATTTGAGCGTCTAGATGATTGAGACTGCACTCAGTATTGAACAACTTTCAGAATTACAATGAAAAACATTTTTTATAAACTTGTTTAGTAGTTTACTCTACGAAATAATATTCAAAATTAGTTTTTCATACTGAAATATTGTTGTTTACCTCATTAATATGCATAGTTCCTGAATTAAGATATCCACCAAATCAATAGTGATAATCATTGTTAACCTTTCACGTATGGATTGTCAAGGTATTCGCTCTAAACTTGATGATCCTGATTTTTTAAACTTTGTATCTGATTTTGATATTTTGTTTGTAACTGAGTCATAATAGTAAAACATCCAATACTAACATTGATGGATATGAATATTTCAATTGTCCGCGCCCAATCATTAATAGCAAAGCTCAACGTTCAAGCGGGTGCATTATTGTGTATTTTAAAAAGTGCTAGTCAGACCATATACACTTGATTGAGAATCATGATAAAGGATATGTATGGTTTAAGTTAAAAAAGGAATTTACTTATTCCTTAAAAGATTCTTATTATTGTGTCTGCTATATACCTACCTCCGCATGATTCCAAAGTTTATAGAAATCCGAACCTAATTTTATTTCAGTTCGACTTTTTCGAACAATTGTCCTCTGATATTCGTAAATACAGTGACCGTGGGAATGTTATCTTGACCGGTGCTCTAAATCTGGTGATCAGCTGGACTATATCCCAGAAATACACTTGGACCGTTATGTCAACATGCCAGAATTCGATTCATTAGTTAACAGTTTACCTGTGCGTAAAAACTCCGATAAGCAATACAATGCCTTTGGTTTAAAATTATTAACTCTCTGTAAAGAGAACAATTTGTGCATTTTTAATGGGCGATTAGAGGAAGGTAAATATACGTACCATCGTGTTAATAGAAATAACCTTGTTGCAAGCACGGTTGACTATCTAATTTGTAGTAATGACTGTTATAACTCAGTCACTAATATGCATGCTTTAGACCTGACCGAGTTAGCGGATCATTGCCCGATGACGTTTAGTATAAATATTCATAATACGATATTTGATAATAGTTCTTTGCAAAAAAATAAAGATACAGAACATAGGGACATATTTTATGAGATTTTTACATAACAATTCCCAGTTATTTAATGAAATAAATACCAATTTGTTGTTTGATAATTTGTCTATTGATGAATGTAGGGAATGTAGTATTTTCGAATACTGTGTATGATATATCGCTCAAGTGTTTTGGTAAAACATATGTCACAAAGGCTTCAAAATCTCGATAAAAATCTCCTTGGTTTGATGAAAATTGTAAAAAGAACAAGGACTTATTTTTAAAAGCCAAGCGTTTATTGTCCATAAATAACAGTGCTATAAATACGATTGCATTTCTTACTGCACGGCGTAATTTTGCTGCAGCTAAAGGATAATCTAAAGGATTATTTTATAGCCAGGAAAAGTTAAAATTGTCTCAAATGAGTAAATCTTCTCCACGCAAATTTTGGAAATATATTAAAAATTCAGAAGTACCTCAACCAGCAATAACTGTTGATGCTGATGATTTTTTAAAACATTTTTCCAATATATCAAATTGTACCGAAGAGCAAATTAATAGGAATTATCACGATTTTGTTAGAAATGATACTTTGAATATTGACCAACTCGACTGTCATGTGACTTTGATAATAATGTAGTGGACGTTTTCTTAGATGCGAATGATTTTATTTCACCATATCTATACACTATCTTCAATTATATATATGACAATTGTGTTTACCCTAAATCTTGGTCAAAGGGAGCTATTGTCTCTATATTCAAGAAGAGGATACATCTGACCCTGATAATTTCAGAGGCATAACATTAGTTAATGTTACTTCTAAAATATTTTCTTTAATTTTGAGGAATAGAATAAATAGCAGGTGTGAACTAAATAATAAGTTTAGTGATTGCCAGTTTGGTTTTCGTGGTAATCATTCTACAGCTTATGCCATTTTTCTTCTACACGATATTATCCAAAATGTATTAAACAATAAGTCAAAGCTTTGGTGTGTATTTATTGATTACCAGCGAGCCTTTGATACGGTAAATAGAGATGCGCAATGGATTAAGTTAATACAAACAGGAATTAGCTGTAAAATGACCAACATGATCAAATGTATTTATAATGACGTACAGTCATGTGTTAAACTATGCTCTGCTGGTGAATTGGAATTTTCTCAATTTTTCGATGTAACCGTCCGTCTGAAACAAGGAGAACCACTTTTTCCTCTTTTACATATATTGTTTATAAATGACATCTTTGAGAATTTTAATATTCAAGCATTTACTACTAAGGATTTAGACCTTTTATCAATGTATATGCTTTTATTCGCTGATGATATTGTATTATTCACCACAGATCCAGCAAGTTTACAAGCCCAGATGGATGCTATTCACCTATACTCTGTTAAATGGAGATTAAAAATCAATGTAAATAAAACTAAAGTTTGTGTTTTTGAAAAACGGAAAGAAAGCTAGAAATGTGCAATTTTATATTAACAATGAATTGTTGAGTATAGTCGATAACTTTTATTATCTAGGTGCTAAATGATCAAGCTCTTAAAGCCTACTATTGTCTCTTGTCTTTGTTTGACAAAGTTCATCTCGATATAAAAACTAATTTGTCTTTGTTAAACGCTATGGTTGTTCCAATTACATTGTACGGTTCAGACGTATGTTTTTTTTAACTTTAAGGAAGTTGATAAGCTACATATTAGATTTATGAAATATATTTTAGGTGTAAAGCAACAAACACCTAACTTTGCTGTATATGGTGAACTTGGCAGATTTCCTTTATTCATTGTATGCAAGAAACGATCTGTTAAATTTTGGTTAAAAATTATGAAAAATGCAAAATTACCAATAAATATTGTATTTAATGTTTTGAATGCTAATATAAATAATTCTATAATAATTTCTATTATTGGTCATTTTGGTTTTATGGATGTAAGACAAAACTTTGATGTGCATATAAATTATCTTTCTTTACTTAAATGTAGAATTCGTGACCAGTTTATTCAAGATTGGAATGCATCTATAAATGATATGCCCAAAATTTCACTATATTGTAAACTTTTCTTTTGAAGATTATCTTGTACAGATTAGAAATGATAGATTAAGAAAATATATGACTTGTTTTAGAATATCAGCACATAATCTTGAAATTGAAACTGGTAGATATTTTTGTACTGCCAGAGCTGACAGAAAATGTAAATGTTGTTCTTCAAATATGATAGAAGACGAGTACCATTTCATGTTGTGTTGAACTATATATAAAAGATAGAGAAAAAATACTTAGGCAACATCTCCTGGCTTCCTAAATATGTTAAAATCCGTATTACTAAGCAAATCAACTATTAAGATACTAAATACTGTAAAATTTATCAAAATTGCAATGGAAGTAAGAAAATCTACCCTGGAACTTTAACTGTTTCTAAAATTTACTGGTAATAATTGAGAATATATGATTTATAACTTACCTGTCTGATTATCATGTTGTTGTTTTTTGTGTCTTTTTTGTATTGTGCTCTTTACTGTACTATTTAATCTTTGTGTGTTTGTATTTGTTTATGTTATGACCATGTGTTTAGTGGCCATAGGCATTTGTATGCCAAATTTTGCCAATAAACTTTGAAGTTGAAGTTGTAAAATACTACGCCCATTCAAGAATCATTGCTCGTAACAGTCGGCACTTATTTGCGCGTCAACATCCATTGTTTGGTGAAAACTCTCTTATTGGTAAACAATAAAATTGTGTAGGGTTGTACCACTATCAAAACTTCGCTTATTGACACTTGTGCTATTTGCAAATAAGGGCCCTTTGTTGTCAGTTTGCAACTCTCAATCCAACTGTCATATAATTTATTAGGGTAAATTATGTACACAGCGGGATAAGAGGGACTCAAGTCAAGTCAATATTTTATTGGCACATACATTAAATATATTGCCATAACAATCAATATACATGCATGGTGGTGAAATTTACATCAGCATAATTTAAGTATGTATAATATTATGGAGAAAGGTATGCAACTATGTGGGTTGCTAAAATCATCGTCATAATTAAGCATATCATTATCTGAGTCATTTATTAACTTAAAATAGTATTATCCTTGCCGTTTAAAAGCTTGATATAAATAAGTTGCGGTTTTGTTGATAATATTTACATTTGTTGTTATCAATAATGTTACAAATTTGGCCAACGTTTATAACACTTAAGCAAGTGATATGTTTTTAGATCACGATAAAATAGACATATAAGTAGGATGTGGTATTTAGTTTCAACATAGTTTATATTTCATTTAGTACAAATTCTATTGTCCATTTCAATATTTCTACATTTACCTTCTTTTGTCAATAAAGCATTTGCTGAACACCTTAACATCGTCATAATAATTCTAATATTATCATTTTTAATACATAAAAGATACTTTTCTAATACTAATTCTGATTTGATAATTCTGTAGCTATCTAACTTTGATGATGAATTAATATATCACACCGATCGTGTTAATATACATCATATATTATCTTACAACGCTATCAACGTGGGCTTGTGATACAACATCAAGTGCAAAAAATGAATGAGTACTCGAGTTCATTAAGCATTTTTTGTACAGATAAAGACCATGTTTTAATATACTGACCACGGTCATTTTTCATATAATAAATAATGTATACAAAATAGTCAGATTTACTCTTTCACAATACGTTTGTTTTGCAAAACATTCATTGGAAATCTTGCTAATTCGCCGTATACAGTGACACTAGTTTGTTGTCTTACACAAAGGATATGTTTTAAATTTAAGATGAACACGTTCTATATCGGGCGATTAATGAAATCCCTAAATCTCTGAACCATAATTAAGTTTTGACTGTATATTTTCCTTTTCAAACGCGCCAGATCTGATACTAACGTCTGTAATTCGTGTATAACGTGAATTTTATATTATTTCTTTTTATATTATTCGAGTACTAGAGTAGTGATTTGGTACTCAGGTAATGGGATGATTTGTAGCGTAACAGACACAGAACTCTCAGAACTTTATAGAACTCTAAGTTATTAACCAACAATTGTTTCAATGTTCATTCTTTATTAAAAATGTTCTTTCTAAATATAATAATATAATTCTAAGTACAATATAACGTTCTAATCTCATTAACAAAAACTAACTAAATTACATGCGAGCCCATTTCAGCTTCTTGTCTTCAAGGGGACTACCCCCGGACTCTCCCACTTCACAGAGAAAATGATGCAACTTAAATACCAAGTATATGAGTCAAATGTGACAGCTTAACATCACGAAGCACACACGTTTTTGTAATTAACATAACAATTTATGCATTTCTGTTCATTTGTACCAAGTCGGCTGTCAACCACTTACGCATTCATTAACAATCAAATATGCCCTACAATAATAACTAAATATTCAGTTTGAAGACAAATATCCATTTAATTAAAAGCTATTTATATCATACAAATAAAGTTAATAAGATCATTATGTTACATATTGATCGAGTACTCGAGTATATACCCACAGTATTTAGCTAAAAAGTTAGAACAGCCATTCATGGAATGTGAAGTTTAAAATCATTTTAAATGAATAATCACAACATTGATTGAAAAGTAATGACAGCAGAGTTGAAAAGTAATAACAGCAATAAACTTATATCATAACAGGAATTCCAATCAATTTGAAAAGAGTAATTATGTTTGAAAAATTGAATATATTTTACAGAGAGCGATTTTAGAATGAAAGTATACAGAATATAAAAATGTTTCCTGAAAGTAACATGTTAAATCTTCGATGTGTTGAGATTTGAAACTTTCCCATCATTACCAATGTCTAAAGTACTTAGTGATAATTTTGATCTATAAACAATTAAAATTGGTAGGCATCCAATTAACTGTTTTGAAGCTTCAAAAATGCTTACTTTCTAAGTTTTAAATGTAAACTGCCTATATTATAAGCCAGCCTGCGTTTTGCTTATAAACCCTCTTAATTGATATTATCAATATAAAACTTAATGGAAACTTGGCGTTGTAATTTGCTTAATTGAAGTTTGGTTGTCAAGCTCTTTTAAGTCATTAAATATGGATTTGTCGGGCAATCCCATTAGCAGAAGCACGCTCATGAACACTAAAGAACTTCAGCTTGTCATATTTTTAATTGATTATTTGGAATGGGTTTAATAAAAAATAACCGCCATATCTCCATTCAGGCATTTGTTTATTTTGTAGCAGTTCAAGCACAAGTCCTTGCATTGGGATCATTGGAGGGGTCATGGAATTGAACAAATTAACAATAACTGGACAAAAGTTTTTTTACATCTTTTTTAGAATTGCTTACATAAAAATACTTGCCAAATTGCCATTTAGTATTTAAGCATTCAAGCGCACATCCTGTCTAGCATAAGAAACATTTGCACAGTCACCTTATTGTTTTACCAAATTTGTAATAATATCCGTGCACTATTCACCATGACATGCCTTATTTTAAGTTAAGCAAAACTGATTTATTACCATCAGATATTCTTTGAAATTAAAGCAGGAACTTGTTTAAAAACTGAAAGTGACCAGATAGCTAAAGAACCCGGCCTGTTAATTTCTTTAAAACCGATCACAATATCCAAAATAAAATCAATTGCAATTGACTAATGTATCTAAGTTATAAAACATTTGACCAAATTTCATGCAAACGAATTGACAACACCTAACAAAAATCAATCTAAACTTAATAAAACAATAATATGCATTAACCTACCTCATTGTTTACCCAAAATAATTTACTTTCTTCTGAGGTTGGCAGTTTAAGTAAGCAAAAATATACTTCTTGGTCAATTCGGGTATTCTCGGCTTTAAAGGTTTTATAAGTCATCAAATTGTTCTTGCTTTTAGCCACTCTCAGACACGAAAAGTTTATATAAAGCCCTTGCAGAAAATGCGATACATTACAAAATTAATGGATGCTATCACTTTGAAGATAAATAATTGAATTTTAAGAAAGTTGATGATGCATTGGTGTTCTCTTTCGATACCATGCACTTAAAAGTGTGTTGATGGAATAGTATACTATTTTCATCAACTATTATTATGAATTATAAATAGTTGCATATGTTTTATATATGGAATGGTTATTTTTTTTGGAGTGGTTTTTCTTACTTTTGATACCTTTCGTTCAACCATTTACGTTATTACTTTATTTAAGATTGTTGGGATAAGAATGAGGTTGTGTACGCAAACTGATTTAACCCCCCAGTAAATTTACATTTTACTGACCGTTCCAAGGCGGTACCTAACAATTCTTGATAAACATACCTATTTTTTTTAAATATATAGTTTGTTGAGTTTTGTGCTGTTCTTCTATGTTTCTTGTTTGTGATTTTATGTTATATGTCTTTGGCGTTCACCCAGTGCCACTAAACCGGGTTTATTTTTAAACATTTTGCTACTGAGCTTGTTTCTGTAGCGTTTTGCATAAATATTTCGACATGTTAATCAGCATGTTTGATCCCGTTTTGATCCCGTGTTTTAGTTTTTGTAAAAATAAATGCAGAAAAACCAGTTCATAAAAATATACCCACCGACTCAGGAGATGTCAATTTATCCTTGTAAAGTCATTCACAATCAAAACAATTATTAAGATAGCAGAAAACGGAAGTATAAAATGTCAGGCAAAACGTCCCAATATTTCTTTGGTACCATTTTCCACAGTTAGTATACATGTTTGCGGGAGTTATATCCATTGAAGTGAGAGATAGTATTAGCATTGTGCGGAATATGGAAGCGTAAAATACGACGTCATGCTGTTATTGCTACTTATGAAGTAAACTATACTGTACTAATAATTTACAAATAGCCACTATACTAATCTTTATAATCTAACTTATCAGTACCTGATCATACGACTTCAAGCTTCGTTCATTTTATCTCTCGAGAACTATTACGTTTCCCTCCATTTCTACTTTCTATTGTATAGTATCGAATTATATTCAATCTAAATAACGACATTCATTTAAAATAAATCCTTGCTTTTTGTAAATGATAGCAATTTCTAACTTTCAATCTGGCAAAGTACCGTAACTGATTGATGTGTTTGTATGAGTGTTATTCAAAGCTGATACCAACACGTCATTTTTCAAAAAAAGAATAACGAGAACCTAAATCGCCATGTACATGTTCCAAAACCATTTTAACTTTTATAAACTTAGTGAGAGAAGCAAAATATCGTATAGTATAAATATTTGCTTAAAGTATCAACTTACACGTAATTCAAGCTCTTTCTTTAATATCGAATTTATGCCACATAGTTTCATGTTTCCGAAGTGTCACCGATGCATCGTAATAAATGATCGTTAACAATAGTTCTTAGGAAGATCTCTTTCTCTGATAATGAATATACGCCTTATATTACAGAATGGTTTGCAGTAAAAATTTATTGTTATCAATGTTGTTTTTGATGAATGAAATCTGATGTAGAGATTTCACAATTTCGATTTTGACTCTTTAATGTCACTGTAAATGATACCCCTGGTTTAAAAAGTAGGCTCATTTGCCAAACATGTAAAAGAACGACAATGTCGGACGAAATGTATGAAACATGAGATTAATTGAAAACCAGTGAAATCAAACTGCTGAGACAAGATCAGATTTTTCATATTTATTTATCATTAACCAGCAACTGGTACTCGCCGGTCCAATACACTAGCGATTGGAAAGGTCAGCGGTAAATGTCTAGCGAAACTGAAAGAAGGGATGACAGTATGTTATGTATACTTGATAGTTATTATTCATATTCTTCATGTTTATTTCAACAAAAATGCATTTGTTTAGTGTTTGTTCTTTTACACATAGGTCAAGCACAGTCCGAATTTGCGATTGAAATATGAACATGTTAGTATTATTTTGGAATAAATGTAAATCAGCTGAGCAATAATGCAAGTCAACCAGTCGCTTATTTTATTTGCAATTTTGTACTTGTAATATCATTAAATTATCTTTAGAAACAAGTAAGCAAGCAGACAAAGTCGCAACTATAGGCAGCAATTACGAGGGCAATTGAGGTTGAGCCAGAGTTCATGCTGCTTGTTTTAGCAGCCCTAGTCCTTTGAGGCAATCACCCGTGAGGTGGTGCACACGAGCCCGAGAAAGGGAATAGAACTCCACGCTGGTAAGTGTGCGGCAACTGCCGGGACATGCCAACACAAAGAATTTGTCGGGAAGCTCGTCTTTCTCATACTGCTTCAATAATCTTATTGAGACTAAAATTCAACATATATCTAAGATATGTTATTGTTAATATTTTCTTTTGGGATCAAAAACACTTTCAAATGATCATCAAGTGATTTGTCCGTTTGCATCCATCTTGCACATATATTTATGTTTAAAATGTTCCTGAAACCTTTGTTTACCTTTTTTAGAAACAATTAAATGGACTAAATTTTGATACAGTCCATTATATTACTTAAGGCCAAAAAGCCCCCTGTGTTTCCGGTAACTCGATTGATGCCATTTTTTCCTCGCCGACCCTAACCTTTATTCAGGCATAAAGGATAAAGGTTAAAATTCAAATAATAGATATATCGTCGTTAGTTGGTTGTTTCTCTGGCTCTAGGCCCGGATCCTATGCGATCTGGAGAATAAAATTTCATTCTTGATATGTATGACCAAGACGCTTTGTCAACAGGAAAACAAAATGACGGTGTCAATACTGTCTGTGGACGTCATGAAATGATCTTTTCTCAACAGCATTGATTTTTAAAAGCCGAGTTCGGCGAACATTTCATCATGCCCGATATCTTGTAATTGGCAAACGCTTGTAATCGGTCCAAACACGTAATTGTTAACAGGAGAAACAAATTGCTGCCTTTATAATGAAAATATTTCGGATATTTTCGCGGTGTTATTAATCCATGTCCGAAATAAAACTTACTTCTTTCTTACGATACGAATTTGCGTATACCATGCAGGCTTACTGCTAGGCTCCAATATAAATTTCAATAATCGTTACTTTAATTTATCCGCATTTATCAACTGTTATTTATTTCGCCGGATTAAAGTACCATCAACTGAAATCCAAACAAACAACTGCGAAATTTAACTTATTAACTCATATTTTGGAATGAGTCGGCTGAAGATCAAACGGTACAATCTGTAGCATCAGAGCACGAGCGGTGATTAGATCAAAGGCGCGTGGAAATGGTTTGTATTTAAATCGGTCTGTCGGATACTGTATGATCCCATTCTACTTTCCCGATTTCGTCTAGGCTGGTTAGAAAATACCATACGATCGAAAATTAGATACGCAAAATAAATCCATAACCACATTACCTCGTTCTATTGTTAACCTACCTCCACATTAGAGAGCTCACAGTTGACGAGAAAATCGGCGATTTTCTTCAAGGAAATTAACAAATTTCGTTGATAATTGAATGTTTAGCTTGAAAATTATCACAGAATTGGAGTAAATGAAGTGCTGGACAAACTTTAAAATTCGATCCGTCTTATAAACGAGTCTATACTAAAACACTAGATTCCATGGGAAAAATAGGCGGGTTGATAGACGAAGGAAAGGTAATGATTTCAGACATTTTACAATGCTGTTTTTTTGTCTGACATTTTGTGAATTATGAAACGCTTACATATAAGATAGTTGATCTGATGCAGCAGAATATTGCACTATCCTGTAATTTGAAATCGAAACTGAAAAAATAATCCGACCGATCGACAATATTATTTTCGCCATGTGACCGGAAACACAGGTATTTTGTTGGCCAAAGTACAAATAAATTTACGAAGATGAAGAAGATTTTATTATGCAAACAAAGACAAGATCCATAGCATAGCATAATTAACTAATTAACAAGTATAATAATATACTGCTACAGCAAGATGTCATCTGGCATAGTAAGTTTACATAATATATTCAAATAGCAATATGAGACGTACTTGAATGTAGATTTTCATGTCGCACGGGAGAGACAACATGTATTCGATTCAAAACATATAGGTAAAAGCACGTCAGATATATACTTAGTGGCGTCTTATTTCAAAGGCCTTGAAAGTAATTGTGGCAAGATTTTTTAATTCGACTATCAATCAAATGCATATATTTGAAGAAACTAGGATTACGCAAAATGTAGTTGTTTATACATTTTTTCCTGATATCTTTATAACTATCGCCTTCCAAAACAAAATAAAATTCATCTTCCAATACCCTTGACTTGAGAAAGTATTGTTTAAATCAAGGATAGTTATTTTCTCCTTGATGAAACCTAAACTCATACATTTTCGACAAGTAAATGTTGCCAAAATGCTGCCCAAAATAATAATTTAATATTTAAATAAATCATTCTTTTCATACGTGCTCTGCAAATTGAAGTTCAATGTTCGAACATTTACTTTCGTGCAATACAAATGTTTGTAAGAATGTCCATGATACAATGAATTAAGACTTTTATACAATATGCTATATTTTGGACTCATAAATTATTCAAAATTTCATCGAACGTACAATGTGATTCATTTTGAAAGTTATTTCAGGGGCTCTGAATTGTATTCCTCCGTCTGCAGATAGAGTTGGGATCTCTAATCATAGAAGTACTTTGGGTTTACCTATAAGTTTATTATTATTTGTTTTATTGTTGAGTTTCCTCAAGTTAACTTTAATAAGATTTACCATTTGCGTTTTATCTTCAATAAGGATTGTTGAGATAAGAGTGAGGTTTGTGCAATTAACTGGTTTAAATCCCCAGTAAATTTACATTTTACTGACCGTTCCAAGGCGGTACCTAACAATCCTTGATAAACATACCTAGTTTTTTATATATAGTATTATGCACTGTGCTGCTTGTGGAGTATTGCGCTGTTTTTCCATGATTCTTGTTTGTGATTCTATGTTATATGTCTTTGGCGTTTACCCAGTGTCACTAAACCAGGTTTATGTTTAAATATTTTGCTACTGAGTTTGGTTCTGTACCTTTTTGCATAAATACTGGAAATGTTAATATAATGTACATGTTTATATTATATGTTACTCATGGACTGTAAGCTTATAGTTAATATAAGTCTAATTTTTCTTCTGCACAAGACTCGATTTTAGGCAAGTTGTGGTGCATACAAATGTGATGTAGTACCAATAGCTCGTTGGGGTGCTCGTGCATTATATTCTAGCTCTTTAATTAAGTTTTATTTAAAAATCAAAACAGACACTTGTTGTCAGCTGTGTATTAATTCGATGCGCATTACTAATACTGATATGTTTAATTAGGGAGATATGAAAACTACATATTTGTATACGGCAGTTCATCCAGCTAAAATGTGACTTAGACCCCCACTTGGTTCCGGTAGGTACCGAATTAAAAAAACCCGACTCCGTTATACCGACTCCGTTATACCGACTGCGTCATACCGACTGCGTCATACCGAACGACGCTGAAAAAGGTACTTTATTGACTGGCGTCAAGATTTTATTGCCTATCAATTGCATCGGACACTTGTTTTTCGTGTATATATGCTTTACACTCAAGGAGTCTATTCGATAAGAAATGGGATGTCGCATCCAGATCAGCTTGTATATCATGCTGTTTATGGCTGTTGCGGTTACATAATGGTGTTTAAGGTCACTTTTAGTTGTGATGACACATATGTCAATTCAAAACGAGACCTTTCATAGATTAGTTTAAAAATAAAATAAACAAGAGCATCAACTGTCGCAAAATACTAGGGCACCAAGCTATATGTCGGCCAAGTTTAGAGACGGGAAGTGTAATTACATTTTTTTGCCAATTTGTCTACTGTAGTGACTATGAAGACGTTGATGCTTATCGAACCTGACTGAGATATTCTGCCAATAAAACTATTGACTTAATACGGTGATGATTGGACAAAGGCTTCTATATCTATAGAACAAACAACATAATTGCCTCCAAAGTTAAAACGTAGTAATTATATTAACAATTTTCTTACATATTGCACAAAGGTTAACAACTCATTAATAAATAAAAAAAGCATAATGACATATCTGATGATACTTGACTTACTTATGGAATATGCCTAATTTGTGCCTGAAGATACGTTGAAATATAAAACAATAACAAAGACAATCCAATGCATTAAAGTGAAATTCATCAAACCCCCAAAATACGATCTTACACTATATTCAACAAAAGTATCTTCTATTTCATAAAAGCCTAAAAATAACTGAAAAGTAATATTATTGATAAGCATAAATATTTATGTAGCGTAATGCTGAATAAGATTCGATATTCAAAACATTTCTCGTCTCGCTGGTTCCTATATAACAAAATGATAGAAAACCATATGTCACATTGTATACAATATTTCGCCTACATTATAAAATTCCTTGTAACTTAAGCTCTGTAATAACAATAAAAAATGTCTCCTCGTTTACTTCTTGAAGTTGACTTTAACTTAAAAATTATACGAATATTTTTTACTTCATACACTAATATTCTTTAGTTGATTTTGGTGACAATTGTATTCTGTTTGTTTTTTTTTCACATTGTTCGTGCTGCATTAAAAGCCCTGGTTGTGTTGTCACCGATTGTTGTGGTTCTACAAGCTGAATTTGCCAAGTTAACTTATTTAACTATTATTAACTTTTCATATTTACTCAAATACGAAAACTGTCAAATAATGTTACATTGTCGACCTGCTTGTGATGATTTTATAGACCGTTGAATTGTCTTAATCGAACTGATAAACCGGATTTTAGCCAGTTCAAGTGGATTTGGTTAAGTGAGAGCTTCAGCAATAAGAGATCGGATCGTCTGCGGCGTCAAAGGTGACCATGCACGTGTTAAGAAAAATATCACATTTGAGAAAGTTATTGATATATAAGGGTATCGGAATAATCTGACATTAATGTAAAAGCAATGAAAGTAACTTTGTAAGACATGTATTTGAAGTGTGTCAACAAAAAGAGAGAAAAGGGCGATAATGAAATGCCAGCAATTGGGACAAATCACGAGTTGATGAAGTGTCCGGCATACGAAAAATGTATCATGAAACGTTTCGTAACGACCATTTTGCAACGAAATGAACAAACGATTAGGCCTTGAACCTCAAAACAACTCAGAAAACGTATAGTACATTCAGTGGAATCAGATTCGAGTGATAATTACAAAAGTGGTAATATAAAAATACCTTCGAGTAAACCCGTGCCTGCATATTGTACGAAAAGAGGCAAATAGGCAAATAGGCAACACTTTAGAATTGAAGAAATGTTATGACGCATTTTTATGGCATAAGACAACCATACATTTCTCAAAACTCAAACACATTTGATTTTAACAATGAAAAAGGTATGTCACGTTTGTCCTAAAACAATTCACTCACTTTAAAGATTACCACCGCGCCGCAAATTGGCAAGGAATCCATGTTGCATCAGTCCGAACGACAGCAATTTTCTAGTCAAGCAGAAAATATTTATATATTGTAATATCTCTGATATATAAATGGAATTCTTTTCTCAGAGTGCAGGTATTGGATTGATTTAAAAGTATAACAACTATAAACTATTGTGCATCACTCAGAATTAAGCAAAATATCAATCTGAAGAAGCATTCGCAATCTTAGATATAGAGAGGGCATCGTAGATTACAACCTGGTACATAGCATTATGGTAAACCGTAAAATGTGAGTGGACACTGGGGCTAAATGTAATGTGGTATTGATAAAACCGAGTGAAAAAAAATGTAATGGGTTGATCATAATTCAATGCCTTAGGATATGTTGCCTTTTCCACACAGTTTAGCTCTCTTTCGATGCTAAATGTTTATTTCCTGTCCTTTTTAGAAATAGGAAATATTTCGCAAATGCAATTAATAACGTACATAACGATCTCTGAAATAGCGAGGCACACCGGAAACATATTTAATTTGTTGAATTTGCTGAAAGTGATATCGGGGTACGATATTAATATTATGTTTGATAACTTTCACTGTTGTAAGAGGAGATTATATGTATGTTCTTTTCCCAACCTATGACTCAACAAGAATTCCTTCCAATCGAACAAACTCCAAAACTATTAAATAGAGTGTTTTCCCAAAATGCCAAAAAAGTAACTTTATATACAATCACTAAAACGTATACAGCTATCTACTTGTTGGCGACTTTGAGTTTACAACATGTATAATATAACAGCATGGTTTAAAAATACCGTATTTCAAAACGAAAAATATAAAGTGCAGTTCATATATTAATCTTTTAACTTGACGTGTTTGAACGATTCATAAAGACAAAGTATGATCCAGCAGTTTGAAGGAAATACTTAGTACCCTTGAAGGCTAATTGAAATAATCATATATGTTAATTAAGAAACTAATTCATAAATTATTATTTCACATAATTATTAAAGATGTTAATATGCAAAGAATTGAACTATTTATATACAACAACATCAACAACAACAACAACAACTTTTAATGCATTCAGGCAATTATGCCTAAAGCATAAAAATAGTTGACGAGAAAACAGGTAAAATTAGCAAAAGCATAATAATAAAATGTAGACAAAAAGGTAAATGATTGTTAATCAGTAGAAGTGAACTATTTTGCAATTGAAGGTAAATATAGAATGCTTATATAAATCATTTTGTCATTAGCAATTTGCTCGAACAAAAATTTATACAAAATATTCACCAAAGTCCGAATGTTTGTTTTACAGATGTTAGAAGGAGTAGTATTTATCCAATCGTGAATATCATAAGCTAATTCGTGTTTATGTATGTTCGTGTTTATTACTACAACTGGCCAACTTGCTATGAATTAAAAGTTTTATAAATTTTCAAATGACATTTCAACCGTGAATATATAGTGAATTAGTTGCAGAAAACTAGAAAACTAGAAAATATTGTCTAATGTTTGTATTAAGTATAGTATGTGTGTTAACACAGAGAAGACAAAAGACATGTTTTTTAAAATGGCGGGCATCTCTCAAGGGCAGAAAGCTGGACTTACCATGGAACTTTCATTGAGGTTGTGAATAAATTTACATATGTGGGTGCATTATTCACACCTAAACTTTCACTTGACTGTATGGCTTCAGAGCAGGCAATAAAGGGGAAACGTGCCCTCAATTCTATCCTTTCTAGTTTGTATAAGTATGGTCAGCTTTCCAGTAGTACCTTTTTAAAAATATTTGATGTAAAAATTTCCCCAATTATGTTGTATGGCTCGGAATTGTGGGGATTTTGTGAACGACATGCTATTGAAAATGTTTTGCTTTTTACCTGTAAAAAGTTTCTTTGTACTAACATAAAGTCATGTAATGCAGCTGTGTTAGGGGATTGTGGTAGGTTTCCAATGCGGATTGAGAGTATGAAAAGGACTGTTAAATACTGGCTCCGATTACTTTGAATGCCAAATGAGAGATATCCAAAGAAATGCTATCATATTTTATTACAATTAGATAACTTAGGATATGTAAATTGGGTAAGCTGTGTGCGGCAGCTTTTGCAAAATAATGGTTTCAACTTTATATGGATAAACCAAGATGTTGTAAATGAAAAGTTGTTCCTGCATCAGTTCACCGAACGATTAAAAGACACCCATCTTCAGAGATGGTTCAGTAATCTAGAAATGTCACCAAAGCTTATATTGTATAAAAACATCAAATGCAACTATGAAAGAGGGACTTATTGTGATATACTTTTGCTAAGAAAATACAGACATGCTTATGCTCAATTTCGTAGTGGTGTCCATATGCTAGAAACCGAAAGAGGACGTTACTCTGGCACCCCTCGAAACCAGAGACTATGTATATTATGTAATAAACAGGAGGTAGAAGATCAGTACCACTTTCTCTTCTCGTGTCCGGTGTATGGTGATTTGCGAGTGTCACTTATACCGAGTAAATACAGGACCAACACAAATATCCATAAGATGCATATCTAACTAGCATCTAGAAATGAGAGGATTATTCAAGATATTGCTCTTTATTTATATCTTGCATTTAAGAGACGACAGTATATACTTGATGTCCTGTCTTAGTGTAAAACCTAAAAGGTGTGTCATGCATGTTCATGTACATTCATGTATATATATATATGTTTGTGTAAATGTTCACTTAAAACACTGTACTGTGTTTATATTTGTAATATTGTGCATAACTGTGTCAGGGGCTGGAGGCCTTAATCACAAAATAAATGTCTTGTCTTGTCTTGTCTTGTCATATAAGTTCTGAGGTTATTTGCATGGTATATATATTTTGCCATATTCATGATTGTGTCAATGGTTTTTTAGGCTAGTGTCAATAGTATGATTTAAAAAATTGTTTACGTATATCCCGGAATTTTGGGAATACTTAAAGAAAATGGTATTCCGATTATACTTGGTTTTGACTGCAGTTTGTACAAATTCTCTGTGTTGGTATATTGTTATATCTCCCCGTTTCTATTTGTAGTGTGTGAGAACTGGCTCTAAATTTTGTTAATGCTTTTCTGAATATTTTACATTTAATTCGGTCTAGATAATTTCCAAGAACAAAATTGTGTTTAAATAGACAGTATGTTTCAAGTTTTTCTTGAGTTGTTTATTCTTGAGTACCATGATTGTTTATAAATGTATGTTATTCTTTGAATAATTTTGTAGTGTTAATTTAAGTTCTCGATTGGTTTACCGATATGTCATTCATTCCGCATTCTTGTAGAATGCGTTTTAAATGAAATGCACAGTTGGGTTTATTTATCGATCAATTGTCCACTGTACTAATAAGCATACTATACGAATTGAAATATAAAGAATTTTAGTCACTTTTAAGTCATTTAGACGAGTATTTATTCAGAATGATTTTCATTTGTATTTCCATTGGAAATATCCCAAGATCTCCATTTAATGCGCCTATATTTGTTTATTTTTAAACATAATAGTTTTTTGTAGTATTTGCTATGGATAAGTTTGATGTCTTTACGTTCGTGATATCCAATTATTTCAGCGCCATGGTTTAGTATGGTTGCGACTAATGTGTTGAACAGTTTATATTTTTCTGTAATTGGTAAATTCGTTTGATTATAAATCATAAAAAGATTAAGACCCTAAGCTGCCAATTGATTCTGCTCCCCCCAGGGATATTTTCTTAAAGCTTAAGCAAAACGCCACACAATGAGATATGTTTACGCTTTGGGGGGAGCGAGCATAAGTGAGTAACGGACTATTTGACTGCGTTACCCTAAGGATTTACTTTTAAGTTTTATCTGCACTATTTCCATGTATTATGATCGTTTATAAGATTAAAATTGGTAATTCATCGTTCTCAAGTTCTAAGAAGGTTTTCTAATAATTCATACCGCGAGAATTGGTGTTAGTTACGTTACAGTTAAAAAGCAACGTTTTTTTTGAAATGATATGTTACACAGAGTGCTTATACAAATAAGGCCATTATAGTTTGCTTGATGAAATAGGTATTCTATATTTTAAATATGTATTAGACAATTTCATCAATAAATCCCTAAACTTCCTTATGGTTGTGCAGATAACGCGAGTGTAATTTACGTTACTTTTAGCTATATTTTGCATAATAATGATTGATGCTGGTAAACTATGAATACTCTTTACACAATAAATCACGTTAGTTATACACACCTTATAGTCTGGTTTCATTTCTAATTTGAAGCAGTGATAAAACCTACGTAACCATAATTACGTTAATAGACAAAGATTTGAATATTATTGTTAAGTTTCAGGTATACAATGGGTAAGATCAAATAGAGTTGCAATCAATTTAATGTTAAAGCACAATAATATAAAAACATATGTATTTGTTCAACAGATATTGTAAAAAGGTATCTCAAATATATATTTTTAATTCTTTCTCAATACAGCGTGAAAATTCATTTAAATGCAGTTTACAAACATAAATATAAATTGATAAATAAGGGGGAACTAAATTTTGTAATATAAATTAGATTTAAAATTGAGCTCATTGAACGGGCCAGACAACTATGGAAGAGTTCATTTAGAATCTAATTTTGATCAAAACTGCCCTTTTCCTATGGTTTCATGGTCCTTAGAAACTGCTGATAGAATGCCTTTTAAAACCATGTGAAGATGTTCACATATATTTGTCGGAAATGCAACGCTTCAAAACCTACCATGAGAACCTGATTCATTCGGAAAGCTCGTCGATTACCCTGATTTATTCAAGTAAGTTGAATGCAAAAAAAGAACTGCGCTAACATTCTTGATATCTGGTCCCGAAACAAGAACTCCTACGGACTGGATGGCTTTTATGGGCAACAATGACATACTAGTAACCAAAATGTCATGTTTACTTTACGACCAGTGGAAATTTGACAACTTTGCAGACAAGTTTTGAGACCCTGTTGTTTTGAGAGAAATATGTTAAAATCTTACAAGTCTTGAAGGTGCCAATGTTGAAATATTTCACAAGAAGGCGTTGTTTTCATCCTAACAAGAGGCGGGCGTTAAAACATTCAATGTTAGATCTTCAAATATCCTAGTGGTTTGAGCGGTGTATTTCAGGTTTTTTCATACTGGTGTAGGTATTGAGCGGCCATTTAAGTTGTTATTTAGTTTCTGATGATGGCTTGATTTTTTTTTTCGTTGTATCGAATATAGAAATTTATTTGTTTGTTTCATTTTTTTATCCTATCTGTATTTTTTGGGGTCTGATTTGACTGATATTTTCGGATTTAATCTTATTTTCAAATGAATAGGGATACGATTAACTAGTGTCGGATAATTAAAGAAATCATTTTTATTGATGTTGTATAAGCGTTTTATTTCTTCAAAACTGTAAAACTCATTTACCCTGTAGTCGTATATGTGTTCGAAGAATTGTATGCCTTTTTGATACCATTCTTTAGAATTCAGTGTATGACCGTTTTGTTTTATCTCTTCTCAATTCTTCTCTTCATAAAACGTGGTTTTTATTTTCAACTAAGATTGTATTACATCATTAAGTAAAGATCCTTCTGGTGTTATATAATTTATAACTGTTTGATCAAAATCTGATTCTAGTGGGTGTTCATGACCGTAGTTCTTTAGTTTTCTATGGAAGAATATTTTCAAGTATCCGATTAGGGTCCATATATCTTTTCATCCATAATGCTTTAATTGAGTTTAAAAATGATTCTATATTTACATGCTTAAGTACACTGTGTTCATAGTCTTGGTAAAGTATTTTTTTTTTATTTAATCGAGTTTCCCAGCCTACATAAAATCAAATATGAATTTTTCTATATCATCTATCATTTGTTTAGTTGGATAAGCTAGTACAGTAAATGGATAAATGAACTTAGGTAAAGCGAATGTTTTAATTACCGTAACTTTTCCGATCAGTGACAGTTTTCTGTGATGCCATTGTTTTAATAGGTTTCTAAATTCTTGAATATTTTTATCAATATTTCTTGAAATATTTGCATTTTTATCATTTGTAAGTGTCATTCCTAAAGTGGTAGCATAAGCGAATGTCCATACAATTTTTTTGGTATTACACAACTGTATATTTGAGCTTTTTAATGATCCCTATCTCATAATGATTGATTTATTGGTGTTCAGGTTTAGGCCTGAGCATTTTGAGAACATTTCTAAGGTTTGTAAAAGTGTTTCAAAGGATTTCTTGTCACCATTATTGAAAAATGTTGACTCATCGGCAAAAAAGGTTTGCTTTATAATTTTGGCATTACTTTGAATTCCTTTTATGTCATAGTTTAGTACAATATAGTTAAATAATGTTTGAAAGCAAATTATAAACAATGTCGCCGACAATGGGCAGCCCTGTCAAACGCCTTTTTCTAGTAACAAATGACTGCTATATATGTCCATTATTATTTATCAGACTCTGAATGTTGTTGTAGAATAGGGTTACCCATTTTAAAATATCTGGTCCAACTTCAATGATTTTATGCATTCAATGATAAAACTGTGGTTTAATCTGTCAAAAGCTTTTGCAAAGTCGGCCAAAAATAAGAGTCCTGTTTTTTTTGTTTTCTTGTTAATATTCTATGATTTCAAAAATTACCATCGTATTATTCTCCTATATATCTTTCCGTAACAAACCCAGATTGTTTATGACTAATAATTGATGGTAAAACTTTTAATAGTCGACTTTTTATGGGTTTAGTTGCTATTTCATAATCTACCTTTAGTAAAGTAATGGATCTCCAATTAGTAAATTCATCAAGGTCCTTATTCAGTTTCGGTAAGAATGTTTTTAGCCCCTGTTTCTGAAGTTGTGTTAATTGTCCTGTAGTGAATGAAGACTTAAGTAATTTAATAAGGTATTGTTGTATATCTTTCCAAAAAATTTGATAAAATTCTTCAGTTAATGCATCAGAACCCGGACTTTTATTGTTTTGCATATCTTTTAGGGCTAGTTCACATTCTTTGCTTGTCAAAAGGCCTTCACATGCATGTTTTTTTTATCTTCTTTAACTCTTCTTTAACGGGTTTCATGTCGTATTTTTTGTGTTTCACATCTCACTTTCTCGTTTAAGATTTTTTCTATACCTGTTATTCTCTCATTTTTATTCTTTTATTTATTGATTTTCCTTCAGCGTGTTTCTGCTCAAGGTTAGCAAATTATTCGTGCACTTTTCCTCCACATGCATTTGTAATGTGGTATATTTGGAAAGCCAATTGCAGTCAGTAAATAAGCATATTATATATTCATTTAAGTTAAGCATGACCTTTCAAAAGGGAAAGTTAAAGCTGTGCTAGTCACATTGCAAAATACATATTTGTTAAGCAATAATGGGTAGAAACATAAGTATCGAAATATTTATATTAAACAGTTAGGTTATTTTTTAATTTCTATTCTTGTATATATTTACATGCTAACATGCATTTTTGAATACGCTGTTTAAGTAGTGTACGCGTACAATTCTTTTGCACATTCATTGTATTGTATATTACTAATCAAATATAAGTATCACTTTTCTGACGAGATACCGAGACAAGTGTGATACCAATACTAGGCAATTGAAGGCAATATATGCCAGAACTCGCTCAATATCGACCAAACTCGGCCAATATCAACGAAACTCGGATAATATGAGTTTCCTCTGATAAGATTGGCTACAAAACTTGCCTAATATAGAATTTGAAAAATTAGCCATTTTCATTGGCTGTAGAAACTCGCCTTATATGAGAAATATGCTGGAAAATATTTTTAAAGATAGCCATTTTGTTTCAGTTTTCCTACTGTTTTGATAGCATCATGAGTTTGTACAGCGACAAATTGGACGACTAAGGTGAAACATTTGACGTTTTGGCAAACGATTAACGAAATTAAGACGAAAAGACATGCTTCCTTACAATGTACAATGCTTTATTCATAAGTATGTGCAGACACCATGAATGAATAAGGGATAAATACGGCTTCAATGTGGACTTAAGGTAAGTTATGAGAATGTCTTTAACCAAAATAGTAATAGTTAAATAATAAAATACTTATTAATTAAGTGATTTTATATTGGCTCAGTTATTTGTCCTCGGTCAGCTAACCATGGACAAATAACTAGGCCAATATGAAATCAAATTATTAATAACATTATATTAAAACATCAAAAGGTATTCAATATATAAAGTAGTTTAAATCACATGAATTTAAAAGCATACTGCTCTTGATAGTCAATCGATAGCCTCCAGTTTCTGTATGAGTACACTGAGCGTCACAGATAGTGTCTCCCAATACTTTTCCTCACGCGTGTTGTCTACTTGATACCCATCCAGGTATGTTTATCAAGGATTGTTAGGTACCGCCTTGGAACGGTAAGATGTAAATTTACTAGTGGTTTAAAGCAGTTTGTGTGCACAACCTCACTCTTATTCCAGCAATAAGCCAACAACTATTTGATTTTTCTTGTCAGATTGAAGTTGTTTTCGAAGATTGTCATTTCATTTTCGATATCAAATAATATGGACTCTAATCTATCTATCTTGTCGTCGAACGCTTTGGTGAGTTCCGATTTTTCCTCACTCACTCTCTCTTTAATAATATCTTTAAACGCCTGTTTTTTTCCATACAACTTCATTCAATCTTTCAGTTTTATGTTTCAGCTCTTCTTGACTTTTATTAATAGACAGATCGGTTGTGAATCCGTAAGATTTCCATAATCGTCGTCTTCTAAAACAGTTTCTATTTCTTGTGTTTCTGTGGACTTTTTTGGGGGGTTTTTTCCCGTCATTTCTGAAGCTTCGTCTATCTCACCAGTATTCCCGTGTCTGCTTCTTTATTTCTTTCCTTTCTTTTTGCGTCGTTTTGTCGACAATGTTTGATACTATTTGTGCTATTATCGAATTCACTCACGCTGCTTTCACCCTCTCTTATACTTATAGTATAATATTGCTAGACTGAACTAACTTTATCGATAACCAATTGTTATGTAAGTTGTTTTACAACATCGATTCGCATCAGTGACTTCGATCTAATGGTCTAACGAAATGCTTTACAAAGTCATTATTTTACTGTTTTCAAAGCAATATTTTAATTGTATTGTTACCTTGTTACTAAGTGTCCTTTTTATTTTAAAAAAAGAAAAGTACTCCATTCTATTTTTCATTTTTAAATCACCAAAACAGATTTGTTTACAAAAAGGTGTGTATTTGTCAAGGGGACACCACTCTTCAAAAAAATGGTTATATTCGAGCATACGGAACATTACTATTTATCAGCTACGAAACAGACAATAATGAAAACACATTGGGATAAGTAACTTTTTGTTGGATTGATGACATCCTACACGGTTGTTTCAGGTATAGGAAAACAGTACCAAATGCTATCCATTCTATGACCTTATGAAGAAAGCTTTATTGCATTTATACATAACAAAAAACTATTTTATCTAATCAATCTTGACCACATCAACCGACTACAAGCTTCGTTCATTCCATTTTTCGAGAACTATTGCGTTCACTTATTTAAATGGTGTAATATTACATTATAGTAAATCTTAAGTATAGAAAGATCGTATTGTGTGAAAGTTTAAATCATTAGATAAAATTTTCAACAAAATTACCAGAATTACTGATTTTTATATTATGATATTAAAGTATAACATACCTAAAGTATGAAATCATCGTGTTGTAAGCAGTGCGATTTTTAGGGTGAAACATAACAAAACATGGACTATTTTAAATCTATTAATTACATGTTCAATTGCCAAGTATGGAAAAATTATTTACTTTAAACTATAGAAACAGCTCATATGGCTGAATATTATGTGAAATATTAACCAAATAAGAAATGAGAAAAGAAGAAATATATTTGCGAAGTTCTGTTATTTGCCTAGTAACGACCTGGATCAACGACTGAACAATTATATCACAAAAATGACTTTTTATCAAAACTTACATGAGCTGCATTTCGTGGAAAATAACATTGGAAACCTGTATGTTATCAGATCAAACAGGACATGTTGTAATTAGATAAAAAGTAATGAAAGCAAAAACGAAAATGTTGATTTCTGTAATTTGATCACAAACAATGAATATAAGCCTCAGATATGTATTTTTTACATTTATGTTTTATTCTAAAAGTGAATTTGTAAATATTTTGTAACATAATTGGTTAATTTTTACACACATTGTTGATCTTTGTGTTTAAATTATTAGAGTAGCAATGTAAGTGGCTTATTGTAACATAAGCTATGCACAACCTAAAACGCCGATGGCATTCCCACAACATTTGCATGCGAAGCAGGCCTAACACAATCTAATCCAACCCTCTTGCAGCTGTATGCTACTGTATGGCAGACAGTTTGACAAGCGCACTGTACGACTTTCATAATATGAGCCTGAACTGGTGCTGTTTCAGTTGTCATTGGATATAGTACTTTGTGACTCACTTCTTCCCAAACCCTTTTGAACGGGTTCTAAACAGTGTTTCCTTTCCCGTTTGAACTTGTTCTATGTCTTTGGCGTTTACCCAGTGCCATTAAACCAGGTTAATGTTTAAACTTTTTACTACTGAGCTTGTTTCTGTAGCTTTACGCATACATATTGTAGAAATACCCCCAAACTGTTATACTTAACACATAGTACTTCATCATCCTTTTGACCCAAGCATTGTCATTCATAAGCACAACGGTGTCTTTCTTTCTAAACGTGAGTTCTTTCATAGTTTTGCCAACCACTCTATCTACCACATTTTCACAAATCTGTTTTGCTTCATTAGCATTACCCTGATATAATGCAACTACACTGGCTATACTCTACGTATCTGCTTCACATTATGTTTCTTGCAAGTTCAGTGTAACAAACTCTTATCTTTGTTTTGTCACAGCATGAAGGTCACGGCAGAATCCCAACAGCATTTAAAGTCTTATTCATACCCCGACCACTTGTCAAACCTCCAACATGTTCAGACTTCACATTAATATATGCTCATTCCACATGAGCATCTGCGCAATAACTAAGTCCTCGTGATTAAATGTCATATAAAAGTTTATTAGTCTATAATGATAATAATAACAACACCAACAACAACAACAACAACAACAACAACAATAATAATAATTATTCCAGAAATTTTAGCTTCTGTTTATAATTTTAACTGACCTGATATGTCAACGCTAAATTCCATTATGACTTTTGGCAAATTCAAACAATTCCACGCTAATTTATAGTTAGTATATGACACTTTAACCAAATAATCACCTTTCTCATATTATGATAATCTGCAACTCAAGTTTGTTGTAGAGCAGTTTAATACAGTGGTATACAGTACTTAGGTACCCTTTCAGTATAATTTCGTCCAGTTCTTGGCATACTCAAGAAATTCCCACTTTATTTTGTTTTCAAACATTTTTCCCCAAACTCATATTTAATCAATGTCAATATATAAGGTATGTTATGATGCGTATACTATTTATTAGATACAGTTTATTGCTAAAATGAACTTCAATGTAGAAAATTACCAGAAATGTATACATTTGCTTACATATTTTAACTTTTTACGTCCTTTCTCACAACAGATGATGAATCTATACATTAGATATATTATGTTGCTGTAAACTATCTAATACATATATTTTTGTCTGTTATCTATATATGTATATCTAATTTTGATATAGACAAATCCCTGAAATTCATACTTTACTTTTTTACCATTTTACCCCAAAATCACAATTAACAATATAAATTATGCTGAGTCTACACATTAGATATGTTATGGTGTTGTGCAGTATCTAATTAGTATAGTTATTCTGATATTTCTATCGCTAGATCCAATTTTGATAGAGACAAATCCCAGAAATTCATACTTTTGTTTACATTTTTTAACTTTTTACCACAAAAATCCCATTTAACAAAATATGATGAGTCTAAACATCAGATATGATATGGTGTTGTTTACTATCTAACAAATATAGTTATTCTGATGATTCTATTGCTAGATGATATTTTGATAAAGACAAATAACAAAAAAAAATAACGTGCAAAATCACGTTTAACAACATTATGATGTGACTAAATATTAGGTATGTTACGATGCCGTTTAATATCCATTAAATAGAGTATTTTGGGGGTTTTATTGCTAAATCCACATTAGATACAAACAAATTCCAGAAATTCATACTTATGTTTACAATTTTTAACTTTTTTACCCCAAAAATAGCATTTTTCACTTTTGTCCACACACAGCAGATATCAAACAACACAAATGTGCCAAAATTAATTTAGTGCACTTTTTTCTCCTTTAAATAGAGTTATTATGAAGTGACTTAATAGTATTTTGCACTTTTTTCCGCACACAGCAGATATCAAACAACACAAATGTGCAAGAATTATTTCAGTGCATTTTTCTCTCCTTTATTTGCATTTTCAGCCACAGGGTCACTGGACTATTATGAATTATATTTAATTGATCGTCATCAAGAGTACTGCGCACATCTCTTTCTTTGTTATTGAATGTACACTATATAGTTTCATGCTATGGACCGGTGAACCATATTTGATTTCTGGTTATCAAGCGTGTTTTGATAAATTAGAACAGTTGATTATGCTCAATTCGTACATTTACAGACAATGTGAAGGACTGATTGATAAGTTTATAAAATTGATTATAGCTTTTAAAACTGATTCGACGTCATGATTCAATGTCTTTAAAATTATCCTGTTGACTAATTGGTTTTGCTGGTGATTGATTTAACCTTTTTATTGCTTAAATTAAAGCAACTTTTGTTCTGACATCGATTGTTTTCAAGTTATGATTTCCAGACCAATGTTAAATTTGAGTTTCGACTTAGGTTCGACATATAGGCAGCGTTGTGACATTTTTCGAGCTCTTTGTGATGTTTTTGTCCTCGGATAACTTTCGGCATTTATCCTTTTTTTCAACAATATTGTTTTATGAGTTTTGTGATTTTACCCACATATTTAACACTTTTAAAATAACAATTTGATAGTTGACATATTATGTCTTCCCAATTCATTTTATACACACGAGTTCACGCATTATTGTCACCTGAGGCTGTAAGATATCCATTTCTTTTAGGATATGATTTTTTTTAGATATTTCTTACTTTAAAATATTATAATGATGTCAGGTTATCGACTTTGATGGTTTAACACAATGCCTATACAACCATAACAACATATCGACCAAAGAATTGGTAAGGCACTTTATTAAATACTAATAAAGCGGCGGACATAAATGAACATTTGATAGATGTTGAAACAGATGAAGATTTGGATGAGATAAAAGAATATGATATTTAATACTGACAAAAAGAAAGAGCAGCGCGACTTGATTACACTATACCAGAAATTTTAATGTATGCAATTTATGAAATAAATAGTTTACTTGTTCAATTATTTAACCGACGGATATGAACTGCGAGAAGACGAGGTAACGATTATGACGATAGCTTTAACAGCGGCGTTGGTAGTGGTAACAGAGACGACAGAGGCAACACTGACAAAGAGGGTGGTTAGAATAGTACGTGTTTCATTTTGAACGATGGTAGTAGTAACTTCAATGACACGAGCAAAACATAACTCGATTGTCAAACAAATTGCAATCACAGGGAGTAATACCAATCAAATGGATGACTAAACAACAAAAACCATTTCTGGTCGTAATATGCAGAGGAAAGCGCATTAAAGTCGAAAAATGTCACGCAAATAAATATGTTTTTGTATGTATATCCATATAAAAATTGACACGTGTGTAGTAACATTAATGGTCCGAAACATTGTGTAAGACAACAACATGCGATGGTTTAATAACAAATATACTTATAATAGGTAACAAATCACAAACTTGTCGGAAAATGTCACATAGATTATTTTTGTATCACCTCGAAGACAAAACAAAATTGTCCCTCATTTTTTGAAAATCAATATATATATACTTTATGAAGTTTAAACATTATGGGGTAAAATAAAATCGGTAAATATCACAAAACTGGATAAGTTTGGTATGGATATGCATACATAATAACCTTAAACCTTACCCTAATTCAGCACACGATTGGTTATATTTCGGAACTAGTCCAGACGGAATTCTTAAACGTCTATAGCATAAAATATCTGTTGAATGTATCCGAGATTATGGTCCACAATACCCCCCTCCATCTGATATTTACTAAAATAGCACTGTATAAATTAGCTGAAAGTATAAAAATAAAGTATTAGTAAGAAAGTATTAAAATATTAATTAAAAATTGTCTTTACAAACCTTTCAAGATCTTTGCACAAATATGATCAATGGTCTTTTATCAATATTTCCACAATACAGTCTCATATTAAAACAGGTGTAAATGTCATGATTCTTTCAAAGAAATATCTTGAAGGGTTGCCACAGTATAATCATTACTCTGAGACCAGCTTAATAAAGTCAGCAATAGGGCGTAGATATGTCTGACACCTGCCTTCTTTGAAAGTCTTAACTTCTATCTTTCTTACCTTGTGAGCACTACTTGGAAACACCCTCAAAACAACACAAAGAGGCCAATTGTTTCTATGAACGTCTTTATCTTTCAAGATAACAAGTCACCAGCTTTAAGCAGAAACACATAAAAACATGGCATTTAAAATAGTCCTGATAATTATTATCATCAATTCCCAGACGCCTCCCAAGTGGAAAGTGGAGGGGGGGGGGCGGTTGTGAAAAATTGAACAACCGCAGACAATCTTTTTCAGAAAGAAACTTCTTGAAAATAACATCTTCGACACAGAAATAATCAATTTATAAAGACAACCTCTCCACTGCTCAAACAAAACATGGACGATAAGTTAGTTCCTTACACCTTATTCCTTATTCCTTTTTCGAATAAGGAATAGGTAACTAGTTTCTTATTCCTTATTCAAAATAAATAATTGTAGATATGCATCAAATCACTTCTTTGTTATGTGTTTCGTATTTTCATAACAATTAAACAGCTTTGTAAATAAAATAATGCACGAAAAAAAACGAATAAGGAATATAGAACTTGTTCCCTTTGAAAACGCTCCAAAATCCGAATAAGTAACAGAATTTACGAAAAATACCCGATTTCAATGTGCTTAAATTTATTCGTTTTTTGACGAAATATTAAAAATGATCTTATTAAACAATTTGAATAAATGCATTAACTTATTTAAAGAGATAGAGTGTTTCAAGTACTTAAACCGCACAGTCAGTTGAATAAGGAATGAAAAACAGAAACGGTGAATTTTCAACTTTTTAAGAAAGACATTTTTTGATCAAATAACTATGCAGAAGTGGTCTTCATAAAAAAGTTTAAAGAAATGCAGTGTCTATTCAAGAGAGTGTTAGTACTTAAAGTGCTTTAATCATGTATCAACCTCCGAATAAGAAACAGAAATTTTGAAAACGTCAAAAAGTTAACTTACTCGTTTTATCACTTTTCGACAATAACACTTTGCAGAAGATGTCTTTATATTTTTTTAAGAAATGCACTGTCCATTCAAGAGAGTTTTAGCACTTAAAGTGCTATAAAAACGCTCAAAAACGAATAAAGAACAGGATTTACGAATAAATACTCAATTTCTAAGTGCTTCATATGGTATTTGTTGACGAAATATCAATTGCACATTGATCTTATCAAATAATTTAAATAAATGCGTTGTCTTATTGATCGGGATGGAGTGTTCCAAGTACTTCATAACGCACACTAAGTCGAATAAGGAATTAGGAACTAGTTCCTTATTTCTTATTCAAACTCAAATAAGGGTCAAAAACGGTGAATTTTCAACTTTTAAAGTAAAACATATTTTATATAAATAATAATAAATATGCAGAAGTGGTCTACATAATAAGTTTAACGAAATACAATTTCTTATTAAGACAGTTTTAGTACTTAAAAGGCTTTAAAAACGTACCAAACTCAAAATAAGGAACATAAATCTTGAAAACGTAAAGAAAATCACTTACTCGTTTTATCACTTTTTGATAAAATAACTGTGCAGGAGTGGTCTATTAAAAAGTTTAAAGAAATGCATTGTCTTTACAAGAGCACTTTGAAATTGAGTATTTTTCGTTCCTTATTCGGATTTTGGAGCGTTTTAAAAGCACTTTAAGCACTAAAACTCTCTGAAATAGACAATGCATAGTTATTTGACAAAAATGCATTACTTGAAAAGTTTTTATTCCTTCTTCGGGTTTGAATTAGGAATAGGGAACTAGTTCCTTATTCCTTATTCGATTTATTTCTTTTTTTGTGCATTATTTTATTCACAAAGTTGTTTAATTGTTATGAAAATACGAAACATATAACAAAGAAATCTTTTTTATGAATATCAAGAATTATTTATTTTGAATAAGGAAGAAGGAAGAAGGAATTAGGAAAATCGTACTAATTTATTGTCCATAAACAAAACATGTTCCTCTACCTCTGATTGCAATCAATCTACGCATTGCATTTATGAAAGAAGAAGCACTCATGGACTCGACAACCTCTATATGCAACTTCTCATCACAAGGTATGTGAACATATTAACCCAACGTTTACTACAAACATGGGCTCCTCTCGTCCGACGAATCACAACTTCCCAAGGTCCGAACGCATCTACAACAATATAAGGACAGGGTGGACCGGGAGAAAGGCGATCTGACGGTAACAAGATGTTATGGAAGAAACCAACTTCTTGGAACCTACAACCCTGAGACTGGCAGACCGTAGCGCTCTTTCTGTTATATTTCTCCCTTGATGATTGACTTGATTATGAAAATAATACACTTTAACTTTGAAATATGATATTTTATTGGAAGAATCACTGGATGTTTTTCAAGGTTCGACAGGTTATTTTTTCTCAACCTAACACCCACCTTCAAAAACCATAATAATAGAACTATCCTTCTGAATTTGTCAAATGTTTATGAAGCAATATAACCTTTCCTTATTTACATTGTTCTGTACTTGCTGTTAAATGAACGTTTCTGTGTCTATCTTGAAGTCACGAGTTTGAGCACTAGGTGACATACGACTTGGATAAGAACAAGCTACATTTTTCAAGAGAGCAATAACAACGACTATTCTGCTACATCCAGAACTAAGTGGTAGTGACGAAGGTGTTCCCTTTAGCACGAACCTCTTTGTTAACATCAAGATTTATCAAAGGAAAGCATTCCGGTACATCTTCCTGTTTAGCATTGTTTTTAACTGGACCACGAAGCCATAAACTATCAACTATAATTCCTGAAGTCTCAAAGTTTGTAGTAGCACAGTCTACTGGGTTACTATCAGTTTTGCTATAAAAACAACTCCGCAGAATCCTGTCAACGCTATTGCCAACATATGTCAACGAGTCTTGTTTTGAATGTATCCGAGAACAACCTTGCTGTCAGTGAAAAATGAGACAATATCAAAGTGGACGAACACATTTACAGAAACAATATCAAATACTACAGCCAAAACTACCGCACAAAGTTTCAATCAGGGAATTGTTATGTCCACCTTTTGGAGCAACCTTGGGTTTTCCAAGAACAAAATAATGAGACCATGTACCGTCATCTGACATCGCTAACAAGTAGACAGCTGCAGCATAAGTTTCACTGCATAAGAGTTAACATGTAGCAGCTCCTTTCTCCTTGTAACACTCAGAGAAACAAGTAAGTACATCCAAGGTATTTCTATGTTCTGTAAACTCTCGGTATATACTTTCAAGTTTTCCTATTGCGTCGTTTTGGTGTCCGAGAGAGGTTTATCCCAATCAATCGTTTTTTGCATAAGTTCTTTGAGAATGAGTCTTCCTGGCAATACTACAAGAACAATTAAGCCTTAGGGTTCATATATGCTATTGATTTCCGACAACACGCTGCTTCGAGTAAACGTTTTATCTTAAACAAACTAACTGTCAAACACTGATACAATTGTGCTCACGTTTCTATTTTAGTTTTTTTTCGCCTTGGTGTCTGCATGATGTGGTCTATTCTTTTCAATTTGATGACAGAAATCATTGCGGCACATAGTTAAGTATCTGGATGCGAATAGTGCTGAGAGAAACCAATGTGCCAAAGCACCTTCTTTAAATCTTAGACCAATGATTCCGCCTGTGTCCTTTAAAACTATTTTCTGTAGCTTCCAGAGTGTAGTCCAGCCAGATATCGTTAAATTTGCCACTCGAAAATTTTGCTGTAAATAAGCCCTGTATATAGTCCACCTCCCTTGATAGTCTGGTCTTATTCAGAACTTGAGCACTCATGCAATTAGCGTAATTGTATGCATAAATTCTTATTATGTTGTTCTGACTGTATTAATTGCATTTTATAGTCATTATGAAAATGTAGGCAATAGTTAAAGCTTCGCATAAGTTTTAGCGGCCATGTTAGACATCATCTTGGAAAGCAATGTTGTACCACGGTATTCACAACTACAACATGCATCTTTATAAACTACAGACTAAGCCTTGCTTTTGATATATAGAAATCTGTGTTTACAGATACATACCGATATGGTGTCAGATTTACTATCAAATCTGCTGTACTTATACCAATTCATTAATTTACAAACATTTAAAAAATTAGCACATAAAAAGCCCCTTACGTATGAATTGTATGCTTTAATCGTCATATACATGTTCCAAAGGTATTTTGATTCATACAAACACGATGACAGAAGCAAAGTTAAATTGTGTAAACATTTGCTAAAGGTATAAAATTTCAAGTTATTCAAGCCTTTTCTTTGATACTGACTGAACGCCATATAGTTTCAAGTTAAAGAAAAGTTGTCGTTGAAAAATGCTTACTTTATCGTTATCACGGATGTTTTGGATGAATTACATCGGTTGCTCGGGCTAGCTTCATTCGTTTGCATAAAATGTCTGCGACTAATGAGTGAGTATTTAAATTGACTATATTTTTAAATATTGTACAATCTTGTACACTTCAAAGTCTTCAAAAATATGTTCGCGAAAACATTATACAGTTTTGGATTGCTTTCATTTTTACATTGCTGCAATCATATCACCTTTTTATTTTGTAACCGATTGTTCTGGATTGTCAAGCTATATCTGCAAAATCAAACTGTTTATCCAAAGTTAAAATTCGATCAATATGCAATTTTGTGACATTAATTTATGTGTAATATTTTAAAAACGAATTAGATTATTTGTCCACTAATTATTTTTTACCTTTACAAATTGATCAACATTTTCAATACAAGTTCTGTTTTCAGCGATTTTACAGTCATGTATCTTCAATTAATTGTAATAATTCAGACTTCGTAGCTTTTAACTATGTATTTGTTAGAGTTTTTCCGAATAAATTAAATCAACAATTATTCACGACCGGACTGTACCTAGACCTAGTCACATATCCTAATCATGTTTCATTTAATAGATGAAACGCATTTTTAACTATACCATTTTCTTATGTTGTTTATTCATTAATTTTGATGATGGTTTTCCAGTTTGACCATGGTATGTCAACTTGCCTTATCAATATCTGTAAAAACACACAATATTCAATTTATTAAATTAATCAAAGAATGTCCGTTACTTGTGATGTATATGCGTTATTCGTAATAAATTGCAGGAGCTTTTAATTTGTTATCAAAGAGAGAGAAATATAATTCAAACGTTATAAACATTTGCCTATGAATTTGTATATGAATGTAAACAATTTAAACAATTTGATAGTTAATTGAAAAGTGAAAATGTTTTTTCCCCAATAGTTAACAACAATTTTCGTTTTGTTGAATATAAATATTACTACTTCCCTATTGCATTGTTACGGACAAAATATAAATGTGTGTAAGCTTGTATTTTATTACCATTGTCAAAATTATGACAAAAATACTATGTTCATTAATGAATGTTATTACACATACATCATACTTCCAAAAACATCATATATGTATAGCAATTTAAAAAATGAACACAACTATCGATCTAACTTGTTTCCCACTACACACATTTTTGCAAATGTCATTCGCTTTTGTTTCATACATGTTTACCCTTTTCTGTTATGACTAGAAACTGTCGTAGGATTCAGACATCTTTATAAGTTTGTAAAATGGAAATACAAATACATGTATCATTTATGTTCCAGGTTAAGGTAACATAGACAAACAGAAACAAATCAAATACTCAAATGGACTTTTAGTAATAAGTATGATATCATATTGTTATAAGAAATACATCATTCAAACCTTTCTATTATAACCTGTTTTTTTCAGTGGAAATACTACACACAGTAATGGAGTTTCAAATGTTACAAATACCAAAGCTAATATAGACATACACACTTATATTTAATTTTTAGAAAGAGAAAACACAGCTTTCGACTCTGAATTAAATCACCATTCTTAAATAGTATGGGCCTAATAAGTACGAACCTACACTCTTGAAATCTTTACAAAATGTTCTGCTAAAATGCAAATAAAACCTATATTATTAACAAACAAACATCATAGTTTACAATCATTTGCCTACCTTGTAAAATTCCATGTGTTTAAGCTCTTCCATTGATATTAAATGGATGCCATATAGTTAAAGGTAACAGAAGGGTCAACGATGAAAGCTATTTTATATACCTTTTTTATTATTATTAAATATTCCGCATTACACAACACAGTAAATCATATACACACTAAATGTAAAAAATATGGTGTTATCATGTAATCTTATTTAAGAAGTGGAAGTGGTTTCCATACATAAAAATAAGAGAGTTTTATATAGAGAAACAGATAAAAGAAGATGTAAAATGACAAGACAAACAAAAGGCAATGCTTAAACCAAAAATAAATTAATTAAAGAAGCATTAATATACTTCGAAAAGGTAGGAAAAAAGACTGTACTAGAGAGTTTTGCTTAAACGTATTTTATTACATGCGATTTCTGCTTATGTATGCTATTTAAAATATCTTTATCAGAAAAGAACACAGCAGAACAGATCAGAAAACTTGTTGTTCATTTTAGCTTATACAGTTCGTCGTTGTTAACAAGCGTGCTTTAAATGAGTCCAGGCTCAATTCATAAATTTACAGAAGATTAAAGTAACTGGTCGTTGAATACTTATTTAGCGTGATAAAGGCGTTCCGCTTTATACTATAAAGTCCTATATTCGATTATTTTGTCATTTCTATTCTGTTTGTTATTGTGTTGTTAATTGCTGCAATAAAACTATTGTTTTTTTCACTGAATGTTGTCATATTGCAAGTTATACCTGCCCAATAAAAATATTTAAACATGATGACTTTTGGTTTTGAAATAAATACGAAAAAAGTGTAAGTAACAGATTTTGATATGCTTTTTATGTTTAAGAATAGCTTTTTTTCCTCGAATTATGTGTTGATATTTCCTTTTTTTGTTGAAACCTTTCGCAAATGTTTAGGTTCTGAAGAAAGGCTTTCTTTTGCATATTATATACGACTTATCATCTTAACTCGATTAGTTTGTGGCTGTGTTTCACACTGTCGAGCTACAATTAAAACCTTCGTTCTTCCATTATATGAGTTTGTTTTGTACACGATAAATAAATTCATTACACACGAGTCAACTATAGGTCTTGCCTTAGCCACAAGCATTGCGAAAACAAAACGACATTGGCCATTTGTCATCGAATGATTTGATGTTACAAACTATGTCTGTCAAATAGAACTTACTATACACGTATTTACTAATAGTCTTTTTTTGTGATATGTATTTACATTTACGACGTTTCGATAAAGATACTATAATTGAATCTTAAGTTGTTACATACTGTGTTACATGCTAGTTATCTGATCAAGTACGTGCTATTTTTTTTATTTTTGACCAAGACACGAAATTTAACCCATGTTCTATCATTACTGTGCAATTGTTGGGACTATTTACAAACTGTTTCGCTCTGAAACACAGAAATGTGTTAGGTTTTATCAAACTCTGTGGTTTTACTCTCTGTCTTCTCAAATAACTAACTACAAGTATGTTCAATTTGTGTAATGACCAAATACGATAAAATAAAGACATAGATTTTTTCTGACTTTATTATATATTTGTGTGTTTTTTTCACGTTTTCCGCTTTGAAATTTAGTTATTATTTTCATCATTTTGTTTTGGTTGAAGCGCAATTTGTTGCAAGTTTCTCTGAAAGCCCTTACAGTGACTACAAACCCATGTAAATCAAATGAAATGGAAAAGGATATATATATATATAAACTGACGTTCGAAAGTCTATAGGACTAAGTATTATTGTTACAATAATTGTTGCATTTGTTTTAAGGCTGTCCGAAAAGTTCAACCATTATGTAATTGATTTAATAGATTCTTAAAAATGGTTATATTAATGCATATATAGACAGTCACAAATAACTCATTACGATAAGTAGCCTGGTTGTTGCATTAAATACATTATTCATCGTTAATTCAACGTACAGGAAAACAATATCAAATGTTATTCACTATATAAACTTTTGATAGCAATAACAACTTAAATAAATAATTTCAAGTGGTATAGTCAAGTGATATACCATTTTAAAGGTTTGGTCATTACAAACTCAAATATGCATATCTTTTAAAAATCCATCAGAGTTTGACAGAATTATGGCTCTTTTAATTTTACATTTTTATATTTTTTTCTGCCAAATAGGTCAAATTCACAACCTCTGAATTTAAATGAAATAAGAAATGTAAACAAAATATTTTCTTTATTTTCTATAAATTTAATACAAATTTCTAAAAATCAGAGTTAAAATAATGTTTTAAGCAGAATATTTCACGATAATTATTTTTGTTATTTTTAGGAAATTTTAAAAATGCCGCATATTTTGAAGCATGAGCTAACAATAAAGTAAAAGTTACAGAATATTTATTTTCTTACATTCACTGATGAACATTTGCATTTTCACAATGAATAGTATTATAAATAGGAAGGTTTAAGGCAAACAAAAAAATAGTTGCTATGGTAACCATTCAATAAAAATAAAAAAAATGCTAAGAAACATCATTTTATGTTAAACAGGAAAATTTTGTAAGTATATCTTGGATTGATTTTCCTGACAATTGTTAAAAACGTGAACTTATCACCACTAAGCAATTCTTAACAATTAAATATAAGAATGACATTGTCAGCAAATTTTAAGGGTAAATAAATTTAAGACAACATTGACAGTTTCCCTAGAACACTAGACTCTGGCTACCATGGTAACTGTTTAAAAATTGACTCATTTTCTGAATTGACATGGTAACTATCAACACGAATACATACTACTAATTGTTTAGAAACAAACAACAGGACGACATTTCTGTTTCAAACCAAATTTAATACACTTGAGTGTTAAATTATTGGAGTCAAAACGTGCATATATTAAGAAACAAATTGTGCGTTCATGTATTTGTAACCATTTATAACATGTGAAATTTTACACATAAAAGACAACATTTAATATGGAAACATATTCACTTTATAATCACTCAAAAATGCAGGAACGGTTAATGTTAATTTAAAAGAACAGTTACTTCTAACTGTCAGAAGATTAATCCTCTTTGCGCTAAACTGTACCTCAATATTGCAGAATTTAGAAAAAAATCTGTGAGACACTTCATAGTATGACTGCTGCATGGTACAACCACCGTCGAATTCTGAAGAATTTTAATTGTCAAATTACACCAAGTTGATTTAGTAAGGCTCCATGTTGGAATTGTTTGGACTTTTTTCATGAACCTAAAGATATAACAAAGAAATGTTTTGATTTCAATACACATGTATACAAAAGGAACTACATTAATTCAGTGCATATGGCAACATACATATAAAAATGTAAACATACAGTGTAAAAAGGTTTTAACACAATTAATAAGGGAATATATCATGTTATCACATATGATCATAATACAGTTGACATACATACAGAGATAAGTAGGGATTTTCTAATTCAAAACTTCATTCTGTTCAACATTTTTTTCCATTTTTTGTATAGCAAAATACTTTTATGATATTTATAATTTATTTTTTCTTTCCAACTAATTCCTCATAAAGGACCATATTATATTTTTGAAAGAACAAAATATATTCAATTTGAACATACAAGTAGGTTAATGTATCTGAATCAGTCAGGTGAGAGTAAAACTGAAAGTAAAACTCAGCTTTGCAATCCTTTCCATCTCTCTGAGTGGCTGAATTTGAATGACATGAATGTATGATATGGCTTTATATCGCACTTTATATCGCACTGAAAGGAAGAAAAGATCAATAAAAAGAAGGGAAAAATACCGATAAATAACAAAACTCACCATGCATGAATTTACAGACTTACTAAATTGTTAAAATACATACTCACAAGATTTTGTTGAAAAAGTTACAACAGCCAATAAAATATGAAGTTTCAAATTATTTCAAACACAACATTGAGTAGCAAAAAAATGACAGCAGAGTTGAAAAGAAATGACAGCAATTGAACTGATATCATAACAGGAATTCCAATCAATTTGAAAACTGTAATGATGTTTGAAAAATTGAATACTTTTTACAGAGAGTGATTGTAGAATGAAAGTATACTGAACATAAAAATGTTTCCTGAAAGTAATATGTTAAGTCATTGATGTGTTGAGATTTCAATTTGTCCAATCATTATCAAAGTATTAGTTACATAGTGATCAATTTTGAATTATATCCAATTACAATTGGAAGGCATCCAATTAACTGTTTCGAAGATTAAAAAAATGCTTACTTTCTTAGTTTTAAATGTGAAATGCCTATATATAAGGCAGCCTGAATTATTTTATTAACCCACTTAATTGATATAACCAATAAAACACTTAATGGAAACTTGGCGTTGTAATTTGTTTAATAGATTTTTGGTTGTCGAGGTCTTTTAAATTAATAAAAATGGATTTGTCGGGCAATACCATTGACAGAAACATGCGCATAAACACTGTAGAACTTCAGCTTGACATATCTTAATTAGTTATTTGGAATGGCTTTAATAAAAAATAAAAATGAATAAATCTCCATAAAGTCATTAGTTTATTTTTGAGCAGTTCAAGCACAAGTCCTGGCATTGGGATCATTGGAGGAGGCATGGAGCTGAACAAATTAACTATAACTTAAAAGATTTTTATCTATGTTTTAGAATGGAACACATAAAAATAACTGTCAAATTTCCATTAAGTCATTAATTAGTATTTAAGCATTCAAGCACACATCCTGTCTAGCATTAAAAACATTTGCGCAGTCACCTGATTGTTGTATTAAAATTGTAATATGATAAAATTGTTCACTTTTCATCATAATATGCCTTATTATTTTTGGAAATTGAAGCAGAAACTTGTTTTAAAACTGAAAGTGACCAGATAGATAAAGAACCCGGTCTGTTGATTTCTTTAAAACCGATCACAATATCCAATTTGAAAATATAAACAATTGCAATTGACTAATGTACCGGAGTTATAAAAAATAGACCAAATTGCATGCACAAGAATTGACAACACGTAAGAAAAAGCTATCTAAACTTAATAAAACAATGATATGCAAAAACCTACCTCAATCTTTACTCAAAATAATTTACTATTTACAGAGGTTGGCAATTTAAGTAAACAAATATTACTTCCTTGGTTTAATTCGGATGCTCTCGGCTTGTAAGTTTGCATGCCTTATGAGTCATACAATTGTTCTTACTTTTGGCCACTCTCAGAAACGATGAGTTTATAAATAGCCGTTGCGGGAAAATGCGATAGATTACTGAATCAATTGGATGCTTTCACTTTGTAGATAAAATGATTGAATTTTCGGAATTTCGATGATGCATTGGTGTTCTCTTTCGATTTGGACATATAAATCAGCATGTTTGATCCCGAGATTTAGTTTATGAGGTTATGAGACGTCAATGTATGCTTGTAAAGTCATTGACAATCAAAACGGTTCTTAAAATAGCCGAAAACGGAAGTATAAAATATCAGTCAAAATGTCCCAAGACCGTCAGGAAACGGCAAATTAAAATAAAAATGCTCGTAAAACTTAGACCCATTTTATATTGACTCGCAGAATGAAATGATTATTTTGGTACCGTTTTCAGCAGTTAGTATAAATGTTTGCGGGAGTTATATCCATTGGAGTGAGGGATCGTATTAACATTGTGCAGTATGAAAGCGTAAAATACAAGGTCATGCTGTTATTGCTACTTATTAAGTAAATTATATTGCACTAATAAATTACACATAACCACTATACTTATTTATAATCTCACTTATCAGTACCTGCTCATACGACTATAACCATCGTTTATTTTATCTCTCGAGAACTATTAGTTGTCCCTCCATTTCTACTTTCTTTTCCATAGTATCGAATTATATCCAATTTAAATAATGACATTTATTTAAAATAAATCCTTGCTTTTTGTAAATGTATTTGTAGTAATTTCTTACTTTCCATCTGGTCAAGTACCGCAATTGTTTGATGTGTTCGTATCAATGTTATTCAAAGTTAATACCGACACGTCATTTTACAACAAAAATGAATAATGAGAACCTAAAAAGCCTCTGACATATACAATGTATGCTTTAATCGCCATGTACATGTTCCAAAAGCATTTTTACTATTATGAACATAGTAAGAGAAACAAAAAATATCATATTGTACTAATATTTGCTTAAAGTATCAAATTGCACGTAATTCAAGCTTTTTCTTTTTTTTAATTCAAGCTTTCATTTCATGGTTTCTATTGTCTATGCATTGATAATGATATGTTATAATTTGTCTGCATTATGACGTGCCATGTAATGTTCATGTCTTTTTACCGAATAAACCTACTACTACTACTACTACTTTCTTTGTTATTGAATTTATGCCACATAGCTTCCGTCACCTATGCATCGTAATAAATGATCGTTCACAATAATACTTAGGAATACCTCTTTTGGTGATGAATATGCGCCATATATAACAGAATGGTTTGTGGTGAAACATAATTAATTTATTGTTATCAAAAGTGTTTTGATGAATTAAATCTGATGTAAAGATGTCACAATTTTAATTTTGCCTCTTCAATGTCACTATACATTATGTGAAATCAAACTGCTGAAACAAGATCAGATTTTTCATACTATTACTCATTATGGTCCCCTATATTATTTATCCATTATTATATCAAAAGTAAGTATTTAATATTTATGGATATAATCAGGTACTGTTGCTAGGCGTTACAAAGAGAGAAGTTCCGGAAGAGATGCCTACAAAAGAAAGAACCCCAGCAACTGGTACTCGCCGGTCCAAAAAACCAGCGATCGGAGAGGACAGCTGAAAAGTTCTAGCGAAACAGAAAAAATGGGTAACAGTATGCTATTTGTACTTGAAGAGTTATAATTCATAATCTTTTTGCTTCTTTCAACAAAAATGACTTTGTTTTGTGTTTAGGCTTCTTTACAATATAGGTCAAATAGAGTCCGAATTTGCGATCGAAATATGACCATGGTAGCATTATTTTGAAATAATTGTTTATAAGCTGAGCAATTATGCAAGTCAGCCAGTCGCCTATTTTATTTGCAATTTTGTACGTGTTATATTGTTAAATTATCTTTAGAAACAAGTGAGCAAACTGACAAAGCCGCAACTTCAGACAGCAATTACGAGGGCAATCGAAACGGAGCCAGTGCGTGTGCTGCTTGTTTTAGCAGCCCCGGGCAATCAACCTGGAGATGGTGCCCACGAGACCGAGAAAAGGATTAAACTCCACGCTGGTATGTGTGCGGCAACTGCCGGGACATGCCAACACAAAGAGAAAGAGTTTTTGGGAGGTTCGTCTTTCTTTTACTGCTTTTAAAATCTTATCGAAACTAAAATTCAACATGTATCTAAGACACTAGTGTAACTAAACGTTAAGTAAAGTAGTTATAGATAAACAATTTTATTAAATGTCATGTGTCATTAGAAAATAATTGTACATTAGTTAATACTGCTGGTCAGTTCTTGAAATTTTTACTGAGAAATGGATACCTGATAACTCATTTTCTACTGATTACTGCTAACGTAGTCTTGTTAAGTTTCAAAGAACAGCATTCTGAGTATCATCATAAGGCTTTAAATATCTTAACATGCATGTAGTCACACACAGATAGAACAAATTGAATTGTTGGACGATATGAAATATGGGCAGTTTTCTTGTATTAAACAGTTGTAAGATATTTTAAATGCTGACACAGTTTGTCTCTATACCAAGTAATTAAAAATACTGATACTATTGTTAAGGTGAGTACTGAGTATTGCTGAGTACTTGCTTGAAAGTTTGTACTGAAGTAAGAATGATGTAAATTAGCTCATCCCTGAATATTTCTTATTTAAAATCTTAGCCTAAGTATCTTCGATTAATGCCAGTGGCTTATGATATACCTTTCCTCTTAAAGGACTTTGACCTCCTTGTTTTGAACAAGGGGGTTCTAGCCCTAACCCGTTTGATGAGGCGAGATATCCTCGTGTTTACTGAAGGGGAGGACCTCCGATGATCCAACCACCATCAGGCTCATAGATAATTTATATTGTTGACGCATGGTTATTTTGGGGCTGGTGACAAGAGATAATTCCCTCATGTGGTGAATGGAGAATCCGGGAAACTTACCCTGATCCATATGGACAAAGCACTGGCTTTGCGCCAGGTCGGGCTCAGTCGATGAACACAACTACTGCATAAACTATCAAGGATCTCTAAAGTAAAATGATATTAAAACATAATGGCCATGTCATGTTTATGTATATTATTGTATATGACTTGTTTTCCAAATACGAATATGTCATTGATTGCTTAAATGTCATTAACTGATCATCCTTATTTCGATTTGTATGCCAGAAATCTTGTCTTTTATGTATATTCATGTTATTGTGAATATTTTCTTTTCTGCGCAAAAGCTGTTTTAAATGATGCTTAAGTGATATGTCCGTTTGCATACAACTTGCACATGTTTAAACTGTGCCTGATACCTTTGTCAGCCTTGTTTAGAAACAATCAAATGGACTTATGGCAGGCCTTTTTTTGATACTGCCCATTACTTAAGGCCAAAAAACCCCCTGTGTTTCCGATAACCCGACCGACCTCATTTTTTTCCTCGCCGACCCTATTTTTTTAGGCATAAAGGTTAAAATTCAAAAACTAAATATCTCGTCGTTATTTTTTATGTTTTTTCTGTCTCTGGTCCCGGATCCTATGCAATCCGGAGAATAAACTCTCATTTCTGATATATATTACAGAGACGCTTTGTCAACAGCAAAACAAAATGGCGGTGTGAATACTGTCTGTGGAATGTCCGCATTTTTCGGGCATATATGCTTAAGATCTTTTCTCAACAGCATTGAACTTTTAAGCGGAGGTCAGCGAACATTTCACCCTGTCCAATATCTTATAATAGGCAAACGCTTGTTATCGGTCCAGACGCGTTATTTATCACAGAAGACACATTTTGCTGCCGTTATCTTGAAATTTTCGGATATTGTTCGCGGTGTTATTTATCCATGTCCGAACTTCTTTCTAACGATGCGTGTATCATGCAGGCTAACTGCCAGGTTTCAATACACATTTCATTAATCGTTACCATAATTTATCCGCAATTATCAATTTCTATTTATTTCGCCTAATTAAAGTCCCATCAACTGAAATTCAAACAAACAACTGCGAAAGTTAACTTATTAACACATATTTTGGAATGAGTCGGCTGTAGATCAAACAGTACAATTGTGACGCCTGAGCACGAGTGGTGATTAGATGAAAGGCGCGCGGAAATGGTTTGTATTTAAATCGGTCAGTCGGATACTGTTTTATATTATTTTACTTCCAAGAGTTCGTCTAGACTGGTTAGAAAAAGAATAATAATCAATAACCGAGACCTTTCAAGTCATGACCGAAATGTTTGAATTCACTATTAATATGAATGAACCTTTGATTGCACGAACATAAGATACGTAAAATAAATCAATAACCGCGTTACCTTGTTCGATTATTAACCTCGCTCACAGTTAAGAAGAAAATCGGTAATTTTTCTTCAAGCAAATTAACAAATTAGGTTGATAATTGACTGTTTGGCTTGAACATTATCACAGTTTTGGAGTAAGTGAAGCGCTGGACTTGCTTTAAAAATCGACCAAGTCTTATAAACGAATCTATACAAAAACACCAGATTCCATGGGCAAAATAAGCGATGTAAAACGGTAGTCAAAGGAAAAATAATGATTTCAGACATTAAACAATCCTGTTTTACTGACTTTTTGTGAATTTTGAAACGCTTACATATAACATAGTTAATACGATGCAGCAGAATAATGCATGATCCTGCAATTTGAAATCGAAACTGAAAATAAATCCGACCGACCGACCCTATTATTTTTCGCCATATAACCGGAAATAAAGGTATTTATTTGGCCTAAGTATAAAATAAATTTATGCAATAAACATCTTTCCCAAAAAGAAAAACAACAGGTAAATAACTTTTAAATAAAATTTTATTGAAAAAAACCCAAACATTTCCTTTATGTTAAGATTATTTTCTTGAAACAGCACCATTTCATGCAAGAGTCACTTATATATTGCTGTTTTTAAGGAGCTATGTTATGTTTTGAAGACATTGGAGTATAAACTCTGATCATTTTCAAGTTAGGTAATAATCTACTTTAAAAACTCGTCAATCAATCGAACACATAATTATGTAAATAGATTAAATGAGCCCGAGTAACTGTTTACTAACTAATACGAAACACTCTTGATAACGATAGAGTTCATTTGTGTACCGCCAACTCTTCTATAAATGGAATTTGTATGGTTAACATTTAATAAAGAAGAATGTCATCTTGTCAAGTACTCTTCTTAACAATAAATAAACTATGTATCATCGGTGACCTATCTGTAACTTGAAACTCTATGGCATATATGCACTATCAAAGTAAAATCTTGAATAACGTGAAAATTGATACTTCTAGCAAAAAGTTATACAGAATGATCTGTTTGCTTCTCTCACTATGCTTATATCAATAAAACACGTTTGTCACATGAATGACGATTAAAGCGTGAACCTTATTAGTTAGACCCTAGTTCTCATTATTCAAATATGTGTAAAATGATATATTTTGGTATTTAATTTAAATAACACTGATAGTGACACATCAAACCATAACGGTACTTGACCATAACATTTTAGTATATGATACAAATACATTTACATAAATAAATCCTTTAAAAATATGATATTAATAATTGATTGATAATTTAATACTATACAAATAAAGAGTAGAAACGGAGAGAAACGCAATAGTTGTCTGCGCAAGCACGTTCATGTTTGCTTAGAAAGTATAGTGATTATTTATTATTTTTTACTGCAATAAAATTTTCTTCATAAGGTCATCCATATGATACAATTTGGTATTGTTTTTCTGTTCTTTTAACCAACGGTGTAAAATGTCATCAAAACAATAAAAAGGTTACTTATCGAAAAGTCGTGACCGTCTGTGCAGAAGCTGATTAATGATAGTGGTGTTTGATACCTTTGTCATACCATCTATTACCGATGTCCAGCATATTCAGTTATAGGAATACCGGTTGCTTCATCCTTCGTTACCCCAAATAAGTTTTTTTATGATGCGAGTGGTTTTTGATATGATTGGGTAATTCCTGTTATTAAAAATGTCTTTATATTTCAACAAATCCTCATATACACCATGTACGTTTGTTTGTATCACATAACAAAGACAGTCAGTGTCTGTAAAAAGGAAATTTACAATATCTCTATCATATTTCATTAAAAATTAATTGTTATGAAATTCATACATAAGGAACTTACTGTACTTGTATGGAGTAATCTCATATATTTCCTGTTGAAATTTTAGGTCGGCCATTTTTAAATTTCTTCTCTTCCAATTATTGTAAGGCAAATCACATTAATGTCCAAATATGGTTGTTCGTAATCCATACCAATCCCGAAAAAAGAATCGCTACTTGTTGTTGTTTTCTTATACTTTTTAACACAAAAAACTTTCACTAAGATAAAGAAAAACATTGCATTATCGTATGTAGAGAACATAATTATCAGTTACTTTCCCTTTCATGTAGTATACCATTAGTCCTCAATAACAACAGGTTAGTGTTTAATTCATAGAAATCAATGGCCTTATTGTTCTTCTTGTGTCAATGTTTGTTCTACCTTGAATTTCAGAAAAAAAATAAACAAGTAAATAGCATTGAAATTCGGTAGCGTGCGAATATAAATGCAATGCTAGAACTCTGGAATGGATTAAGAGGTAAGCAATTTCAGCACACTTTAATTTTTCCAAAACACTTCAAGCAGTTCCATTAGACGTTGAATGAACCAGTCAGTTAAAGATATAATGATGAAATTCAACATGTAGGATCATGTAATCACACAAAATGTTTAACTTTTAACTACTATCTTGTCTGAGTACATCGTAGGTAAAAAAATCTTTAAATATTTAATAAAATTAAATGAAGCCAAATCACATTAAACACTACCATCTGATCTAATAAAACATTATCAATACCATTGTGTCATCTACATTGTAAGCTGTACAAATGTCCGTCATTAAATATGTACTTCTGCTAAAGTTTGGAGAAAAACTTTTTAAGATATATTTATCTTTCGTTCTAATCCTTTTCTAGATTGTACATGTGTTTTATTTTTGTCTTTATAACATGTGTGTATACGTTGATGAATAAAATATGTTTAAACTAACATGTAGAATCCGACAAGAAGTAAGTATACACATTTGTAACTACAATTATAACACTTGATCATTCAAGCCGCACAATAGTATAGTCTTCTCAGGTCTAATTCACAGTTTGTAAAGTCAAGGCTTTGTTTGTTATCAAGAAAGGTTCAGGACAAATATTGACGTTATAGAAATAATTCAGAAAAAGAAAACGTTCTTTGTGTAGTCGCATTTTGAAACAAAAAAAAATAAACGTGTCTAAATGCTTATAGATTTCACATACACTTTATAAATAGAACGCTGTTGTTACTTGTCAGGGTGCCGATTAATTCTTGATTTGTGACATCCACATCACGATATACCGGTAAGTTTATTTCTCAGAACCCCTTATTATTAGTTACAATATTTGGAATGGCATTGACAAATGTATTAAGTGTTCATTATATTAATGTTTTAGATGATTTTAACTTAACAACTGAGATATTTTGTGCACGTGTTACACGAGGTATTGAGGTCGTTCCACCAATAATAAAATTCTTAATTACATTAGATCAAAATTGAATTGAAATTGAATTGAATTAAATTGAATTGAATTGATCAAATAAAATGTTAAGCTTAAAACTCGTATTTGCATGAGCTCATTTTAGTACAATCTTTGTGGGCTAAAGCAATACTTTTTAAAATAATGAGTGGCACTTTCTTACTCAACGTGAGCTCTGCAATAATGTCATTTCTAGCCATGTTACTGCATGATGTTCATTAAAGAATTTTGGTAGGTCACACCAGAAACTGACATAAAAGTTTATTGTATAAAATGCATGTACTATGTTAATTTACGTTATATCAGATTCCGCTTATCTTGTAAGTGATTCTCGAGTGTTGGGAAAATCTTAATCGATCACTGATTTCTTTTTTATGATCTCAGATATTTGATTGTGTCGGTTTTTGAACATGTTAAGTTTTATACAGTGTTTTAAAATACAGTACGTATAGACTAATTTTCTAAGCATAGTAGCACATAATATATACTTTACACTAGTAACTTTCACAGTTTACAGTATCATTATCATAATTTAGTATTATATTCATTTAACATATTTTATTATATGTACATATGTGTTTATCTTTGCCATAAAATGCTTGTTTTGTAAATGGCCAAAGGTAAATTATGTCGATTGCCAATAAACTTTGATTGACACTTTGATTAATATAGTTGGACAATAATTAATTTGTGAATGTCAGCTAACAGAGTTCATGCTAATTCAGTCGAGTATTACAACAAATAAAAACAATTGTTTAATACCATATAAGAATTCACTTGTCAAGTATGATTCACTAGAATTACACATACAATGAACTATAAACGAACACAAGAAAACAAATGCTAGTTTATATAATACAATTGCCGAATAAGATCAACAAATAAAGCTAGCAATACGTCAATTCGGAACAAAAATAGTGATTCAGATTTGTTCAAGATACTTTTCCTGCAATGCATGTGTTTTTATGATAAAGGATTATCGTTATTCAAAGTATTTTATAATTGGAAATACTTTTTCAAAAAAAAACACGTATTCGATTTACATATATTATAACTTGCTTCGGCTTTAAATATTTGAATGATGAAACATATAATTAAATAGTAGTACAAACACTGACAATGTAAACAATGTTGATCGACCTTTTGAAGGACGGCAAACAAAGACGTGCTAAAGTTTAACTAGTTCCATTGTTTTGGGCAATTTTTTTTTTTTTTTGCTTTTTGTCCTTTTATATTGTTAATATTAATTATTTCTGTTTTTGCAATTCAAATACCAGATAAACAATAAGTCGGAATAAAAAACGATACGCCATTTAAGCATAGACAATATTTGTCAGAGATACTAGTTTTGAGTATATCAACGATGATTCAATTAACTCGTACAAATAAGAAAAAAATAAAAGACCATATTCAGTTGTTTACGTTCATTTTAAACGTATTGGCACTGCAACGGAAGCCGCGTTGGAGTTTATTCAAACAATATCAAAACGTTATGGATCGAAAAATTGCCAACCACCGTCTACTGAAGTAAACCCAAGTGTCAGATGAATATAAAAAGAAATGCAAAACTATAACAAAAATCACAGAACAAAATGAATAATAAGCTTAATTGACGATGGTAGAAATCATAATATATTCTTTTAAAAAGCTAATGCTCATATATAAATTTCTTTATATAAAGAAGCATGATATTTCTGCTATATTTAAATAGAAATCTAAACTGAATAATCCAAATATATGAACTCTACACAATAATAAAATTCAAATATTTCATATATGCGTCACCATAAATTTAAGAAACATATTTGTTTTGGGATACTTGAATTCAGCATCAAACCCTATAATTTATATGTGACGTGCTATGCATTTCTATTTTAGAGGGTTTAATGCTGAATTTAAATATAATTATTTTTTTTTATAATAAATTCACCAAAGACTTAGCTCGTCATGTATCCTGCATGTTTCATTTAACTTGGATCCTAAACGGACAAAAGGTTTTTTATCAAGTTGTTCGACACCATTGGTTGCATTCTCAAAACACATCAATTATACCTATAGTTTTATGGTGTATATGCACCAATACCCAACCATCATGAAATATCCACATGAAAGAAAGTAGGAATCGACAAACAGGTAAAATACTACTAAATGTCTATGAAGCATTTCGCCTATCAGACATAGCGTAAATTTTTACAGAATGTCGAAGTAGATATATTCACTTGCAATACAAACCTGCAAAACCTTTTTCAAATAAAACAAAACACGCCTGTTCTCCGAATTGAAGTCTTAAACAAATCCACCGATGTGCGAACCATGTAGTTTAAGAAAAGACAGTATAATATTTGTCTTCCTGTTTGGGAAGCCAGAAAAAGGGAAACAACTCAGACGCTCTCCGAAGATGAGTCAATGCTGAATTAAGACATTGTGCAAGGAAAGTGGATGACTCATACCATAATTTATCATACAAAGGTGGTTTATGTATGTGGCGGATAACAGAACATTTTTTAGCTGAACACATTTTTAAATTTAAAGTTGAAAGCGATGTGAAATAAAATTAACAAACACACCAAACTTCATAAGTTATGTGCCTAAACGACCAAGACACATGATTATAAAATGCGCAAACGATGGAAATGAACTACCACAAGTTGAGGAGAGTGATTTCGAATAAATGAAAAACAACACAATACATGTGTGTAATAGGATATCTATATGAAAAACTACGGACAAAAAGCACTTATTTCAATGTGAATATGTGATGGGTTTCTTTTAAATAGACAGTTACAGTTCATAACTGTTTAAATGTTTGTCCGTATCATTCTTTGAATTACGTTATTTGGCAGGGTATAGTTTGCAAAATGACGGCCTTTGTTCACTCTTTACACAACTTGTTCAAAATGATGTTCCGAAATATTTATGAAGAAAATTATTCATTTACACAGATCATAACAAATATTCTCCAAAAAACCTTAGGGGTGAAAAATAGATTTAGATGTCTACCATATAAGTTTCTCGATCATATTTCATTGTATATAATCATTAATATTTCATAATTGATTGGATTGACAAATGTTACAAGTTTTTCACGAAAATTGTGTTGGTTGCTTACAAAGTACTTTACTATAAAATTGGTTTCGAACCTGGGACATAGGCTGACCTAAATAAAGGTATAGCTTGTACAACACTTAGAACGGGAGAACATATTCAGATTTCTAACACTTGCAACCTTGTGAAATCCGGTAACTGTTTTATCAAGAATAGTTTTAGTATCGCCAATCTGTGTGGATTACAAGCCACAAACATTTTGGTCATAAAATCTTTCAGTCCATAATGACAATGATTTTAATTGACCAACATGGTTATTTGATTGCTCGCAACACTGACAAATAAAACTTTTGTTTAGTCCATTATTATGTTACAACTAGGATATTTGTATATTGCATTATATTATGATTGTTTATTTAGTTTGTTTTGCTGAATTATAACACTTCAAGTTTGACTAAAGCATAACACAGAACAATTGCTAAAAGTACGATTTGTGTCCCGATATGTGAACTAAAGACAACAATATCGATCACATATTACCGTAAGTTTTAAAGAACAAAAAATCCATATTGAAAATAAAGCTTTAAAACACTTTAGAATCAAACCTCAAATATGTATACACACAATATTAATAGTCGACTATAAATTGGATTTCAAAACAAAATGTTCGGTTGTATCATTTTTGTACAATACATGTGTCTTAAAAAACCGATAACTGATACTATATAGAAATATTGTTGGGTAAACGCATCTCCGCCCCGTAGGTATGTATTTATAATTTACGGATTTAGTTGGTGCCCCGATATTGGATATACGAGGCAAAGGAAATATATTGGGTTAGAGAGACTCCGAATCAAAATATAGTTTTCTGCTCCCAAAGCATGCTCATTTCTTGCCCCGTAACTTATAAAATGCTTCAATGACGTTGCGTCATTCATCTTGGAGGCAGAATATCATACAATATGATTAGATTACTGATGCATTAAAAGCATTGGTTGTCAAATGCCATTTTCTCTTCATTTTACTCGAATCCTAAACGCAAAAAACACTTTTATCATATTGTTCGCAATATTTGGTTGCAAACTAATGACACATCAATTAAACATACACATACTTACTTGCAGCTCATAGGAAAGTAGCATTTTAATAACTAAAGGCTACCGCTAAGGACGGTTGTATAACCAATACTATCACGATTGTTGTATGTATACTTTCAGCGCAGAGTGACGTAAAAGCCATGGTTCCTATTACTTATCTTTATAATAGAACACGGACAATTGTCCATGACGTCAGACGGTTAACAGTCATATTTCCTATGACTGTTAATTTTTGTCAAATTCTCTCTTGAGAACAACATGGTGTATATTTACAAACAGCGGACCGCCATGACAAATATACATCATATGAAAAACAGTAGGAAACCGCCAAACAAAACAAATCTTCGCAACGAAGTTCTAAATAATTTCAATGAAAACTTGAACCAACGTAACCTGTGTCTTTATTGGACACATGAAGTAAACACTTATCAGATTTGGTTGTTGTTCACTTAGTCGCAGTTCATTCCATGCATCACCCTTGCATCGGTGAAACTAGTGTGAACGATATCATTTCAGTAAACACAGTATGATAATTGTCATTCCTGTTGAGGATGACAGAAAATGAAAAAAATTCAGACACCATTGAAAAGATAACAATGATGAATACAGATATTGTAAAAGAAACAGATGATGGCTCTTAACATAATTTAACATACAAAAGGTATTCTAGGTGTGCTGTGGATAACAGAACTCTGTGTACGAACAACATTTATAGTTTAAATAGACTACTACGTGCTATGGAATTTACTACATACCAACTGTCAAAAGTTTTGTGCCTAATGACCAAATAACACATGTATAAACAACGGAACAAATAGACAGGATGTGTCACATTGCGGAGAGTGATTTTGGAATAAAGAAAAAAAATAATTATCATAACAATTAAATGAGTCAAACGTCATCTGTTTAAATGTGATATGTGCATCCGAAAAATGATTTATAACTATTTCAATGTGCTTCCGTTTTTCAATTGATTCATGATATTTTTGAACAAATAAACCGTAAATGACTGCTTTTGTTATTTTTTTTTAATTTACCGACATCTTAAACGTTATCTTTTAATTTCACATTTAGATTAAAAAAATCTAACGTATATATTTTTAGATATTTCTTTATATACTTCGTTAAGAACAAGTTGTTGAATACTTACTATGCATATCAATTGAGAATTTGTTTTAAACATGGAAAACGCTGAACTATTAAAGGTATAATTTGTACAACACAAAGGCAAGGATAATTAAGCGGAAGCGGTTGACGGCATATCTCCTACAATTAGCTAGAAGAGTAAGATATTAACATTTTAGAGAATTTCCTTGCACAATAATTATATTTTCACCGAATGACATCAGCTTTCATTTACCTCGATCCTAAACGCAAAACCGGACGCAGTTAGACATAAACAAACTTAATACTAAACGTGTTATTCCATTCAAAAGAGAGTACTATTTTGTTTGTTAAATGATTTAATCTAAGAACTATTGTCGCTGCATCCAATAAAATCACGATTTGATTTATTTATGCTTTACTTTTCTTCTATTACCAGCTCAAAATGACATAAAAGCCATGGTTCCTATTCGTCATCGACATAAACGTGCATAGATATTATTCAAACGTCACAGTGCGTTTTGTTTATTTTCCGACATTTGTTTTTGGCATCGTTGTTTGTTCTTTCCCATAAGCAGCATGTTGAATATATACACACCGCCAACCGTCAAGCAATATCCAACTTCTATAAAAGAAAGGAGATATCGTCTGACTTCAAAATGATACTACTTATACAATTCTTATTGATCAAATGATGGTGAAATCTACGACGCATTTCTTCTCCAAGACAAAGCGTAGGGTTAATGCTAAGCATTGAAATATTCAATTGTGATTCAGTTTTAAATTCAAAGATGAAAAAAGAATAACAATTTATTTTAATAAAAATCACCAAAATTGTGCTTCTGTTTGGACAACACGAAATGAAATAAAAATTATAGATCAGTCTGCTTCAAGGAAAGAGTTATCATTCTTAGATGTTGTTCAGTCTTTCATGAGGGTAACTAAGGCGAAACATATTTTCACGGCAAACGCCTTAAAATAATGTCATCATTGTATGATGCCAGAGACTAAAATTACTCAAACACTCATCGAACATGCTGATTAAAGACACCTTTAGAGGAAATTTGGCTCTTACCATAATCTAGCATAGAAAAGTGCGACATGAGTAAAGCCATAATGTTATAAACAAGTTAAATAAAAATTACCATTCTTAATATTGTTACTTTTAACAAAACTGCATTGTACACATTCAAATAGATCATACAATGTAAACACAAATGAACCGTTATACTGCTTATCGTTGGCAAATTCAAATCGATGATATCTCTGACATATTTTCACTATGTTCAAATCGTAAATCGTCCTACTTTCTAACTTTCCGTTCAACTAGTATGTGTAGTGCAATTACAGAAAGGATAAGATTTACAATACATGTTGAAACTAGTTAATGATAAGATTGGCCTTGTACTGTCTTGAAAAAAGAGGGGAACAAGTTAAACTGTAACAAACCATATACGACAAATGATATAAGAACAATGACAATGAGGAAGGGTAACGTAAGAAAAAGATATGTGTCCATTTGAATCAAATTAATTTTTTTTTTATAATTTACCTTATTATAAATCATGAACTATCTTATAAATAGTCATACTAATATTGTTAACATGAAAAAATACACAACTTCGAATTATATTTCGGCTGTTGATATTATTTTCACGTTTCTATGTGCTACTATAGATACGTTAATTGATCTGTCATCGTGTTTCTACACAACATGTATGTGTAGATACATAGCAGGTAGTTGGGCAGATAGGCTCAATGAATTAGTTAGATTTTATCTAAACCGTGGATATAGAGGCAATATTTTGAAGAGTACTTGCCTTCTAGATTTTAAAGATGAATTCCTGAAACAAAATAGTTTGGTTGAATATAGCATCCTTACATAACCAAGCTTTCAGTCCTTTGATTTTATGAAGATCTTTAAAACCTTTTTTGGCTGACTCGGAGTGTTTGGCATGTGACTTAATTTCTTCAATTTTTTTACTTTTTCAAATAATTTGGAAGGAAATATTCGCTAATACATGTCGCTTTTATTTTTAATAATGTTTTCTTTATTTGTTCCCAGTTTTAATTCAATGTTGCTTTTTATTATGAAACTCTATGATCACACAGTTTTTAACAGTAAACGGAAGGTACGATAACAATCGAATCAAGTTTAGCATCATCATTTCAAGCTCTAACTTGAACTAGGATTTGCACTAACAGTTTATGATTCGTTGCCTTTTTATGAATACAAAAAGCATTTTTACTCTTTTACATACATCGTTATTAAGGTTTGCTTTTGTTGCGAAAACATTAGGCTATTCAAATACCTTAAGTAACGTGAATAAAATTCTGAAAACAGACGTCTGCATGTCGGTATCTTTTACTATAAAATACCTTTTCTTTCAGACACAAAGTCACCAAAACGAACTATGGTATTTCGGGATTTTAAAGGGCCCTTAGCGCAAATCATACTCGATAGCGCCATCACATATTCACAGCACTTTTGCCAAAGTAACAGCACCATCACTTTTTATACTTGCATATTTTCCTTAAGATTGTATATGTTCTGGCGTAAGAACTATAAATAAAAGTGCTTATGTCCTTGTCTCAGAATGTTTTACGCCGTTTTTATGCACCGAAGTGTATTTAAAATGCAAACAGGTATCAAATTATACACGTGTTTAAATGCACCACAGTTCGGACAATATTGAAACGAAATCGTAGCAAATCTAAAATAAAAATGATCATACAAGGAAAAATATTATCCGAATTTCGAATTATGTCCAGATAAAAAAGAATAAGATAAATAAAATTATAAGATATACTCACGTGTGTGCAAAAAACAAAAGCCGGAGCTGCACCATAGAAGTATTGCCAGCTCATTTTATTTGCAACACCGATAATATGAACACCTTGGAGTTTGCGTTTAGTAGGCGTGTGTGTCGGTTTACAAACTATTTATGACAAAACAACTGGTTACACACGTTTTAATATTTAGTCCTGACCTTCGCATGGCTTTAAAACATTTCAGTCAATATAAGTAAACAAACAGGACTTTCATTTTAACCAAAACCAACAGAGAATGCAAATGCCAAATGCCAAATGTCGTCAAAATATATCAGCTCAGTCTATAGTTGCATCTCAATAAAACAAAAAAAGTTCATAAGATATCAGATACAGAGTGGTTGGAAAAATATCAATTTCAATACATACAGATGTTCTGGCGTTTTTGCTACTTCTATCAAACTTGAACCTCTTTTCCAAATCAAACTTACCTAACTTTTGCACTTTTGTCCATTTTTACTTTATAATTGTCATAATTTTTGTTTTCCAATTATTTATAGCAATAATTAAAAACATATCCTTGGTTTTGTTTATAAATAAGCGACAATAGCTCATAACGCATTATTGTCAAAAACCATTAGGTTAGATATGTTAGTATTGGTGTCTTCAAAACCAATCTATCTATAAACAAATATTCGAACAATGAAAACAAATGAAACACATTCATTTACTAGTAGTATATATACTTTACTCTTGCAGCACATTTCTAAAGAATTTCATTAAATATAAATAGTAAGGAAAACAAACTTTTTATTGTTTTAACATATGTATACAGTATCAAATTTTCGTAATTTAGGCACTTTTTTTTGTATTAAAAATATGTCATATAGTTTCAAGTTACAGAAGGGTTGACGGTGAACTAGTTTTATTTTGATCACTTTAAAGCGGATTTTGTATGAGTTGGAACGGAACGGTTCGCTTTTTTGTTTTTAGATTTGTGTGTTTTTACAAGCTGCATTTTCTGTTCTAATTTTTTTAACTAGTGGTAATTTGTTGATTTCAATTCCAATATTTTGTGTTTGAATCGATACATAACAAATAAAATTAATCAAGTGTGTTAAACTTTTTTGGAGATGCAAAACATACCTCTGTTGTTTGACAGTCATCTTTTGTTGTTGTACTCACGGTGATTGCCAGAAAAACCTCACCTGCACACGTGTTAATTGTGAAGGTTTTGACTAAGACACTAAAATAACGAAAACAAAAATATTTGTGACTTTTCTCGTACAGCGAAAATGTCTGAATTTTTTGGTCATCGAATTATTTGGATTAACAAATTTACCTTACTGTTCATTTAATATGCTATTTTGTGTATATAAACATATAATAAGGGATATATTTCATATTTTACGCGCTTTAATAAAACTTTTTATTCAATTGTAAGGAATAACATACTGCGCATTACAATTATCTTTTGAAACACATTTAAGCGTTTGGCTTGACGAAAAACTCGAATACAAACCTCATTTTCTCAACAGTTTTGTAATTGTTTTCACATTTGTAAGTACTTCAATATAGATTATTGTTAGTGTTTCTATCAGGTTGTATTGTTTTACTGAGTATAAGGGCCTAATTTATTTCATTTGCATTGGCTAAATGTTCGTATTGATGTAAAAACGATAAACATAGATTTAGAAAAAAATATTTTATGGTTTTCAGAAAATGTTCGCACTGCTAAAAAGAACTTTGTTGTTTTCCATCGATAGTTTTGGGTATACATATTTTGTTTGCCAAATCACGTTTTACACACTTGTTATGTTTTGTCTTGACAAAAACGTATGCGTCTTTTATAAGCATCAATTATATTCCATAATAACAACAAAAAAAGTCAAGAACATGGAAAAAATCCATGTGCGGCTCATAAACGGAGACGGACAATAACATTGATAAGCTTACCAGAATCATAAATTCCTGCAGTAGTCGTACTTTTAAATATACACCCTGATTATTGACACAAGGCAAGGGCCAAAACAAAAATGAACACCAACAACAGATCACAAACTCACTAAAATAATTCAACTGATCAATCTGAAATATCTACAATTCTTGACACAATTACATGTATTAACATCGGACTGACTGGTGTAAAAAGTGATCAATAAACAAAAAAAACAGTGACATCACAAAAAAGGACGTTTTGAGGGCATTTGGTGTCTGCCCGGGAAACATATGACCCGCATTGATGTTATGTAAAACGTTCCAGTAAAACTAAGATTAGTTATTCAAGACTGTCTGTATAGTATGGAAATAAACAGAATCAGTGTTTGTAAAACTGAGCCCTCAGAATGGATAAGCTACGCAATCATTGTCAACATGACAAATTCGAAAGAAATGTTTTTTTGATTCAGAAAACATACAATCGCAATACTCATACAATAACTTCTGATGAAAACAGTTGAAGGCGTTATGTCATGGAAGTCAAGGAGAAAACATAAGATACCTGTTTGGCAGACCAAGATGAAAGAAAACTGCTCAGAATTATTGATAATTAACATAAGATTTTGAAGATACAAACGGTTAGTATTTGGAATAGTCATGCAATGTGCAATATCATGGTAGCCAGAAGGAGTGGATTATGGACAAAATACTTGTCACCTGAAAACTTAAATAGAACAGTATAAAGTGCAGAGTTGGTTTTTGAAGGTTTCAAGAAAGTAATTATTTCATATTATTTGTTCATTCGACTTAGGAAAAATGTTTATTAAGATATATATGTTTTCCCTACAAATCTTGCTAAATTTATGTGATCTTTCATTTCAACTATTTACTTCAGTTTTCTAGTTTTATTTTTAAACTTTCGGCTTCTGACCTTGTTTCTGGAGTGTTTTTATATAAATATTCCATTTTGAAAAATAGTTTGAGTTTAAAGTCACATATATCATAGACGTTTAATCTGTTCAAAACCCTTATTGACGTATGGAGGTTATTTTGAAATTTTCAAGTAGGACAGCTTTGCAATAAATTTTATTTCTTAAAGTAGTTAGCTCTTTTTCTTCAAGTGACAAAAAATCACAACTTTTTTGTGTATAAAAGTATGAAGTATCTGTAAATTGTGGAAACGCAAAATAAACCATTCTGTAAAAAAATGTCATATAGAACAGTTTCTTACAGAATGGAGATGTTTTCGTCAATTCTGACCGCGAAACTGTTCTAAGTAAAATAAATGCATATTTTTAAAGGCATTTGATAAAGTTTGAGTCATACCTGTACTTTTTACATCTCTTTAATGACAAATTGTATCCACAGCAAGCAATTACTTCTTTGACAACCATTGACTTCCATATTAGTCGAATTCCAGTTTCTCCATGGAAACAAACAACAGACAATGCCTTGATATCTCTACAATAAACGATAGCTATCATTAAATAACTAGGCATCCACTTATTTCCTAAGCAGGCAGCACTATCCTTTATAAGCTATGTATTGTTGGTCATATTAAAATGGAACTGTTGTAACAAACAAAATTTTACGATCAAAATCGAACTTCGCTGCATCGAACGTTGAGAAAATGTCAACAATGGTTTCAAAAATTGCATTATGACAATGTGTATTATATTTCTATCGCTTTAAATATCTGAACAATATGTGACTAAATGTCCTTATGAGATATGCATTTTGACATTTTCATTTAAATATGTTTGCAATATTTTGTTGTTACCTTTTTATTAAATAAAGTATCTAATAAATCTATACAAAACACTGTACAAGTATATTTGAATTGTTTTAGTATGAGATCTTCGCAATTGTTGAGCGCTTAACTACAATCGTGAAAGAGTATAAATCTTATTTGCAATAATTCCTACATGACAAGAATGTAAGCTTTAGACTTAAGTTTGCGTAACTACACACTAGAGGTTTTTACACTAAACCTCATATATTGCACAAGTTACAGGTTTAGCAATTAAATGCTTTGCAAATATTTGTCTAAAAGATTTTTCTGACTTAGTATTCATTTATATTAATTGTTTTATCACAAAATGATTTATAATTGGGTCATTGACATGACATGAACCTGGGAGTGTGTTTCCCTTTTGTGGAAGAAATGGCAACATCGCCAAATGAGTGGCTATTTAAATTCTTTATTATTACCGTTCTGATCGCCTTTCTCATTCATTCTAATCCAACTTAGTTTATGTTATCCACAAAAAGCATACGCAGACTTTTCCATCAATCTGTTATTTTTTTGTAAATACACACTTTTTTCTCTTTGATGCACTATACTCTCATTATTTATTATCAAAATATTTATGTAACGCTCTTGCTGTTCGTCCCCAGTAATTGCCTCAAAATTTAGGAATTCATGTATATTTCATTATTCCCTTATAAATTATGTGTGTTTTTTGTTTAAATCAATCAAATGATAATCAAATCTTTTATTAAATACAAAGGTCACCTTGATTTTAGCAATAAGTTTATTTTGACTCACTTATTGAGGAATGTCAATTGATAAAATTCAATTTTCACATTTTGATCGATTAAACTGTTAAGACGATAAGACGCTAACTTTTCCTATATGTCAAGACTAGCGCCTTGTTTAAATTAAATGATATATTTTTACCAAATTATTTATTTTTCTGCTGCAGATCTTTGTTTCTTTTGAAGTAATTCTTTCCTTTTCAGTAATGACATTAGAGCATACATTAAAAAAAACATGAAATACTTACAATATCTTTATTGTCAAGATTACCTTATCTTCGGTGTTATATTTACCTTATCTTTATTGTCATTTTGTAATAGTATTGAATTATCATACAATAATTAATATAATTTTATTCAAAATAAATCCCTGGGTTATGTAAATGTATTTGTATCATATACTTAAAATGTCATCGTCAAGTGCCGTTATGGCTTGATGTGTAAATATTAGTGTTATTTAAATTGAATACCAATATAGCACATATTTTACACATATTTGAATAATGAGAACCAGACTCTAACTAATAAGGTTCATGCTTTAATCGTCATACATGTGCCAAAAGTGTTTTAATATATATCAGATTAGTGAGAGAAGCAAACAGATCATATTGTATAAATTTTTGCTAAAAGTATCAATTTTCACGTTATTCAAGCTCTCACTTTGATATTTCATATATGCCATATAGTTTCAAGTTACAGAAGAGTCACCGATGAAGCATATTTAACTGATCGTGACCAAGAGTTCTTTATAAGATGTCTTTCTTCTTTATCAAATGTAAGCCATACAGTTTCAAGTTATAGAAGGGTTGGTGGTTAACATATGAACTTTATCGTTATCAAGAGTGTTTTGGATTAGTTAGAAAACAGTTACTCGCGCTCAATGTATCTATTTACATAATAATATGTTTGATTGATTGATGTGTTTCTAAAGTAGATTATAACATTAAAAACGATGAGAGTGTATACTTCAATGTCTTCAAGATATATGTGTACATAATATAACTCCATAACAACAGCAATTAAATTTTAAATTAGGTAGCAGTTTAAAGGTAACACCCCCTAAGTGACTCTAAGTCCACTCTTATGTCATTTACTGGAACAGCCTTTGGCAAGCTTTGGTGAAACATGCCTGGATCACTGTAAAATTAGATTACATGCAAAATCTTAACCAGAATTTCTAAGTCAAATTTAAGAAGGGCAATTTAATTTGCACCATATGCAAGTTAGAGATGTAGTCAAAATGTCACGCTTTATCTAATTGCAACTGCAAGTCAATTGAAAAGAACAATTTTATTCATTTATTATTGGCATTTCAATATATTTAATTTGTTTTAAAATAATTTGATTACATGAATTTGCTTTCAATGTCATTTTTGTGTTGATATCCCTGTCAACTTGTATAATTCGCCTTTTAGAAAAAATAATGACTTAATGAAGGGCCCGACCCCATCTCCCAAATGTGAAAATACAACCCTTAAATAAGCTGAGAAAAAAACATTCTTTTGTTAAGAAATTCCATTCCTTTTTTAATTTGATCATGCTTATTATTGTATTTGCATTTCAAAATCATTGATTATCATTTTTATATCTATAATAAAGGAACCCCGCTTGAAATAGAAATTTGTACATATGTAAATACTGCTACAACTTGAAAAGTTTGTTCGGATATTGCTTGTTTTTATAGTTTGTAGAAGTTTTCATCTGCGTTCATATGCATTTTATTCTCAGGAAAAATATCAAAAGAATCTTAAACGGATTTATATTTTAGATGTATACATATACTTTTTTCTTCTAATTGTATCATCTGAAGTCTAGTCGCTTTAGAAACAAAACCATTGCAGTTCCTCTCGTTAGAAAAGCATGTTTGTATATGAAGCACAGCACGCTGGGATAAACTGGTAACTTTATGTTTTGTATGTTGCAATTGAGATTTGTTCGCATTGTTGATGTCAAAGTGCATGCCATTTGCAAAAATATTCAAATTGCAATATTTAAATAATATTAACTAGTATTTCTGCACCTACATGTATTTTTAGCACTACTTAACAGAAACTTTACAGAAATTACTATTTTATGAACATGGTAAAAGATTGCTTTGCCGTACTCATTCCGACGTCATCAGAGTCGATTACTCATTTATTGTTAAACACTCATCGAAATACCAAATGTCAATGTAGGTCTCTTCAAAAGAATGTGTTGATGAATTTAATAACCAAAAATGTTCATACATTGTTAAAGACTAAATAACTTTGTAGGTCTACATATTTATTTAATGACCTTCGTATATTGTAAGTAAATATAATTATACTAGTTTTATGGACGATAAATATAAACTATACATATGATGCGTACCGATAAACAGCCAGCTTTTCCACTGGAAAACACTGGCTTAAATTGGTAAACAGAACTGATATATGGTTATTTTTCTTATTTAAGTTCAGGTAAGGAGCTGATATTGAAGTATATTGAGCAGCTTAAACCAGCATGAATATGTCACCTTTAAGTTACTGAACACTACCTTAACACTACAGCGAAAGTGTTCCATGAAAGCAAAACGGCTTGTTTAACATTAGGCAATAATTTATCACATGTACAACATAGCTTTTTAAAACTTTGTGATAAATGCTTTATGTAGACCTATATATTTTGATAGCACTAATAAAAATAATGTACATATGAGGTTATGCATAGCAGTTCAATGAGCGTAATACAATGGTATGTGACCAAAATCTCACCGTCCATGTTGACTGGAATCTAGTAAGTTAAAGCTACGTACTGGAACTGGTCTGATACCTGGATCTACGGGTCCTCCGGGTATCCAGCCAAGGGTCCGCCATCAACCAATCAGCGCTCTACTTTCAAGGGTCACGTTGATGTCATCACAACACTCCCCCCATTAGCCACCTTCAAGACCTGAGCGACTTTATGACTTATCCTCAACAACTTTAAACCAAGGCAAACCAAATGAGGCCAAAGGGGACTCAAAACCCAAAAAGAAGATAAACCAATGGAAAGAGGGGGCAACTTCCTAAACAACCCAATAAATACAACTAAGTTAAGACAAGTTAGCAAAATCAAAACTGCATACAACTAATCGGTTATTTTAATCTACAAATGTGTTTTTAATAGTATGCATATATCGTAACTAATGAAAAAAATAGTACTGTTAAACAGATACAAGGCTGTGGTAAACCAGCGGGATGACTAGTGTCCGAATGATTTAAATTCGTTAAGTAAATAACTGTTTTGGGGTTAATTGCTATTTGGTAATTTCTGACTCCTGACTTTTTCAATACAGAAATGTTTTCTCCCCCAAAAAGGTAACATAACGCCATGTGCTATATTGTTAGATTTATTGTAGGGCCTCAGTATATAAATGAAAGATAAAAAGTTTATATTTATGCATATCAAAAATGTGTTAATCGGTGTTATGTAAGCTATCTTGAATACCATTACCACAGCCAGACAAACAATACAGTTAATATTGAATTAGAAAGGTTAAAACAAAAAGTGTCTACATAATTATACAGAGCTTTAACCAAATTAATTTAGGAAAAAAACACTGACATATGAAACAGATGGGTATATATATTCAGCATGCTCAATTAATGTCAAATATGATATTAAATTGATGGACATTTATTCATATTTCTCTACCTAAAATGATCGATAAGTGAATGCTAGTCTTTTAAAAAAGACGCTAAATATTTTAAGTTAGCAAGGTTATGTTAACTCATGTTTATTCAAAAATGGTATGTTTGCACTGTAAGGGTTGCGAAAAAATTCTTAAAATTTGATATTCCCTTCTTAGAAAATTATTTCCCTTTGAAACAAAAGTCCATCCCTTCAGTAACTGGGTTCAAAAAACAGTCCGAGATAAGTATGGAACAATTCTGAAAATACAAATATCTCAGATGAATATATAAAATAATTGTAAAAAAAGGTGTTTGTTACTACAGTTTTGAGATTTTAAGTTTTTGTACAAAAGTAAAAGCAACCGACAAATCGAGCAATTACATTAGGCTGCATGCATGTTTATTTATATTTTCTTTTATTTTTTTCCTTCAAATTGGGTAAGTATGCATCTTTCATTAAAGTAAAGCATTGGGTGCTCTCATAAAAATAGTTTCACCAGTCTTAATCTCCTAATATCTAAAACATACGAACATTTTAACACCTTTTTCATTTTACATCATGGTATAAAACGGTTATCCAACGAAATCATATCAAAGAGTTATGTTCTGAATGTGTTCATGACTTACGTTACGATGCAATGAAAACTAAAAGGACAAGCCAAGAAGTCAAAAATTCAAATATAAGCCCTGTTTAGAGACACAATGCAAGGGACCAAAACGTCACTGAATTAGAGACTCAAGAGTAAACATTCCACATAACACAAGTACGAACCGTCATTCAGAATCCTTCGTCGTTTTGTATTTGATTGTCGAAGGCAAATCTACTTCAAAATGTTCTACTTTCTCTTGTTTGTACTGTTTAGTCATTTCCGACCATATTTCGACTGACACTTGTACTGTTTGGGAACCAGTAACAAGAAAATTACAATTATGCTGGTTATTCAATGTTTTGTTTCTATAGCACTTCAGGGCCTTGTCGCCGTCAAGCATGTGGTCTTTTTTATCTAAACCATTGTATGTGATTCCTGGTACATGGCTTGGCGCAAGGCCGTACAAATACACGTTATCCACCCAGAAAAAGGGCGTCACCGATGCGGCTTTGAATATTGCTGGAATAACGTCATTAGAAAAGAGGACCAGAAACCCGCTGCAATATTCAGGATAAAATTTCTGTCCCTTAAAATGGTTTTCATTTACATACCACTGGCTTTTCTTTTCCCGAATGATGAGCATAGTTCCTGGTAAAATATGATTGCATAGGATTTGTTTCGTTTTGTTTGTATATTTTGGAATAACTTTAGTAAATAATCTGAACATATGAACAACGATATTATCGTCAACTTTCAGGATGTATTTAGCGTTCCGGCACCACTCGGAAACCCAACGGTACCCCATCACACCTTTATGTGTAAGATTCTTGAAAGCATCGACGAAATCTCCTTGTAAGATGTCTTGGTGTTTTTTGAATTCGTTTTCCAATTCTGTCTGAACCGTTTTGTCATTTACGGTACCGAGAAGGAACAATGTTCTTACATTTCCTAAGGATTTATAATGCGTATCATTAGTCCAAGTTTTTCTCATTACATTGCGCCTTTCAAAATGGATTGGAGCGGTATGAACAATGATTAAGACGGTCAAATCAGGCACAGATGAACATAATTCTGGATTTTCAATCAGATAAAATCCTTTAAAAGTCACTGGATATTGGACATCCGATGAGGCGTTGATTTTGGCGATCAGGTCCGGATTTGGTGATATAGCTGTCAGGTCTTCGGGGGCTACTGTACGGTTCCCTTTGACTGCCAAAAGTTTGTCGGCTGGGCGAATTATCGTTTCATGATTGATTGTCGAACTCACAGCTTTTTCATTTTCTTTTACCTTTTCGTACTGTTTAGTCATTTCCGACCATATATCCACTGAAACTTGCATTGTTCGGGAACCAGTTACTAGATAATTACATTTGTGCAGGCGATTCATTGTTTCGTTTCTATAACACTTTAAGGCTTTATCGCCGTTTAGCACGTGGGCCTCTTGTTCTAAACTAGTGTATGTAAAACCTGGTACATGGCTTGGAACAAGGCCGTACAGATACACGTCATCTACCCAGAAAAATGGTGTTACCGATGCGGCTTTGAACATTGCCGGTATGGCGTCATTAGAGAAGAGGACCAGAAACCCGCTGCAATATTCAGGATAAAATTTCTGTCCCTTAAAATGGTTTTCATTTACATACCACTTGCTCTTCTTTTCCCGTAAAATACGCATTGTTCCTGGAAGTATATAATGGCAGAGAATTTGTTTTGTTTTGTTTCTAATTTTTGGTATAACTTTAGTAAATAATCTGTACATATTAACAACGATATCATCGTCAACTTTAAGGATGAATTTAGGGTTCCGGCACCGCTCGGAAACCCAACGGTACCCCATCACACCTTTATGGGTAAGATTCCTGTAAGCATCGACAAAATCTCCTTGTAAGAGGTCTTTGTGTTCGTTAAATTCCTTTTTCAACTCTGTCTGAACCGTTTGGTTATTGACTGTACCAAGAAGGAACAATTTTCTAACTTTTCCTAGAGATTCATAATGCGTATCATTAGCCCAAGTTCTTCTCATTGCATTTCTTAATTCAAAATTGTTTGGAGCGGTATGAACAATGATTAACACAGCCAAATTAGGCACAGATGAACATAATTCTGGATTCTCAATCAGATATGATCCTTTAAATGTCACTGGATATTTGACATCCGATGAGGCGTTGATTTTGGCGATTAGGTCCGGATTTGGTGATATGGCCCTTAGGTCTTCAGTGTCTACTGTAAAAGTCCCTATGGCTGCCAAGTCTCCCGCTGGCCGAATCATCGTTTTGGAAGTAATTGTTGATGTCACGGCTTCTTCAATTTTTTCTACTTTTTCATTTTCGTACTGTTTAGTCATTTCCGACCATATGTCTACTAAAACTTGTATTTTTCGGGACCCGGTAACAAGATAATTACATTTATGCTGCCGATTCATTGTTTCGTTTCTATAACACTTTAAGGCCTTCTGTCCGTCCAGCAGGTGGTCCTTTTCCTCTAAGCCGTTGATATTATTTCTTAGAAGATGGTTTGACACAAAGCCGTACAAATTTACGTCATCCACCCAGAAAAATGGCGACACCGATGCAGATTTAAATATTGCTGGTATGACGTCATTAGTAAAGAGGACCAGTAATCCGCTGCAATATTCAGGATAAAATTGTTGTCCTTGAAAATGGTTTTCATTTACATACCACTTGTTTTTCTTTTCCCGAGTAATAAGCATAGTTCCTGGTGTTATATAACTGCAAAGGATTTGTTTTGTTTTGTTTTTAAAGTTTGGTATAACTTTAGTAAATAGTCTGTACATATCAACAACGATATCATCGTCAACTTTCAGGATGTATTTAGCATTCTGGCACCGCTCAGAAACCCAAAGGTACCCCATAACACCTTTATGTGTAAGATTACTGTCAGCACCGACGAAATCTCCTTGTAAGAGGTCTTGGTTTTGTTTAAATTCCTTTTCCAATTCTGTCTGAAGCGTTTGGTTATTGACTGTACCAAGAAGGAACAATTTTCTTACCTTTCCTAGAGATTCATAATGCGTATCATTAGCCCAAGTTCTTCTCATTGCATTTCTTAATTCAAAATGGTTTGGAGCGGTATGAACAATGATTAACACAGCCAAATTAGGCACAGATGAACATAATTTTGTATTTTCAATCAGATAGGGTCTTTTAAAAGTCACTGGATAATGGACACCTGATGATGCGTTGATTTTGTCGATCAGGTCCGGATTTGATGATATGGTCCTTAGGTGTTCCGGTGTTACTGTTAAGGTTCTTATGACTGCCAAAATGTTGTCGGCGGGTCGAAATGGTCGGCTAGGCGGCATATATACGTGTAAACGTATTACATGAACCCGGTCAATGTATTCAAACATTATCACAAATGTTAAACTGGTCAAGAGCAAGCCGACGGCAATGATTTTCTTTGATGTGTGAATCAACGACATTTTAAATCGCTCCATTAAAACACAGTGAGGCTATCCCATAATGCACATTTTAAACGCGAATCGTATCCGTTGTAGTATTAAATTGCAAAAGTATTGAATTACTTGGGTGACATTCATACACTGCAAGGTACAAAAGACACAATTCAACTTATTAAGATAATTTGAAGCGTTAAAGATATAACACATATTTTACCTGTTACCTGTTTTAAAGGGTCTGTACTCCGTATGATAAAACAGCGAAAAAAAAAGAAAATTTTCGAAAACTGACATAAACTTGGTATCGATGTGTACAATACATTGGAACTTACTAACTGATATACATGAAATTACAATTAATTTATTTTTCGCAGTATTTTTCCATTAAAAATATTTCTAGGTATTTCTACCTTGTAGAATTCATTCTTTATGCGTAATTGGCTAGTCGATGTTATCACGTGATATGACCATGTTAGGTATATACCTTAAATATTCCAAGTGTTTAGAGTAAGCCTTCATAGCACAGTGGATACAGCACTGAACTGCAATTTTGGCGACACCGGTCGAACCCGATCTCCGACTCGATTTTTTTAATGTTGGTATGTTTTTTTACAATTTTGATATCAAAGGGTAAAACATTCTATTAAATAACTGACCGGAGATTCGTTACAGAAAATAAAAAAATTGGTGCCAATCTGGTGTACAGTCCCTTTAAGAGATTTACAGCCTTCCTCTTACAAGGAGATGATATTTATTATATTTAGATATTTATATTTGATAATGTATTGGTATTCATCGTATTGTTTTAAGTAAATGTCAAACTCATTACCATTGATGAACATCTAAATGAAAATCATTAGAATTTGAAAAATCTGAAGTCCTGTCGAGTTTTTGCATGAATCTGTTAAGGCTTTCTCATGTAAGACTTCCGTCATTCAATACTGGTCATATGAATAGAAACTAAGAAGGGGTCCTAAAATTACAAACTTCTTGACGCATTATCTAAAAGAAAATAGAATAGTACTGGTTAGTTGGAGGTATTCATTTGGAACTTATCGGTCATTTTCCATCGAAAACAAACTCGGATGTATGCCGGTACATCAGTAGTAGTAGTTCGTAACTTTTTAATAATAATATTGATTTATTGTAATGTTTTAACTGTTATTTTAGATAACTAAGATTGAATTAATTGTCAGTGAAGTTTTGCATACGTTTTGCATATTTCAACTTTTGCATTAATAATTAAGCTTCCATAGAGTAAAGTCATTAAGTGTATATGCTAAATTCAAATTACTACGTGATCTACTTGCAGCGTAGTTAAATGTAAATATTTCTTACATTGTAAGCCGTCCATATACATCCCAGGTTGTTTCTGATGGATAATTGCCGAGGTTTTCCGAATGGGAGGTATAGATTACAAGATTATTTTAATGCCTCATAATTGGATATTTTTTTTTTCTTTTGCCGTGTAAGTGAAACAACTGTTGTATATCGCGGATACCAATTTTGCTCATTATCTGTGATTTTCTTTGAGATGGAACTTATAAAGATCCTTCTCCACGTAAGAATTATAACTGAATGTGAGATGACTATGCCTTTTCAATCGGCCATGGATTAGAAAGAGAAATCTTGCTACAGACTCGGACATAGGATAACCGGTAAGCTCAATACAATTCACAGATTTCCCCTTGAAAAACGTTGCTAAGCAGCGTATCCTATTATCAAAACATCTTGGTTTTCTTGAACGCCTAGCTTTAGTTGAGTAAAGTAACCATGTATATTGAATGTGCGCCAATCCTACATAAACACAAGTTATTGAAGAGCTTTTAAAATACCTGTAGACGTCTTTAATTCAATTACAGACAGCTCCTATCGAATTAATGATAGCATCAATTGATAAAAGATATCTCCAATTCAATTAAAGATACCTCAAAATTAACTATATTAGAAAGCTCTTCAATTAATTTAGCGGTATTTCCATTTCATTTAAAAAAACCTTCCTAATTCAATTGGATATATCTGTTACGCTTGGTTTACCCAGATGTTAGTGTTGGTTTACGTCATTTAAGACGTACCGGAATTGTATTACAATCCGTAACCGTTGGCGGGAAGATACAACTGCAAGATTAACAAGAAAAACCTTTTTTATTAAACATGAACATACAAAAAGTTAATGGTAAATCAATAATGACATATTATTAAAATAACACATTGATGTTGATCCGTGTCCTAACAAGGAACGTGTAACGTGATAAGACTGGCATATATAAATGGAGCAAATACAAACATTTTCCCAATTCATATAAATTAAATTTAATGTCAAGACTGGCATTTATAAATAAAGCAAATATAATGGATTTCACCATCTGTTTACTACAACACCGATTATGTATTGCGTTGTATAAATCTCTCATATGTTCAAAGGCTGTGGTATACGAAATGAAAAAGAAAAAAATACAATTATAAATGAATAAGAGTTATGTTTACTTGTACAAAAAACACATTTTCGAAACAAGCCAATATTCAAATATGACACTTCATTTTATGGCATCAGTCATAACTGTCCAAACTCATAATTATCTTCTCAAATTTCATTATCAACTCTCATCGGTCATGCGTAAACAGTGATACACGGTTTTTCTTACCTTATCGAATCTTCTTTTAATTGTCATTGCAATTTCTACACCTTGCGAAAACACCTAGCAATTGTTTGTTTATTTTGGAACACGCATTCGGGATAAAGTGTGAAATTATGACCTCGAGGGAGCCATAAGGTTTTGTGCATGATTTGTGTATTTGGGACCGGCTCGACTCCTCGACCTATTTAGGTTCGATGCAGCGTCAGTATACTTTATATAAAAAAGAAAGAAAAATGTTCGGGACCGAGTGACCGCCAGTTCTCGAACGACCGCAGTTTGACTGTAACTTGAATTGAATTTAAATCATTTCAAGTTTTGGTATAAATTGTATTAATTAAGTATATGTCTTAAATTCTAACTTCGTATCACCTCCCTTCTACTATAATAAAAAGGTCCTCTTTTTATATTAGATTTTAAAAAATAAACGCATTTATTCAATTTAAACATTCCATTTAAAGGCAACAATGTCGGTCACATATAAAATCAAACACATGTCAAACATAAACACTCGAAATAAAGCGTTAGAAAAGTAAAAAGTAACAACAAACAACATGCTGCTAAGTATTCTCTATATTAGATAATTAGGGTTACAATCTAATAACAACCTGAAATCATTATTTCGATATTTATTTCTAAATTGTATCATGTTACCTTTAGATTTTATTATTGATATTAAGAAATTTCACTGTGATTGATGAAAAAGATCAGCTTTGAAGTGTGTACGACATGCAAAACAGCCTCTCAAAAAATAACACATATTTTATAACAAATCTCGCGCAGCTTGTTATTTTAAATGCTTTTTTATATTTGGAGTAATAAAACAATTCTTTTTCATCGTAAAACGTCACACAACTTTTCTTTACTATTTCACTGTGGTATTTTTCTGTTCGTGTTTCATTTCTCTAATAAAGGGTTTTACTTGACGTTTTAACAAAGCATTGTAATTGTAATGTTTTATTGTGTATTGGCAAAGAAATGTGTTGCAGAAATGCCTTAAATATGATTCCGTAATTGGTTAATTTTCATATAACAATTTTGTCAGTTTCAAAATAGAATTATAGTGATTTAATTATCGATCATGTAATCGTCAATTTGGTATTGTAAAATATCAAATTTATAAAACACAATTAAATTAATCCATACATCTAAAAATATGAGTTCGATCATTTTTAATAATAAGTTTCAATGGCATTCGTTGTCTAATTCCTCTGAAAAAATATTTTAAATAGAAAATAAATGATTGACAAAGTTCAACATTTGATATTGATTATAAGTATTATTGTGATATTCGCATAGCACAGAGGTTGATTGTGGTATCTGATCTAGCTGAAGGCTAGTCGGTCTTAAGAAATGCTTAAAATAATGAGAATACTTAGCAACTATTTCCAAATCTGTTGATGCAAAAGCTACGTCAATATTTTAAATATTTGTTGTGCACCCCGATACCGGATGCTACACTATATCATGCAATTTATAAAACAAATATATTTTGTGATAACTAAATAAATTCTGGAACAATTGTATATAACTAAAAGAGCTTTGTTTTGACCTTAACATAAAAAAGAACATACTAAACAAGCAAATTGATAAATCCGGATGTCCGTGACTTTGAATAGGTGCTTGTTAATCAGATGTATAAAATGAATTAACTTATACAATGATAACACATTCAATGAAATAAGTAATGAAGAACACAAAAGTTTTATAAAACTATCCAACACGATATCACCAAAGTTATAAACAATCCAACAATAATGCTAATATTATTTTTAAAGAATGAATAAAGAATACTAGTCAAAAGCATGTACGTGAATAATATTGAGTTACCTTAAAATTATGTGTGAAGAACAATCAAGGATCGATGTCCACATTTTTCCTACCTTTTTATTTTTAAAATCTTGTTATATAGTAATAGTTCTTCATTGTTGCAATTTTAAAGTCGAATAATTCATTTAAAACCGAACAAAACCACTACATTTAATAGTTTCGGTCAATATTCGGTCAATATTTAACATTAACACATATCTATTACGTTGTTGGACATTAATAAGCGGTTGACCAGAAACTAGACCAAAACAATTAAGTTCATGATACATCGCGTAGAAAGTCATAATGTGACAAATTATGAAATAGCACGTTATATTTATTGTATCCACATCAATATGAACATTAAGCACATGTGTAGAATGTCGATTCGCCTCACATAGTGCGTAAAAACAACAACATAACATTGGTCGTTATACCGGTACGAAAAAAATGGAAAACAATTACAAAATGTTAATAAAAAATCGGTTTTATTGTCGGGATTTTGGTCAAAACCAAACGTAAACATGTGTTTTTCTAAGAAATTTGGCATTCGTAGTATGTATATACTACAATTCGGTTACAACGGTCTTTATTGAAGCGCGTAAATATGGAAATATATCCTTAAAATATATAAAAGTCACACAATTTGTACCTTAAGACGAAAGAGCAACACAAATGAACACATTTATGATAGGTTAAATTTAGGAAATATTATATCACTTAATCTGATAACACAGCATTACAAAAAACATATCGAACTAGAAAAAAAACCATCGAGAAATGTACAATTATTTGTGTGATTGTTCGAAAAACAATGCAAACACTGTGCTTTGTTATATAAGCTCATAATTATTAATCTATGGTTGCGAATAGTGACTGTATTGAACCATTCTGTTCACCTAACGGTTGAATAAGTATCGTGTTTATGTTGACATAACATTGTTATTCATCCGAACGCTACTAAATGCACGGTCAGAGTTCATTTCTGATAACCGACCTGATAGAAGAATTAAAGCGTACAGAAACAACGAAAACACATTGTCATACCGAATACGTGTATGAAGATTAGTCCCATTTCTATCAATTTATGTTTTCAGGTATTCAAAAGGATAAGCTCTTCTTGATTTCAAACGTGGATGTCCCTGTGTAATAACCTTGTAGGGGATTTATTTGCGGCGTTACGGATCGGTGAGCCCTCATCGCTATTGTTTTTGGAAACCGTAACGTAAAGCCGAGGATGCTCATCAATGCTAGCTTTTTGCACTTATTTTACTTATTTTACTCTTGTCAACGAGGTTTTTCTATTACCAAAAAGTGTGCAGCTATTTTAAACGGATGCATAAAGTTATGTTTATATTCTATGTACGAGTATACGGTGATCATTGTTCATTCACTTTTGCTTGAAATATGAGTATTTTACGCAATGTGACGTTTGAATAAATTCTATGCACGTTTATGTAGATGACGAATAAGAACCATGGCTTTCACGTCACCTTGTGCTAAAAATAGAAAAAAAAGTAAACAATGATTAAGCAAGTCGTGATTTTATTGGCTGCATCGACATAAGTTCTCAAATTTAATCATTAAACGAACAAAATAGTAATCTCTTGTGAATAGAATGACACGTTAAGTAGTAAGGTTGTGTAGGATTAATTGCGTCCTGATTTGCGTTTAGGATATAGTTATATGAAACCTCAAGGGTGTTAGACGAGCTTTTTTTGCGAATAACTGCATAATTTACATACCATACGAAGGTAAGGAATGTATATCAATAATTATTGTCACAAATTGCCAGTTGTCAGTTGTACCAAACATATATATACACAAATAACATAACTCAGGACTTTGTTTTAATTCCATTATATGGACGAATATTGTCATTAATTAGGCGGTCTGATGCTTAAGTGAACTAGGCTTTTAAGATCATAATCAGCGAAGAAAGTTATCGTTCATTTTATACAATGGACAGGAAACTCCTTATGATGCAGTATATTACGGTATAAATGCCTAAACGAGTCGGTTGTTAACGATTTCACGCATCTGTCATGCTATCGATGTGCAATATTTGCCTCATTATACTATTAATATTTCACTATAAAACAGTAGCTCTAGTAACAGTCCATGTTGCAACGTTAGCTTCTTTTTCATCATCAGCATTAGCATCAGTATCAGCATCATCCCCTTTGAAGAAGAAGAAGTAGAAGAAGAAAAAGAAGAATTAAATCAAAATAGGGAAATATCAGAAAAGTAGAAGGACTTTAACTTTTGGAATAGCAAAAACCCCTTTCTGACTTAATTTTGTCCTATGTGAATGTACAGTGTCTTGGAAGATTGTCTTCCATGTAGTCCGGGACTATGCCAATTTGTCGACAGGTAACTAGTTCAGTGAGTTAAAGTGTTCGGGGCCAATGTGCGACCTTGCATCAAGATCCAAGACAGACCTCATTATTTTATGTTGGGTTTAAAGCCTGGCTTTAAGTAAATTGATCAGACCATGACACCAAATAGAACAGACATAATCAAAATTAAACAGAATTAAGACCATGACAAGGAGTTTCTTGGTGTGTTTTGTAAGGTAACCTTTCCTCCGATATAAATATATTTTAACTTAGCATTAGCTTGTTTAATATGGAATGAGCCTTAAATTAAAAAAATAGGGTCTGATCAATTTTGCGCCAATATATTAAACAGCACAAACTTGTTCAATAGTGGTATCATTCCATGTACTATCAAATGTTGAGTTTAACCTTTTTTAATGTTTAGACCTAAATAAAACTAACTCAGTTTTACCTAAATGAAGTGACAACTTATTATAAACTAACCGACAAGATGCAGGTCATCTTACAGGGATATGGCCACAGAAAACTTACATTTACCTGAAATAATTATGCCAGAATTATCAGCACATAACAAGACCTTGTAAACCACGGCTGATATATCGTTAACATAAATCAAAAATAAAAGTGGGCCTAGTTTGGAGCCCTGAGGAACTCCACATGTAGTAGGAGCAGTAGCAGACTGTATACTAGAGACATCAACTAGTTGCTTTTTTTCTGAATGATAAGATTAAAACCATCCTAAATGTCATCAACAAGTCCTGCTGTTCGACGCTTCATAAGAAGGATCGAGTGGTCCATTGTGTCGAAAGTCTTTTGAAGGTAATAAAGAATCATACCTACTTCGTGACCTTTGTCCATCTCCATCTTTTAGGAATATGTTGTAGATGTACTATTACTCCCAAATAAGATTGACCACAATTGAAACGATTGTTTTAATATACCTAACGGATAGATATATGTCGAAAACGATGGTTCTTATGAAGGATAACGAGTTTTATTTGAAATAAATGTGCAGAAAACACGGTATTTCTAACTTATGACACTAAAATAGATCACAATAAATATTTTAGTATTCACCAATTATATATTTTTTATGCATTTCAGCTATTCAGCTACACGGTTACAATCTTGTTATCAGTAATTAGTATTTTCAATAATTGCATAATTAAATAATTTATTAAAGGTTTATCACTCAAAATTTATGTTTGTTATACACGTGTATTAAATAATTTTGAATAAGAGTGTCACTTTAAATGTTTCTGTTGAAAAGCCACTTCTTAACACTGACTGAAATTTATACAATTTATTGTTTACCTTGAAGTATGTTTCATGTTTCACTTGGTCATAAACAAGCCTTTTATAAATCTTTGATTCAATACTTAGAATAGAAACCGGGCGGTAGTAACCTACATACGCTTTGTCATTCCTTTTACATATGGGAACTACTCAGGCTGATTTTCGATCATCTGGATCATCCCTGAAATGTGAGCAAAAAACATAATTGAATAAATAAAAAAATGATCATATGTGAAGAAAAAAAGAAAATCCTCAAATTTCCTAAACAAAATCTCAATGGTAGTGTATGGCTTATCGAAAAGGGTTTCTACAAAAAAACATTATGTTAACAAAAAAACGCACAAAAATATCAGCTCTCGCAGTAAACTTATGACGGAAAACCATCTTAAACAGGGTTTCAGATATCATTAATAACAAAAAAAATGTCTCAAAATCTTTTAATGGCCATTCTTATTATATATAAGTACAATAGTGATTGTTAAGAGAATTGCTCATCGCGATTCTATGATGATGTTTTTAAACAATTGGTAAAATAAAAATGTCTCCAGCAGCTGTTTGGGCAGATACACTCAATGAATTGTTGCGATCTTACCGAAGCCGTTGATATAATGGCACTACTTTGAAAAGTACTTGCCTTCTGGTTTTCAAGGATGAATTCTTTATAATAATATATAGATGAATGTCGCATCCTTACATAACTAAGCGTTCATTCATTTGATTAAACAATTGCAGATTTGTTTCAATTTAAAACTTTTTTTTTCAATCGTTTGGTTCACTCGAAAAGTTTCAAAGTAGGACTATAACGTCACTTTTTTCTAAATTTACTTAGAAATATCATTTGATTTTAATAGCAAATATATATTGTATTTTAATTTCTTATAATGCTTTCTTTGATTATTGCCAGAGTTAGTACATTCATTATTTTCATTATGAAACTTTATGATCACACAGTTTAAAACCTTTAATTTGCTAAGGCAGACTGTGTTGGAATTTTATGGTTTCAAACAATAACTGCATTATATCTTTGAAAGCTTTTATCATAGTTCCCTAACATACTTTCATGAGATTTACCCTTCACCCTTTTACTTTATTCGAGATTATTGGGATAAGAGTGAGGTTGTGCACACAAATTAGTTTAAACCCCCAGTAAATTTACATTTTACTCACCGTACTGGAGGTACCTAACAACCCTTGAGAAACACTCCTAGTGTTAAATATTATATATGTCATTTTGATTTTGTGGAGTTTTGTGTTGTTGTTCATCATTCTGGTTTGTAATTGTTTGGTATTGCGTTCTTTGTCATTGGCGTTGATCCTGTGCCATTAAACGGGGTTTAGGTTTAAACTTTCGACTACTGGACTTGTTTCTGTAGTTTTGTCATATAAATATTGACGACTACTCGACTTGTTTCTGTAGTTTTGTCATATAAATATTGACCAAGACACGAAAAAACTGAGTTTGTGATATGTTTTAACTTCAAATAAATACGCATAATTGAGGTCTGGTTTAAAAGATTGAATGACCTACTTGGCTCTACAGCTATTACAGCTTTATTTAAATATTTATAGCAATCAAAGAAGGACAAAAATATAACTATGTTTGTTCCAAATAAACACCACTCCTCATGTATAAGACACAACCACAACACACAATTATTACAATTAGAATGCTCGAACTCATATTATTCGAAGGAGTAGGAACAAGTAAATTACTAACTCATGTTTCAGCGTTTATGCGCCTTTTGTCATATATTAAAACAAATAGCTTTTTTCGGTAAAGCCAGAAAGTACACCCATTATAATATGAACTAAATCCATTCCTACAAATGGTTATATTCAAGCAAACGGAACATAACTATCATCTTCGAAACAGACAGTCATGAAAACACATTGCGATAAGTTACTCTTTTGTTGTGTTGATGACATTCTACACCTTTGGTTCAAAGTACTGTACAACAGAACCAAATGTTATTAACTGTATGACCTTATGACTACATTGCATTTATACATAATAAATGACCACTATTATATCGTTTTCAAACTTGACCACATCTGCCCAACCATCTTCAAGCTCCGTTCATTATATATCCCGAAAACTATTGCGTTTGCCCTGATTTCTACTCTCTATCTGTATATTGTTGACTTATCATCCCATAATTTATATCGTTTCTTTGAAATTGACCCTTGATTTGTGAAAATGTATTTGTATCAAATACTAAAACATCATCTGGCCAAGTACCATTATGATTTGATGTGTCATTATTAGTGTCGTAAATGCATCGTTTTACAAATATTTGAATACTGAAAACCTGAACAAACTCTCACTTATAAAGCTTAATTTTTAATCTTCATACACATTCCAAGACCATTGATCCTGATATAAACATTGTTGAAAACGCCAAATCTTATATTGATTAAACACTTCCTTACAGAACCAAACTTCACGAATTTCAAGCTCTTTCTTTGATATTTAATGTACACTTAGTTTTATGTTCCAGAAGGGTCACCGATGAAACATATTTCATAGGTCGTTATCAAGAGTACCTTGCAAGATCTCTTTCTTTGTTATTGAATGAACTCTCTATAATTTTATGTTACAGATGGGTCACTGATGAATAATATTTAATTGATCGTTATCAAGAGTACTTCGCAAGATCTATTTCTTTGTTTTTGAATGTACACTATAAAGTTTCATGCTATTGACGGGTGAACTGTATTTAATTTCTGATCATCATGTATGTGTTGAATGAGTTAGAACAGTTGCTCGTGATCAATTAATCCATTTAAAGAAGATGTGTAAGACTGGTTGAAAAGTTTTCAAAGTTGATTATACCTTTAAAAATTGGTTCGACTTCATACTTCAATGTCTTTAAAATTGTCCTATTTACATATTTATGCTGCTGGTGATTGATTTAACCTTTTTCATTGCTAAAATAAAAGCCACTTTTGTTCTGACACCAATATTTTTTCAAGTTATGATTTCCCAACCAATGTTAACTTTGGGTTTTAACTTTGGTTCGAAATATTTGCAATGTTGTGACTTTTTTTGACGTCTTTGTGATGTTTTGACCTCGGATAACTTTCGACCCTTATTGTTGTTTCAAAATGTAAAGTCAACTAATTATTTTTTATTGAGTTTTGTGATTTTACTCACATACTCAACACTTTCGAATAACAATTTGATAGTTAACATAGTATGTCTTCCCAATTCATTTAATACACAAGCGTTCACGCAGTATCCTCACATAAGGCTGTAAAATATCAATTTCCTTATGGATATGTATTGTTAGATATTTCATACTATAATATATCATAATAATGTTAAGTTATCGACTTTGATGGTTTAACAAAATGTCGAAACAACCATACCAACATATCGACCGAAGAATGTGTAAGGCACTTAGGTAATTTATTAAAAATAAATAACGCGGCGGACAATGATGAACATTTGATAGGTGTTAAAACAGATAAAGACTCGGATGAGATAGAATACTTTATATTTAATACAGACAAAAAGGAAGATGGAGTTACACGTTTCATTAAACACCTGCAGCCAATTGTATAAACGTGGATAAGTCCTAACCAGCGGTTATCTTTTGGTTATCTCTCTGGTTTGGTCAACTTATCCGAAAACCGATTGTATAAAAATTAAGTTATCCTAACCAGCGCGTGATTCGGCTAACTTTTGGACAAAATTTAACCGACCTCTGGGAGTATGGTTTACTGACTTATCCAAAACAAAGATGGCTGACCAGACATAACTAAAAGCTCGATTCCCAACTACTTTCGACGATTTTACAGACACATGGACTCTGCCTAAATAGAAAACAATTGTATATCAATCGATATCCATGATAGTCATGAATTTAGAGGTAAGAAAAAGTCCATTTCTTATTTGTGACCTTATTAATGTGTGAAACTTTTCCACGGAACCATGAAACAAAACCAGTGACAACAAGCTGCATTTTGAGAACAATATTTACCTTGTTATTGTGTGCATATTATTCCAAAGTCTTACACAAGTACGACACGGGGTCGAGACCAACAATTGCTTGCAGGTCTTGCCCTTACTATGTATAAATATACCCTCGATTTAAACATATTTTGTTTCATTTGCACATATTTACAATCAAAATAAACCGCGTGTAAACATTGAGAAAAAATTGACAGCAATGACGTCATTTTCAAGGAATCTTACCCATTCTAAAGTCTATTTCAACTTTCTCTACACCCTGGTCGAGGCACCCAGGATAATTATTGCTACTGTTCAGTAGTATGTAATTATATTGAAAACACATGAAATATGTGTGTGTGTGTGTGTGTGTGTGTGTGTGTGTGTGTGTGTGTGTGTGTGTGTGTGTGTGAACTAAAGGAGTAAATGTAAGCATAATTGTGATTTGAGACCTTACTGTATCCTTCGAATAACATGTCATTGATAAAAAGATAGATATATGATTTATCACATATTGTATATTATAATATAATGTTTCAGTTGAGTGATTTTACCAGCCAAAGTCAGTATCAATATATCTTTACAAAAATTTATGAAATATAAAAACAAACAAAAAATGGTCCGTTTATTGAAACATATATGATTCACTCGTAATATATTGCAAAAACTGTTAGTTTTAGATACAGATGGTGAAAAACAGACATCATATTTTATAATCATATGACTACGGTCACAAATTCCAAGTAGTTAAACCCTTCCATAAATTTTGAGTGTACGCCATGTAGTGTAAGATTACCAAAGGGTTAACGATTAAGGATATTAAATAATTATTACCATTATTGAAACAGAACAGAAGAAACCAGATTATTAATTGTTACTTGAACATATACTGCTCATCGTTGTAATCAAGTATATTTTATGAGCCCTGCCTCAATTAATTCATTTAAAGAAAAAGAATTTAACTGGTTGTTAAATACTTAGTTTATATCAACGTTTATGAAGTGTTACTTTTATACTTTATAGTCATCAAGTCGATTCTTATGACAATTTTATTTGTTTGTTAATGTTTTTACATTGTTAGTTGCTGCAACAAAAAACTTGCTGTTGTGTATCGCATGTTATAAACTTATTGAACAAATGCTGACTTTTGGTTTCGACATACATACGAAAAATGTTATGGCGACAGATTTCAATATGTATCCGCTGTTTAAAAAGTTCTCCCTAGAATCATGTGTTCATATTTTCATGTTTTGTTGAAAACCTTTCAAAAGTTAACGTTCTGCAAAAATGCCTTTGTTGATGTTTGTATTGCGTATTATATATCACTAATTAACTTAACTCGACATATTTGTAATTGCGTTCCACAATGTTCGAGTAACACTTAAGACCTCCGTTCTTTCTTTATAAAATAAAGTTTTTGTGCCAACGATGAATTATGTTATTATACACGAGTCAACTATAGGTCTTGATATAGACGCAAAAAGAAGGAAAACAACAACGATATTGGCCCCTTGTTTTGAATGATGTCAGGTTACACACTATGTGGGCGTCTTTGGGCGCTTGTTTCCAGGATAGAATCGAGTCGATTCGGAACGTGTAACTTGCGTAAAACGCCCTAATACCGGGAACCGGTAGTAGAGTTGTTCGCTGTAAATCATGCACGCATCGTTCTTAACTTTACTTTCCGCCATTTTGTTCTCGTGTAATTCTCGGTCCTCCCGGTTGGTAGGTAGTGTGGAATTTTAACCTGATAACAATGTTCTTGGACTTTGTTCGTGTCGTTAAGGCGATTGTATCTAGAATCGGACCAAGAAGAACAAGAAGAACGAAGCGCCCAAAGACGCCCTGTGTGTTAAAATACACCTACTGTATACGAGTAACCCTTCAGAATGTTGTGCTTGGATACCTTTTAATAATATGTTTACCCAGTTTTGTCGCTTCGATAAAGATACTTGTAATTGGCTCTTGAGTTGTTACATAACATGAATACTAATTATCTTAATTTATACGTGCTAATTTTCATTACTGACCAAAGCACGAACATAAACCCCTTTTCTTTGATTTTCTACAATAATTGTGATAAGTTTCAAGAATTTTCGTGTTAGGTTGTTATAAAGTCTTGTGGTTTAACGCACTCCCTGCCGAAAAAACTTACTTCAGATGCAATAAATTTTCGTTCTGACCCAGATACGATCAAAATAAAATATTGTGATGTTTTTGTTTTACCTTTTTTTGATTTTTTCGCATTTCGTGTTGCAAAAAAAGCTTCATTTTTTAAAAAAGGCAATTTGTTACAAAGACGTAAAATCTGTTTTAAGACTGCCTGAAAGTTCAACCGTTGAAATCGATTCTTAAAAATGGTAATATTGATTGCTAACAGAATGTTATTATATTGACAGTCACGAAAAAAACAACATTGCGATTATTAACTTTGTTTTAACATTGATGATATTCTACAGCGTTTATTCAAAGCATAGAAGAAATATCAAATTCCATGTTCTGTAAGACGTGATATAGAAAACTATATTACAGTGATACATAATAAATGACCACTTTACTTTCTAATACCAGCCAAACTGAATACAAGCTTCGCTCATTTTATCTCTTGATAAGTATTGCGTTTCCCTCCATTTCTATTTTGGGAATTTTCTATTCTATAGTAATGAATAGTTCTCTTATTAGTAATGACGTTTGTTTAAAATAAACCCATTTGTTTTTGTAAATGAATTTGTAACTATAACTAAACATTCAATCTTGCCCAATATTATTATGGTTTGATGTGTTCGTATTGGTGTTGTTCAAATTGAGTATTTTGGTTATTTTAAGAAAAAATGATCATACATCATATTCTGCCCGATTAAAGCAGACAATAGAAGGCGACGAAACATTACTGTACATTCTTTATATTGCAGATAGCTTAGCCACGATACGGTAAAAACCGAAATGATACAAAGACAGAAATATGCCATTTATAACTCACAATGACTATTTATTAATAACATTGATATTCGAAAAGTACATAATGTTTGCTTTAATTATGTATTAGAAGTAAAATAAACATTTGGAATCGAAGACTTAATGTAGTTATTTGTAAGAAACGAAGATGTGCGAATGCATTATAAATTTTGCTACGAACATATCGAGCTCGAAAACTTACATCAAGAAATTACTTTATTCAACAATATTACTTATCCATTATATGTAAAAATAAAGCTTGGAACATAAAACATGTAATACATACGCTGTGGTGGGCCATAAAACCATCTTATGACGAAAATATTGGAATACAGTTAATTTCATTGCCCACAAAATGGCGACTGCAAGATTCTCTTCTAAAGGTTACAATGCACTAATTTTACAACATTGGGTTTTAAACAACTAAAAGAATGATAGTCCAGCAAAATCCCCATCTGATATTTTGAAACTATCACTGTATAAATTAACTGTATTTATATAACTGTTTTTCATTATTCTAAGAAAGGAGGCGTAAGAGAAGATCACATGGTAAGATAATTAAGATAATTAATAGAAACATTAAAAGGAAACAACGTCGAACATTTAAAGTGGAGTTCAAAGTTCAAAACTTTTTTGGTATGATATGGAGCAGTGTAATAAAATTATATTACTTTCTTTTAGCAACAAAGGTATATACATCCTCAATTTAAACGGTTTATTCAGAAATAAAAATGTAGAATATTGTATTTCGCAATACTTTAAAAATAAAGAATGTTATAAATATAAAAAGCCTATTTGAAATTTCTAACTAATAAAGAAGTAGCAGAAGATGACATTTCAAATACACTTTCCTCGTGTGATTGTATCGACTCAGTGTACCACTATGACCCTGTAGGGCATATTTCTACAGGATATATTTAGTTTATTAAACACAATCTCCTTAGAAAACTGCTAAATAAATGTCCTTAATACCGAATAGCATCTAAAATTAATTTCCATACATGTCTATTAGAATTGACAGAAGCTTTAAATAAATATTGTAAAAACTGTTATAAAAGAGAAGAGGTTGAATTTAATGCCTCAATGCCGTTGATGAATCAAATATCGTCCATAAAAGATAAGAAAATATAGTTTTGTAACAATAATCATTTGGCCCTCCCCTTAAAATCTATTTCGATAACTCCAAAGCTGATCGTGGATATCAAATCCCTACATAAAAAGTTGGTATCCGTTCCAGCTAACAAAGCAGCTTATGATGTAATCATAGTTTGACGTTTATATTATGTACACGCTATCATTTAAGAGTTACAATCTTCTAAAGCTAACGCTCCTAGCCAAATCGATGAACAAAGTTTTATTAAAAATCATATCGATTCTAATGTTAAATTTCAAGTTGCGTTGAATGATGATCATAAAAACATTCCAACAATACACTGGTAACTTAAAATGCATAAAACCCAGTATAAATCAAGATTAATAGTTAATTACATCATTCTTAACTGCGATCAAGATGCATTTGAAAACATATAGAAGCCAATATTTATGCGAAAAGCAAGTTAATGAGAACTCCAGAATTAATCTCTTTTGATCAATCAACTATTCTTTAGATGTAGTTAACAATTTTGAAATAGACGATATAAGGTCTCAGTGCTTAATACTTATGACTTTTCAACGATTTATACATCTTGTCCACAGTATTTAGTTACAAACAAATTGACTCCTCTAATCGAAAAGACTTTTGCTAGAGAGAACACTACTTATATAGCAGTAAATGATGAAAAGCAATACCAATGATCTCCCAGATAAATATATATTGGACATGCACAGAAGTCATTGAAGTATTTACTTTTGTACTGAATATTTCTTTTCTTAAAGTCGGGAAATGTTTATATAACCAAACAATAGTCATTTCAATGGATGCTAACTATTTCCCTTTAATTGCAGATCTATTTTTATACTGCTATAAAAGGTTATATATGTTGAAAATATCTAAGTCTGGAGATCTTACCCTAGTTGATAAATTCAATAACACTTTTAGATATATTGACGATATTCTAAGTTTGGATTTAGGTTTCTAGGCTCCATCAAAAACATGATGTACCTCCAACAAATTACTTCCTATCAACAAAGATATATCAGCCTAACCATCTAGCTCGGTCATGCTGGAGGCAATGTCTTGCAGGTGCGAAATGTGAGCTGTTTTTTAGGGGTCGGTATCTTATGTATGTTGTTTGTAATGTCCTCACATTCTATGACGGTTGGTAACCTGTCAGAATGATTGCCATAAATGAATTCCACAACGTGATCGTCTACTCTCTGGCCACTACGAGGGAATGAACCCGAAGAAGTGTACTCGAAACTGTGGCCTCTAACCCCAAGCAAAGACAAAAGTTCTGGTCTAATTAAATTTAAAGATTGATAATCCAACATGCATAAAGAATAAATATTATTTTTCAGACTTAAAAATAATTACACCATTTTATAGAATCTGTAACTAAATGTTTGTAACAAATTGATATCAAATATATCTATATAATTATTGTTTATTCGGCAATTAAGTTTGAGAAATACAATTGTTTGAAAATCATGTTAGATGAAGCTAAATTATCGTTGAAAGTACAAACATGATCAACAATTGAAATTGAATTTGTCACTAAAAAACATGTCCTTAAAAAATCATACAACAGATAATTAGCATGGCATGTTTAGAAATAACTAGAGGTGTCGTTTCTGTTTAAACTCATACAACTTTCGACATAATCATAAAAAGTATGTATTAGGAAAACATCTCTCGTATGTTTTACTACACAAAATATTACAAATAGACCTGTCTTGCCTATAGAGTTCACACAGAGTTCACAATTGTGGTAAAGGAATCTCTACCACTGTCAGCTATTAACAAATTTATATAAACATCTGGTCTAGTACTCCAGTAACTGGCCTAAGTCCTCTTCACTTTTCAACGGTGTCAGAGTGAAGACATTGGTACATGTGGCATCTGTCGATTGATTTGTGGTACAATTTTACAACCAGTTGACCCAGTGCAGGGCTGTCCCTAACATATGAATTTTATGCTTTAATCGTGATATACATGTTCCAAAGGTATGAATAATAATACCATGGTGACAGAAGCAAATGGTTTAAATTGTATAAACATTTGCTTATAGTAACAAACTTCACGTTATTCAAGCTCTTTCTTTGATACTGAATGTACGCCATATAGTTTGAAGTTACAGAAGGGTTGGCGTTGAAACATATTTACTTTATCGTTATCACGGTTTTGGATTAATTAAATATGTTGCTCTGGCTCAATTCATTCATTTGCAGAAAGTGTTTGCGACTGATGAATGTGTACTTAATTTGATTATATTTTAAAATATTGTACACTTTTGTATACTTCAAAGTCTTCAAAAATATTGTCGTAAAAAATCTATACTGTTTCCACACATGCGAAGTCCAATTGTTTATCCAAACTTAGCTTAGGGTATTAACTAAGATTCGAACAATATGTATTTTTTTTGACATTATTTCATTTGTAAAATAAAGAAAAGAAAGTGTTTTGTCTATTTATTATTTTTGACCTTTACAAATTTATCAACATTCTCAATACAAGTTCTTTCTTCAACAATATATGTAGCTATCGTTGTCTTATTCAAATCATAACATTATTCTATCAAGTAAATCAACATAACTAGTTCAAATATTTGTTTCAAATATACAGCACTCCTGTATACCTCATACAATTAGTCACATCTAATAACAGACAATTATAAAAAAAACAAAACAATGACTCCAATATTTATATGAAAAACTACAGAAACAAGCACATTAGCCGAAAATTAAATCTTAAACTCCGTTTACTGGCACAGAGTCAGCGCCAAACTCATTTTAATCAAAATAGAAAGGAGTTCCCGAAAGTACACCATTATGGACTGAACTATGTCAATTCTTATAAACTGCTACATTGATGCAACATGAACACTATCAGATAACAGCCTCGATTTAGACAGTCACGAAAAACATATTGCGATAAATAACCTTGTTGAGATTCTACACTGATGGTTCAAAATACAAAATAAATGATACAAAATTCCATCCACTCTTAGACTGAATAGAGAAAACTGAATTGCAGTGATTAATAATAATTGGCAAAATACTTTCTCATAAAAAATATCGAGTATTAGCTTTGTTTATATCATCTTCCTTGATTTTTTGGCGTTTCCGTCCATTTTTCTCCAATAATTAAAAAAACAGAAATAAATCCATACTATAAATAAATGTATAAACGACTTAAAAAAAAAAAAAAAAAAAAATTAAAAACTGTCCGTTAATTTTAATATGTATGCGTTACTTGTGATATATTGGAGGAGGTTTTGATTTGATATCAACATAGTGAAAGATATACAAATCATATGTGATAAACCTTTGCCTACGAATCTGCATATGAATGCAAACAATTAAAACAATTTGATAGTTAAGTGAAAAAGTGAAAATTGATGGTTTATTTACCAATAGTAAACAATTTTTTTAGTTTTGTTTAATAAAAATATTCTACTTCCTTATGAGATTGTTACGGCCAAAGATATAAATGTTTGTAAGCATGTATGTCATTACTAATGTCAAAAGTATGACAAAAAAAACTATGATCATTAATGAATGTTTTGACACATACATCATACTGCCAAAAAACCCATAATATATGTATAGCACAAAATGACAAATGAATATTACTATCGAGCTAATGATTTTGCCACTACAAACATTTAAACAAATGTCATTTACTTTTGTTTTATACATCTTAACAATTTCCTTGTTATGACTAGAATGGATTGTAGGTTTCAGACATCTCTATAAGTTTGTAAAATGGAAACACAGATACTATCATTTAATGTTCGAGGTTTAGGTAACATAGACAAACGGAAACAAGTACTCGAAGAGACTATTAGTAATAAGTATGATTTCATATTGTTGCAAGAAGTACACTGCTTAAAACTATTTATTGTATCCCTTGTTTTCAGTGGAAATAGTACAAACAGTAATGGAGTTTCAATTCTTATAAATCCAATGGCTGATATAAAAATACACACATATACTCAAATTATAGAAAGTAAAATCACAGCTTTCATCATAAAATTCAATCATCAAACTTAAATAATATGGGCCTTAAAATGACGAACCTACACACTTTAAAACCTTACAAAAACGTTCTTATAGAACATGATGATTAAACCTTTATTATTGGTGGTGATTTTAACAATGCTCCAGACTGTGCATTAGATAAAAACATGGCAGTAAATTGATGCGCACAAGAAATATAGAAAGACTTAAACAAATATATTATATTCTTGCGAATTAGACGGCATATGGCGTTTAATGCATCACTCTAAAATGCAATACACATGACACTCGAATAGTACACCTCATAAAGACTGTCGACTTAATTACTCCTATATATGTGACAACATATACAAAAACAGGTTTTTAAACGAACCACCCCGTTATTATATTATTATAGACAATTTAAATAACTGAAAAAGGCCAAAGGATCTTTAAATTGTATAACACTATTGTGTTAGATCTAGAATTTCAAACTAGCGTAAAAGAATGCTTCCGCAAAACGATAAGCTTCAATATGAAAGCCAATCAAAATACACTATGGGAAATAAAAAAAGGTTTAATCAGAAATTACACAATAAAATATGCATCACATAAGAGATCAATATTCAAACTAAAGTAAAAAAAATATAAAGCATTATCGCTTTATATATTGAATCACAAGTAAACAAAAGCAAACCTGACAAAATAAATAGCATTACACAAAAATGATAAAAAAAGAAAGAACTAGATGGATTCGCAGAAATATTATAAAGAAAAGGCAATACACCTTGAAAATAATGAACATAAATACAAGAATACCTCTCAAACTTAGAGAAAAAACTTTCGGAAAATGATGGTAAACTATGAAATTGTTAAAATGAGAACTTAAATTTTATCCAAAAACTTGTCAGAAAGAACGCATTTTTATTTTAAGAACATTAGAGCCTTATTCCTTAATGGTGTTTATTATAAGTAACCGCAACTCTTGTGAAGGTTAAATTACAATGTATGAATGCGGAAATGCTTTAAAGGACAGAACAAATAATAAAAGCCAAGGTTCGGATAGTCTCAATGCATAATTCTATAAGATATTTTGAATGATTTTCAGATTATTTTAATTGACTCTTTCAATTTTTATTCTTTATAAAAGGTCATTTAACAACACTTCAAAAGCAATGTATAATCCCTCCAATTCCAAAACGTGATAAAGATTTATAAAACGTTTGTAATTTTAGACCGATCAGCTTATTGAATACTGACTATAAAATAGGCACGAAGGCAATAACAAATAGAATAAAAAGAGGTTCACCTAAAATGATTGATTCCAAATAACAGGTTTTATTCAAGGCGTATTCATAGAAAAAAACTGTTCGTCTCATATTGAGGTATTGCAATATTTTGAAGAAAATAATATGCCTGGTCTTTTTTGCCCACTTTCAAAAAGCATTCGACAGCGTTGACCACTCTTTTATATGAGACAGATTGAAAGCACTACATCTACTTCCGGTGTCATGGCGGTTTAGGCTGTTTGAATATGCTCGCAGTTAATTCGAGAATTTATCTGCGATGTGCTAGGTACTCAAGGTCGTATGGGCGGAATTTTGTATGTATATTTAGACTGAATTTTCGCAATTTGTGAACTTTCGAAAATGTTACAAATTAGTTTAATATAAACTAATTATCTCTGAAAATCCACACCAGTTGTTTTCAAATATATACTATTGGAAAATGGTTACCCGACTCAATCATAATGTCAGAAAATAATATCGATACAATTGAGCCAATTGACACGCCAGTTAACCAAACCAACCAAACGACATGTGTCTTCTCCAGAACAACATGCTGATTTAAAAAGAAACAGACTTGGTAGTGATGTTTCCGTTGGTCGGGACGACAGCGTGCGAGTTCAGTTGTCAGATAACAATATCGAATCCTTAGCTTCACTTTTGCGCAGCCAACCTCCAGCAAACCCTGTGCTCTCAGATGATCAATTAAAACAGCTCGCATCTAGTCTTGCTGATGGAGTTGCATCCAAATTTGGCGAGAAGATCAAATCTTTCGAAAATGAAAACCAACACATTACGCCAAAGGGTTCAACTACTTGAAAATCAAGCAGATGCTGCTCAGCAGTACTCGAGACGCAACATCCTCCGCAGATCTGGGGTCACTGAAATTAACCAATCATACTCTAATCATAGAAGTACTTGGGTTTTACCTATAAGTTTATTATTATTTGTTTTATTGTTAAGTTTTCTCGAGTTAATGCATACTTTGATAAGATTTACCTCTTGCGTTTTATCTTTATTTTGGATTGTTGGAACTTTGTGCACTTAAACTTGTTTAAACCCCCAGTAAATTTCACATTTTACTAACCGTTCCAAGGCGGTACCTAACAATCCTTGATAAACATACTTAGTTTTTTATATATAGTATGTATGCACTGTGCTGCTTGTGGATTTTGTGCTGTTTTTCCATGTTTCTTGTTTGTGATTTTATGTTCTATGTCTTTGGCGATTACCCAGTGCCATTAAACCGTGTTTATGTTTAAACGTTTTGCTACTTAGCTTGTTTCTGTAGCTTTTCGCATAAATATTGGTAGGAAACACCACTTCCGAGTCTAACAAAGAGGACACTGACGAATATGTTCTCACCTTGTGTGCTTAACTTGGTATCTCAATGGATACATGTGTCATCGACCGATCACACCGCACAGTCAAACAGAACAAGAGTCCGCGCGATATTATGGTCAAGTTTGCCACATACAGAGCACGAGAACGCTTCTACAAATCTCGTGCTTTTGCAAGGACAAGGGCTACAAGAACATTTTCGTCAACGAAGATTTAACGAGGGAGCGCTCGCGACTTCTTTTCCTGGCTAGGCAACAAGTCAAATCCAAACGTATATTCAGTACTTGGACGCACGATGGGACAATCTTAATTAAAATGCCAGGTAGCAGTTTAGTACACCGTGTTAGTACGGAAGACGACCTCAATAAGCTTTTGTACTAAGGGTGTCGCTTTTATTGGTGACCAGTGTATATCAGTGAAAGGACCACTTGCATCGATACTTTTTAATCCTTTTCATTGTGATGTATGTCTGTCATGCTTTGATGAATTGTATGTGAATATACCATTTACCTGTGCCTTAATTCATAATTGTCGATTTAGAATAGTGTATTGTATTTTTTTTGCTAATCTTCAAGGTAGTGTGACATTTGATTAAATCTTCAAGGTAGTCAAACATTGATTAAATTTTTATTATTATTTTTTAATTATCATTATTTATTTTTATTACTTTAAAACGCTTATTATTGTCATTTAAACTTGTGTAATTCCTTTTAATTAAAATTTGTTAAAGTCCTGTTTAACTTAAGGTTATCTGGCTATAGTTTATTTACTCATTAATGGTACTGCATGTTGTATTGCGTAACTGTGTGTAAGTGTGTACATACATATGTAAGTGTGCCAGTGTCTGTCAAGTTGTATACATTATTTTTGTATATGCTTAAATGTTAACATTTATAACAAAATGCATTTTATTTGTCCTAATACTTACCATTCTACCTGTTTTGTCATATAGATAGAAACCTATGCGATACTGCACGGATACTCCTCTTTTCTCGCAAGATCGTTATATTTACAGCATCTTAATACTGTGTGTATGTACTGACTACTGTACTATTGATGATTACTTGATTGTACTTCTATATCTCGTTTGAACTACATCTATTTCAATTGTAAGTAAACGTAGGATTTTTCAAGAAAATTTATGTTAAATAGGTTATGACTTGAAGTGTTTAGGTATCCTTTGTGTCTATAGATGTACAAACTGACTTGTTCTTACAAATGTTATTACTTTGTGCATACGATTGATTACCAGTTGGTGTAAAAAATGTTCAATTCGTTACGTACACAGTTCATACTCTTCGATGAAAATAAGAATAACAATTACAGCAATATGTTATTGTAACCTTAAGTTCATTGTTCTGTAGGTGTTAAACACTTTTTTTGTTCTTTTTTCATCCAATTGTTTTTCCTCTTTTTTATTCTTAGTTGACCTCCAATTTGAGTTTGCAAATCCTAGATTTCGCAAACTAAAGTACCCTACAAATACGGTATAATCGAATATTGGCCTATAATTTAGTTAGAAGGCTTCATTAAGGTATGATTTTGGTGTTTTTGTTTGCGATATGTTTTTGGAAGTTTGTCTTATTTACCCGCCAACTTCGGGCCCCAGCGGGGTTTTTGCAAAAAGACACGGGTTTTTTTCACACTCCCGCGGGATTTTTCTCCCGTTTTTCAAAAGCTGGGGAAATATCCCGCGGGGTTTCAATATACAATATTCAAATTATTTTGCTCAAAACAACATCTTATATTAAAAGGAACACTATGCTTCGACACCGGAAGTGAAATAACGCGAAACAAAAAAAAAACGCTTTTCAGTACGAATTTTTTTTCCTGTGGGATAAAATTCCCAGATTTTAGCAAACAAAAAATCAATTCAAGCCTTATGTTTTTGAGATTTTATACATTACTTTTATGTAAATACTACTTTGAATGACTATTCTAGAGTCATTTCTTTCATTTGAGAATTCCATAAATTAAATGCATATTTTACGGGAGGAAAAAAACCCAGCAACAATCAAGAATGCTATTTAAAGAAAAAAACAACGACAAAAGCCATTTCAATTTCCAGCCGTTGGATGTTGTTTAGGAAGTGAAGTTGTTTTACATATTTATATTGAGTCAATAATATTAAGTTAACATGTGTTCTTAATATTTATTTTTTTTAATTTCAGATATTAATAATTAGTTGTATGTAACCGTCGGCATCTTCGATATACAGACAGCATCAGTGATCTTCCAGTTTATTTATTGTCTAGATGATAACTTTCATTCAAGGCTTTAAAATTTCATTTAAGAACTACCAAGTGATATATAATTTCGTTTAAATAATGGATAAATAACCCCCACCCCCACTCCCCTTCACTGCCACTAAACATTTTAAACCTGCACTCTCATAGATTTGCCGTTTTAAGAGATTGTTTATCTTTTGTCTTCGAATGAGCCAATATTGGTATCTTAAAACCAGTGATTAAAGACTGCTGTCAAAATATATGATAAAAAAATTTCAGTTCGAAAAACTAATCTTTAACCTCTATAAAGCGTTACTTAGGTTCCATGACAAAAGTTAAAGAAGTTGTCAAAATGTTCAATGTGTGAGAGTGCAGCTTTAATAATTATCTAGAATTATTTTATTGTCTAGGAAAAATACAATTAATGACTGCAATTTTTTTTGGCTTAACAAAGTTCTACCCCCCCCCCCCCCATAGACACACACACAAATGACACAACTCATTTAATACTAATGTAATACTTTTGTAATCTTTACCCTGTGTACACAAAGTTTTATACCGACTGTTAGAGGTTGGTAAAACTGTATGGAAAAGCGCACCCAATATGGGGATTAAACCCATGATAGAAAATGCACTAGCATTGTCCCCTACTCAGCCCTAGTAGCTGATTCCCACCCAGACACACATTTAAGGGACTTAGACAACAGATGATCCAAAAACAAGATATTCAATATCACCTCAAAACAAGCCTAGCCGAATCAATACCAATAATTATGAGACTGATAATACATCATTTAATGTGTTTAAAAGATTTCATCACTGTCTCTCTCAGACAAGTTATCTTTAAAAAATAGCACATAATGATTTCCCAGTTTATTAGTATTAGAATATCTACGTTTAGCATGTTAAAGTCACATGATTAGTACAGATAAATACATGAACGCTGTTTCTAAGTTTACTTCGATTTACATAGTAGACAAAGAGAGTTAATTTCGACTTTGAATGTATGATTACGTAAGTAAGTAAGATTCAGTACACTGTACACTGTTGAAATATAACAGTTTGATGTTAAATTTTGACAATTTTCACTTTTTCTTGCAATGTAGAATCTTGAGTCTAGTCCCTTTATTATCAGATTCTGTGAAATAATTGCTTTCAAACAATTGGAAGAGCTGCATGGTGTACTGAATACAGTAGTTTAATGAATTCAATCCACTAGCTGAATAATGCACCAGTCAATTGTAACCACGCCCCCCCCCCCCCAGGTCTGGGGAATAGCGGGGACTTTGACTTTCGGTCCTGCCAATCCCGGGTAAAATCCTCGCCCTGCGGGGAAGAACTGGTGGTAAAATCCCTGCCAAATACACCCGCACCCCAGGGACCTTAGGTAAGGCCCATTCCCCGCTATATTTTGCGCGAAGACAAAACTACCGCATTCTACCGGCACTGCGAGGACACCTGAAAGGTAAAACACGGCCCTTTTCCCCGGCTATCCCCGGGGTACCCCGGACCCGGGGGGCCTGGTTACAATTGACTAATGCATAAAAGATGAACACAGATTTTAAAACCACATATCAGAAGTTTTTGGAGAGCATTATATCAGCAAATTTAAATGCAAAACAGGGTTGGAAAATAAACAGATTATTTTTTTACAGGTTTATCAATGATACATGGCGATCATCTACTTATTATAAAAATCAGAAGTAAAAAACAAACAATTAACCATTTGTTAAAACTGCACTCTCACAGATTGAACGTTTGACAACTTTTTTTTATTTTTTGTCTTGGAACGAGCCATAGTTCCATAAAATTCCGAAATTCCATAAAAACCAGTTAGATAAGACTGCTGACAAAAAATTAGATCCCAGATCTTTATATTTCATTTCAAAAATTGATGTCTTATGCATTTTTAGCCAATAAAACATTAATTTTCAAACAGAAAGTCGGCAATCTGATAATTTGTCAGTTATCTTTTATCACTGGTTTGTAGATATTTGCGCAAAAATGTGCTCTTTCCAAGACAAAAAAATATAAAATTTGAAAAAATTGTATATCAGTGAGAGTGCAGCTTTAACTGTGCATTTAAAATTTGCCAGTATGAATTTACTTTGATATTAGTATAATACTGTTATATATTTGTAATTCAATATAAAAACAATATTCTAAGATCTAAATTGATAATATCTTTAAAAATGAAAAAAAAACGAATGAAGAAACATAAGTTCAAAATATGCAAATAAGCTGCACACTCACAGATTTACAGTTTTGACAGCTGTTCTATTTTTTTTGTCTTAAATGAGCAAATTTCTAAGTTCATTTTTGCAAATCAGACTGCTGATAAAAGATCAGATCACAGTTTTTCAGATTTCCGTTTAAAAAAATGTGTAAATGGCATATAACATCACTTCTTGAACTTAAATATGAAAGTATGCAGTCTGATATTTTGTCAGCTGACTTATGACACTATTTTTCATGCATTTTCGCATAAATTGGCTCTTTCAAAGCCAAAAGATAAAGAAGTTGCTAACACGTTCAATCTGTGAGAGTACAGCTTTAAGTCAATCTTAATCTTAAGGTCATATATACATCATTGGTTAAATTCACTCTATTGGTCAGTAAACTTATCCGATTAGCTACAGGTACATTTTATTCTCAGATTCAATTGGTCCGACCAATATTAACAGCCTAGTTTCAGTCTAGCAAATTAATTCAAACACGAGTTGTTTAATTCTTCTGAGGGTAACAAACAATTAATATATATGAAAAAATACACAAAAAATAGATTCAAG